>NC_133754.1:66708269-67028076 GCF_036562045.2 Rhinolophus sinicus
GTTTTATTGGTTTTTGTCATCCTTAACATTTCTTTCTCTTTCACCCATCCCCACCCACCTCCAGGCCATCACCATCATCCCCTGAGTTTATTTATTACTTTTCAATTGTGGCTAAAAACACACACAACATAGTATTGACCATCTGAACCATTTTTTAGTATACAGTCAGTAGCTTACAGTATATTCACACTGTTGTGAATATACTGAATATAAAGACATAATTTAAGACCAGTCATTTAAGACATAATTTAAGACAGTCTCCTGATCTTTACCTCCTAAATAGTTCTGAGATTCAATCACTTCCCTCCAAGTACTCATGGTTGCCTATGCAGCCACGTGGACAGGCTCACAGGGAACAGGATTATAGCCCCAGCTGAGCTCTTAGTGGACAGCCGGTACCAATTGCCAGCCTTGTGAGTGAGTTATCTTGGAAGTGGATAATCGCTTAGCCCCAGCTGACGCCACATGAAAGCAAGATGAGCTGTCTTCACTGACTCGTGCCCAAATTGCAAAATTGTTAGCAAAAAAAGTGAATGCTATTGTTTTGAAACACTAAGTTCTAGGTTGGTTTGTTATACAGCAATAGATAACTGAAACATAATTGTGTACCTAGAGGTGAGGTCCTGCTGTCACAGTGTGGGAACAGAGTCCCAGAGAGCAGTTTCCAGGCTCTTGGCCTCATGTGAAAGGTTCTGGCCCCGGTAGTAGATGGCCGTCAGCTGTGGCTAATTAACCATCAGCTGTAACCAGTTAGCCAATTAGGCACTGATATAACTGCCTTGGCTGCACTGGTTGGTCAGTCGGTTGGTTGGCAGGCAGAGAAGTGGACAGCAGGTTGCAGGTCGTGTGGATCCAGCCTACAGTGAGACTATAGTGCCTTCAGTGAGACTATAGTGGTATGACTCCCCTATCTATGTCTCCGTGGGTGTTCCTTTTTGGCCTAGCCATATCCTGTGTTCTTATGTGGGGAGCAGAACCAGGGACCCTGCAGGCCGCCTTGCATGACAAATGGCTCAGCTATCAGGGTCCCCCACATGACACACAGAAACCCAAAGTAGGTGGCAGTGCCATTGGAATCAGGTGGAGGATAGAAGCTGGAAGAACTTTGAGGAATCTGCTAGTGAAGAGCATTATTAAAGGAGAATGAAAGTATTGTTATTATAGGCTGGAGAAAGGGGAACGTGATTTATACATTGGAAGAACAACTAGCTAAATTAGCCTGTTGTTACATGAAAGATACAGAAAAGATACATAATGAACATGTGGATCTGGCTAAGTAGATATTTGGATAGAATGTTGAAAGGGTTGAATGGTTTCTTTTAGATACTTATGATACAGTACAAGAGAAATGAGATCAGCTGAAAAAGGAATCTTTCCATTTTCTTTTCTTTCCTTTTTTTGGGGGGTTTATATTGGGGACGGGGCACAGGAACTTTATAGGGGAACAGTGTGTATTTCCAGGACTCATCAGCTCTGTACAAGTCAAGTTGTTGTCCTTTCAATCTTAGTTGTGGAGGGCGCAGCTCAGCTCCAGGTCCAGTTGCCGTTGTTAGTTACAGCAGGCGCAGCACAGCAACCTTGTGGTTGAGAGCCCGCAGTCCAACCAACTGAGCCATCTGGCCACCCAGGAGCTCAGTGGTAGCTCATTGACCCCACTCCAGCTGCAGAGGGCACAGCTCACTGGCCCATGTGGGAATCGAACCAGCAGCCCCATTGCCCAGACCTTATGCTCTAACCAACTGAGCCACCTGTCTGTCCCCTTTCCATTTTCAATCAGAATTTAGAGGAAGCCTAAAGAAGCCAGAACTTGCTGGATTTGAAATAAAACTATTTGTCATTCCTAGCTTCTCCAGAGGACAAAACTCTCAATATAAGAAACGACCTAATGGCAAAGGTCAAATCCAAGGTGATATCAGGAAAATATAGCCTTAGGTGAAGTTCAAGATAAGGGTGCATTGCAGCTAGAAGACCCTGTGGTAGGCAGCCTCTGTGATGGCCTCCAATGATCCCTACCTCCTGGTATTCGAGCCCTTGTGTATTCTCATCCCCTGAGCATGAGCTGGCCCTAATGACTTGCTTTTAATAAATAGAGCATGGCAAAAGTGATGGATAGCACTTCCAGTTTAAAGTGCGAAGAGACGATGGACCCCATCTTATGCACCCTCTCTTCCTCTGTCACTTGCTACCTTTCAGAGAAGCCAGCTGTTACGATGTGAGCTGCCCTGTGGAGAGGCCCATGTGGCAAGGGACAATGGAGGCTTCCATCCAAGAAGCCAGACAGGAACTGGGGCTTTCAGTCCAACAGCCCACAAAGAACTGAATCCTGCCAACAGCCACATGAGTAAGTGTAGGGACGGAGTCCCAGAGAGCAGTTTCCAGGCTCTCAACCTCACGTGGAAAAGGGCTGGCTCGGTAGTAGATGGCCATCAGCTGTGACTAGTTGGCCGTCAGCTGTAACTAGTTAGCCACTAGCCACTAATATAACTGCCGTGGCTAAGCTAGCAAGCCCGGATTGCAGCTAGCAAGTGCAGTTAGCAAGCGGATTGTGGATTGTGTTGATCCTACTTCCTGTGTCTCGCCCGGCCACCAGCGAGACTGGGGTGCAGGCAGACCCTTCGTTGGGGTACTGGCAGATGTTTGCTTTTGTGTCTTGACCAGCCACCATCGAGAATGTAGCGGTATGACTCCTCTATCTATGGCTCCATTGTTGTTCCTTTTTGGCCTCACCGTGTCCTGCGTTGTTGTGAGGGGAGTGGGAGCTGAGATCCTGCTTGACAGTAAGCTTGGAAGTGGATCTTCCCTAAGTGCAGCCTTAGAGGAGGCCTGTGATAGACTGAATGTTTAAATCCCCCAAAACTCATATTATGAAGCCCTAACTAATTCCCAATGTGATGACATTGGGGTCTTTGGGAGGTAATAAGGTTTAGATCAGGTCGTGAGGGTGTAGCCCCCATGATGAGATTAGTGCCCTTATAAGAAGAGAAATAGACACCAAAGCTTCTGTTTTCTCTGCCATGTGAGGATACAATGAGAAGGAGGCCATCTGCCAGCCAAACAGATGGCCCTCACCAAGAAGCGAACTGGCTGGTACCTTGATCTTGGACTTCCAACCTCCAGCACTGTGAAAAATAAATGTCTGTTGTTTAAGCCATCTAGTCTATGCTGTTTTCTTACGGTAATCTGAGCTGACTAAAACAAGACCATCGCCTGGCTGACACCTCGGTTGCAGCAAGAGACATTGAGGAAGAGGGTGTAAGCAGTGTCTTGGATTCCTAACAGAAGCTGTGAGATAATAATAGATCGTTGTCTTAAGCCATTAAGTTTGAAGATAACTTCTTATACAACAATAGATAAGTTCATAGCTCACAAAGATTTAAGGTAGGTAAATAGATCTTCATAGATCCTTCTAACTAGACTGCAGGGCTTCTAAGAATCCAAATGTGGCTTTTGCCTCAGGGACATGATTATAACATGAAGTATAAGAAACCTATGGCTGCTTACGGATCTCTACTAGTTTACATTGAAATAGACAGAGTCTATTCAGAATGAATAGAGACCTCTGGACCTGCAACTTTATAGGCAGGAAGCAGGCTGAGGAAGCTACTCATCTGCAATTATGGCCTGTTTTCAAAAGGGACTTAAGATGGAGCAAAGAGCCACTGAGAAGCATTTCCAAAGAGCAGAAGTGAGCTGAATTAAAGAACTGATATCATTTGACTAGTTGGATTTCAGAATTGCTATGGATCACTTTCCCCTCATTTTCTCCCCTAGTCAAGGAATTGCACCCAAGGAACCACATCTGCCCTTGGATCTGATTTAGATGCCGACCAATGTCATAAACCAGGGGTTGGCACACTTTTGCTGTATAGCTGTCAGACAGTAAATATTTCAGGCTTTACGGTAATATGTGTGATCTCTGTAGCACATTCTTCTATGTTTTTGTTTTTTTATAACCCTGTGAAAATATAAAAACCATTCTTATCTCAGGGGCTATACAAAATTGACTACAGGTCAGATTTGGCCCTTATGCTGTGGTTTCCTCACCCCCGTCCTAGACTATGAAATGATGTGTAATGGAATGAGATATTTTGATATCTTAGGGGAAGAAATGGTATATTTTTCATATGGGAGAGAAATGTGTTATTGTGGCCATAGGGTAGATGGTGGTAGCTAGTCTTCAAACATGGTCCAAATAACTTCATTTTTTTGTACATGCCTGTCACTCCTGCCATCAAGATTTGGAGCTTATGTGTCCTCCCCTTGAATCTGAGCTGGGCCTATTTCAGCTTTGACCAATAGAATATGGAGGAAGTGACATTCTGGGAATTCTGAGCCCAAGCATTATAAAATTTTGGCAGCTCTGTGTCCTCCCTCCTGGAACCCAGCTTCCATGTAAGGACAAATCCCAAACAGTCACCTGCAGAGGCCCACATGGAGGAGATTCAAGCCCTAGCCCTCCCACCCTTACCCTGACAGCCTCATCTGAGCTCCCTGCAACAGCCAGCAGCCTCGTGACTGAGCCATCCTGAGGTACATCCTCTACCATGAACCCCAGCTGCCACCACATGGAGCACAGAAAGGCTGTCTTCTCAAAACAGTGCCCACACTGTAAATATACCTGTGAGCAAATAAATGATTATTGTTTTAAGCCACTGGTTTTAGGGTGGTTACTTATGTAGCAAAATATAATGAAAACACTGGGAGGAGGAACAATGTAAGCAAGGCTCTGGAAATCAGAGAACACTGGACATTTTCAAGGGTTAGCCAGCATGGTAACCCTTGACACAATCTATAAAATAACAAAAATCACAAATGCCATTTCTCACATATACTTTTCCTTCTAAAAGACAGTAAAGTAGAATTGAAAAATGTATGTGGTCCCTTGAGAACCTGCATAAGAACTGCTGAATATCTGATGATAAGTAGAAAACAACAAAGGCCGACTGAGGTGGTGCAGTTGGCCAGGCTCGCTTATTAAGTGACTTTTCCTATCATCAACTTTATATTATATGTGATTTGAATTTGTGCTTCAGGAAAAGAGTAAAGTAGCAAATGCCTCTGGCCTTTTAGAGAGTTACTCATAAACAAAGGTCAAATGCTAAATGTAAAGTGTAAATGTCTACTATACTCTAACTTGTCCAGAATGTAGAGAACCTGTGAGCGAGTGTTAGGAGTTAAGGCTCAAGATTTAGTTCCTTTAGTCTTATCAAGAACGCCCTTTAGAAAGAAATCTTCAGATGCTTGTAAGATAGATTTAAGTGAGGCAAGTTGGGAGATAAGAAACAATGACTCTGAATGACCCATGAAAAGCAGTGACAAAAGGATTGGAAATGAAAGCCATTTCCAAGGGAGAAGCTAAATGATTGACAAATGATTGCATGTAGGGGGAAAAGGGAAAACAAGGCATTTGACCTAACAGCCAAGTTTCAAAGTTCAAGGATTTTGTGGTGCCAACTCCAAAAAGAAAAGAAAAAGAGACATGTCCAGAGAAGACTTGGTTGTATGTATAGAAGAGGAGCTCAGCATCAGGCATATGAAGTTTGCTAGTGTCAGGATCATGCTGATTGTTGGGAAATGAGTCTGTAGCCCAGAAGTAATAGAAGATAATACATATATCTGCATGCCACCTGAACTGAAATCATAGGTGAGCTTAAACCAGAACAAGGTGGGAGAATAGAGTCATAAGAAATATCTATGCTTAGGACAAGGAGAAAGACTAGTCAGAAAAGAGACAGCCCAAGCAGTCAGATGTAAGGGGAGACAAGCACACTAACAAAAATAATAGCAGCTAACAGCACTGAAGAGGGGACCATGCTACAAATTCTACATGGATCGTCAAATTTTATTGTTTGCAAATGCCAGGTTAAACATAAACATTTCTATCCACTCTGTTCCAAAACCTCTAATAAAAGCACAGAAAGGATTTGTTGTTGTCATTATTTTAAGACACAAAGTAACAAGGATAAAGAGAATGAAAGAAAACAACAGCAGTAAAATTTGGGAAGCTGTAAAGCATATATAAATACTTGGAAAATTAAATAATAAATCTGATGGGAGAAATTTGAGAAGCAAACTTGCACTGAAGAATCCCCAAAAGATTCAAGCCTTGATAGCAGCTGGCACCTCGGAAGTGAGAGTGGAAATGGGCTGTAACGTGGAGGAGTGATCGAAAGGAAAGTGTTTTATACCCAGATTCCTCTCCCTTTTTTTTCTACCCTCCACATTTTATTGTTAAATTAACGTTTTCAATTTCTCCCCTTTTTTAAGGACTATCCAACAGGAAAAAAACGAAAAACAAAACCAAAAAAACCCCAAGCATTTCTGTTTTTTTTCTTTTTTCCCTGTAAGTGCTGAATTTACTGATAGAGATATGAGTAAACTTGCAATGAGTGAAAAAGGGGAATTAAAAATAAAGCTTTCTGTATGGTGGCTATTATGTCTGGACATATCATAAAATGAATGTAAAATTTATATGCCTGTAAATTCATAAAAGCTAGAGGGATCATTTCCATCAGGAAAAGTTATAAAGAAAAAAACATTAATGCACATAACTCCCTTCCCCCCCCTTTTTACCTTTTGACCCCCTTCACCCACTTCCCTCTGCCCGCCCCACTTCACCTCTGGCAACCACCAATCTGTTCTCTGTATCTGTGAGCTTTTTTTAGATGCCATATATGAGAGATCACACAGTATTTGTCTTTCTCTGCTCGACTTATTTCACTTAGCATAATGCCCTCGAGGTCCATCCATGTTGTTGCAAACGTTAAGTTTCATTCTTTGTTGTGGCTGAGTAATATTCCATTATACATACATATATGCTACAATTTCTTTACCCATTCATCCATCAATAGACACTTAGGTGGTTTCCATATCTTGGGCTATTGTAAATCATGCTGCAGTGAACATGGGGGTGCATATATCTTTTTGAGTTAGGGTTTTCATTTTTCTCTGGGTAAATTACTGGATCATATGGTAGTTTCTATTTTTAATTTTTTGAGGAACCGCCACACTGCCTTCCATAGTGGCTGCACCAATCTGCAATCCCACCAACAGTGCATGAGGGTTCCCTTTACTGCACATCCTCGCCAACACTTGTGATTTCTTGTCTTTTTCATAACAGCCATTCTCACAGGTGTGAGATGACATCTCATTGTGGTTTTGATTTGCATTTCCCTGATAATGATGTGGAGCATCTTTTCATGTATCTGTTGGCCATCTGTATGTCTTCTTTGGAAAAATGTCTATTCGAATCCTCTGCCCATTTTTTAATTGGATTTTTGTTTGTTTGTTTTGCTACTGAGTTGTGTGAGTTATTTATATATTTTGGATATTAGCACCTTATGAGTTATATGATTTGCAAATATTTTCTCCTGTTCAATAGGGTGTCTTTTCATTTTGTCAGTGGTTTCCTTTGCTGTCCAGGAGCTTTTTTGTTTGAGGTACGTCGCGCCATTTGATTATTTATTTTTGCTTTTGTTGCTTTTACTTTTGGTGTCAGATTAAAAAAATCATTACCCAGACCTATATCAAGGAGCTCAGGTATTTCTTCATTTTTATTAGACATTTTTTCTCTTCATATGATAAAGTTTTATCAAATGCTTAAGTATAAAATCAGCTTAAGTATAAAATAAATATACAAATTTTTAAGAGGCAAAAACCATGACTAATTATGTAAGATAAGCATTAGTGGCTGAAAGTTGCAAAATTAGATCTTTGTGTGTATGTAAATTTAGTTTTGATTTTTTTACAGAAATCCTAAGCATTACTGTAATTTTTACCCTAAGTGACCCACTTTAAAATTTGTATCTTTCTTGAATATGACTAATGATTGTAAAAGTAATGTGGACATTCTGTGACTAAAAAGTTTCAAAACTAATGGCTAGATATATTCATCTTGGTCCAATATGTTTTTTGGACAGTATATGTTTCAACCAGTTTAATTGTTTTAAATTTGTTTTTTTAATCAATTTTTAACATATATTATAAATGGCATCATTAGGTACTCATACTCAATACTTGTTTTTTCAATTAAACACATATTATGAACATTTATCTATAGCAAGACATCTAGGTTTTTTAATCTCATCTTTTTAAAATGTAGATTTCCACTGTGTGTGCACAAGTTCTCTATGGATGAACATTTGTTTACAGTTTG
Organism: Rhinolophus sinicus; assembly: GCF_036562045.2. NCBI lineage: Eukaryota > Metazoa > Chordata > Mammalia > Chiroptera > Rhinolophidae > Rhinolophus > Rhinolophus sinicus. The sequence goes on from NC_133754.1 coordinate 66,716,425, forward strand.
TTGATATTAAACAATTCTTTGGTGAACATCCATACAAATATCTTTGTGCTTTGCCCAATTATTTCCTTAGAAAATATTCTAAAGAAATAACTAGGTCATATAGTAGGCAAATTTCGTGTTGATGTTTATGGTTAGAAAGTTAATACAATTTACATTTACTCCGACAGTGTATGAGGGCACCCATTTCATTTACAGCATTCCCACCACTGGTGAAATCGTCTTTTCATTTTGCCAATCTGTTGGTGAAGAACATTATTCTTTTATTATTTTTTTCTTTTTACCTTTAACCCCCTTTACCCACTTCTCCCACAGTATTTTTTAAATTTGCATTTCTTGATTGTTAGAGGATCTAACCATCTTTTCATCTGTTTATAACCATTTGGAATTGCCCATCATGTTTTTCTGCATTTTTCTAGTGAGATGTTTGCTTTTTTTCTAATTGATCTTTGAAATTATTTTGATTCTTATATATAATAATGAACAAGAGAGACACAAACTCTACTTGCATGGGCAAGACAATTTGTTAAACCGTTATGATAAAGTAGAATATGTACTAGAATTGTGGAAGTTCAAATTTCCGGGAACTTCATAAATGTGGCAAATACATACCTCGGGTGGTCAGTAGAGGCTTCTAGGATGATGTGACATTTCACCAAGTCCTAAAGGATGAGCAATAATGTCCAGTTAAAGTAGGAGTGGTAGAAGTGGTGAGGATTCCAGTTCGAAACTAGCCTGAAGGAAAGAGAGAGGACTTTGTCTGGAGAATTGAAAAAAACCTGAAGAATGCAAAAAATGGTGAGAGATTAGCTTAGAAAAGGAAAGGGGAAACCAGATTATTAAGAGCTTAAGAATTTTGTAAGTTGTAGGAAGTAATTTGGACTTTATCCTAAGGCAATAATAAAATGCATTCATTAGAATATTTTCAGCTCTAAGTAACAACAAAAAAGACTTAACTGAAAATGAGAAGTGTGGTTCCTGCATTGGTTTATCATTTCACTCTGCCAGTCTCAATGTGTGTTATACCTCTTATGGTCTCATGACCTATCCCCCTATGGTCCCAAAATAGCTGCAGCAATTCCAAGCATCATATCCTTACACAATTATTTTCAACAGCCTGGAAAATATAGGCAGAGTCTGTTAACAGGGAAGAAAGCCTTTTCTAGAAGCCTCCAGGAGAATGCCCCATCTCCCCATTGGCCAGAACAAGATTACATGGGTACTCCTAGCTGCACTGAATGCTGGGAAAGTGAGTATCTGGCATTTTCATCCTTTGTGATAGGAGATAGCTTCTATCTGCAAGAAAGAAAGGGAAAAATAATAGCTATTGGGTAGGAAACCAACAGTGTTGTTCTCAGCATTTGAAAGAGTTGGAGCAAATAAGTGATATAATTGGATTTACATTTAAATGAGTCTACATTTTAATGAAGACCTCTATTCCTCCAGGTCTTCATCCTTTCACTTGACTCTCCATTACCCCTGTCTTCTACTTCAGCCACCACTTTTCCATCTAGTTCTCCCACTTTTTTTCAAGCCAAATAAGCTCATTCTCTACAACATCTCTAAACATTCATGACTCTGTTTGATTTAATTCTGATATCATCCTGATAATATCGATAGCATTTGACATGAACACTTCAGAAAGTACCTTAGTTGATCTGAAAAATGGTCGAAAATAACTAATATGGTTGGTTTCAAGTATGCTCAGGTATGCCTGGTATTGCCACTGGCATGTTAACCAAAACTTACTTAATTTCCATCATTAACATAAGAAAATAATACTTTCACTTAGATTGTGTACATGGCACATAGTCAATAAATATTTGTAGAATGAATATCTTTTAAGTGAATAATAGTCTCTCATCCATGTCTTTACTTCACCACTTCTTTTTAAATAAATGAGAGCAAGCATATGAATTTTGTTGGAGTATTCCTTGACTTTTAAATACTAAATAGTGACAGACTCATCTGGCACTCCCATTATGTCTCTATGGCATATTTAAAAACCATTACAGGTTGGATGACTCCTATTTCAGCCATGATGTAAATCTACTGAATTGTCTTTCACGTTTGATGCTACATCAGTTAACCATTCTAGAAAATAGTTTTTTGAAAAAGCATTTTTTCTGACGCTGTCTGGAATTTATTTTATGAGTGCTAATCTTGATTTCTGCTGACCAGACATGATCAGACTTATTGTCACAGGTTATGGGCTATAACCTGGTCTGATTCAACAAACTTTGTCTGCATCTTGAATGTCAGTCTGAACTGAAGGGCAGCCAGTCAAGAAATATTGAGGAACATATGCATTGAGATTATGAAAGAAGGTGTATGCTTCAGTTTCTGTAATATAATCACTAACAAACATTTTTAGAACCTGTTGATACTCCCATAAAAGTTAAATGTTTTAGAAATGAGTTACATATGACTACTTTATATTAGCTATTATTGAATTAATGAGCTTTGAGTTGTACGTGATAAGATATGAACAATGGTTTGATCACTGAGTTACTGCTTATGTTGACTTGTGATTCTTTTGAGTGAGCCTGGTGTCATGGAAATTGCAGCAAATTTAGAGATAGGGCATCTATGTTGAGCCCAAGCTCTGCCATTTGTAAGTATAAACTTTGGGAAAGGTGCTTCATCTTGCTTGTTGTGGTTTCCTTATTTGTGCAATTGGACTGGTGATAATGGCTTTCCTCTTGCTCAGAGCTGCTATCAAGACCATATGAGAGAGTGCACATATTTATTTTAACAGAAGTAGACATAAGTTAGGGCAGAAGTTGCCAGACCATAAGTTCTTTGACTGATATGCTTACACGTGACCACATGAAATAAATTTGCTATAAGCAATGTTTCTACAATATGGTATGCAATGCTGAAATGTAACCTGCTTCTGGAAATTAACTCAGCTCAACTAAGGACATAGTGTGTTTCTTCCATCTTAACGATGAAATATAGAATTCCTATTAAAATGTATATCCTTTATTTGAAAAGCTTGAGTAGGCTAATTTTTTTTTTTAAGCATTCTAGATGGTTAAATTTAGATCTGAGCCCAGCCTGAGAATAGCGTCTGGCCCTAGGCCCACAGTATATATATATATATATATATATATATATATATTTTTTTTTTTTTTTTTTCCAGGACTACATTTTTTTTATTAGATTTTGAACTGCGTGCCATTTCTTCACTTTAAACCTTTGCTTTTCAGTATGTAGTTGCTCATGAGATAGTGGCAATTATCACATTGCCCTTAGTGGATCTGCCTCCTTTTCTGATTAATCTATTTTTGTAATAATTTTGCTAATTAATACACATTTTATTTGCTGAAATATTTTCACTAAAGGCCTGTGCAAGAAATATTGATATTTTACAGACATATGAGCCTTCTTTTCTTGTTTCATTTAAAGACCTTTCTTTCATCCATTTATCATGAAGAAGAGATTATTGGAGCATTCTGTCCTGCTCCTGCGTCTGACTATAAATCTGGCACTCTTTTGGCTTTCTTCTGTTTATAATTTTTTCTTTTTTCTTTTGAAATAACTTCAAACTTACAAAGAAAATAGCAAGGATAGTACAGGAAATTCTCAGATACTGTTCACCAAGAGACACTCAATTTTCATTAAGTGTCCCAATAATGTCCTTTAAAGCAAAAAGGCCCAATCCAGTGTCACACTTATTATGTGTGTTTGTATATTGTTATGTCTCTTCAGTTTCCTTAAATCTGGAGTACTTCCTTGGTTATTTTGTAGAATAGCCCTCAATTTTGTCTACTGTTTCTTTCCTCATGATTAGATGAAAGTTACGCATTTTTGGCAGGAATCTCACAGAAGGGATGCTGTGCTTTCCTTACTACGTGTCCATCATGTAGCACATATCAGTTTGTAGCAAAATACTGCTAATAGTGTCTAATGGTAAAATTACTCTTTTCCTCTTATAATTAATCACTCTTTTGTGGGGAGGCACTTTGAGACTATGTGAATATCCTGTTCTCATTCAATTTTCATCTTCTGTTTTAGAATCAATTGATGTTTCCTGTCTGAGTTAATTATAACTATAATGATTGACAAGTGGCAATTTTCTAACTCCATCACTCCTTTTAAACTTATTAGTTGGCCTTCTACTCTAAGGAAGAATTTTGTCTTCTCCCCATGTATTTATTCATTTGTCTATTTATGTCAGTGTGGACTCATAGATTCTTATTCTATTCAATGGGATGTAATCTGTTACTATCATTATTTATTTTGATGTTCAAATTGTCCCATATTTGGCCCAGATTTGGACCCCCATTCAAGCTGTCTCCTGTATCCTGTTGATATATCCCATCAGTCCATGGGTACATTAATACTTTCTGGTACAAGAAAATGTTGCAGACTCATATTGCACTTTCCATGCCCCAGACGTGGAATCAGCCATTTCCACGAGGATTCCTTTTAGGAAATTGTATTTCAACACCAAGATCTGGACATTAGGTGTGCTCATTGCTACAGGTCCTCTTAATGGACAGGACTATAAATGTGTACACATGCACACACTTTTTTTTGCATATATGAGTATATATGCATATGTATACAAGTATATATATATTTGTTTCTACATCTCTGTATTCACATCAATCCCTGTAATTCCAATCCAACACACAAAGCTCATTCTAGTTTTTTTCCTTTTCCATACTTGTAATTCCTGTCTCCAACAGTGAGAAACCTGGCTCTCATTATCCTCAATATTTACTTATTGCTTAATTCCCCTGTATGTACTCTTCTAATGCCTGCCAGCCTGTCACCCTGCTTGGCTGCTTTCCTTGTGTAAACTCCAGCCATCTTCCATGCTCAGACCTGCATAATGATTTTTGAATTAAATTATGAAGGAAGAAAGGGAGGAAAAAAGGAAAAAAGATTGCTCATGATTATTAAACTTTTTAATTAAGTCAATACATTTAACATCACTAATAGTTAAGGTAACTTTCAATAACCCAGTAGAAATATGGTCAAAGGACACAGAGAGGCAATTCACTTAAGAAATGTAACACCTAGATGTTACACACAACCTAATGTTCATAAGTAGGGGATTTAATAAATAAACTATATGACAATGTATACTAGGCAACCATTAACTAGGATTCATATAGATCCTTATTTCCTGATTTGAAAAGACTTATATGATATATTACATGAAAAAACTATTACAAAATATTGCCTATTTTATATCCTATTTTATGTGCGTATATGTGTGCACAGAAAAAAGCATGAGAAAATATTAACATTATTCCTGAGTCTTACAATAATAGATATTATGAGAGATTCTTAGGAGATACTCTGAAACTTCCCTTTATCAAGCACATGAGTGTATGACATTTGTAGAATTCTGTGAGAAGTCTTTTGTGAAGAAAGAATGCTTGCCTGGTGTTAAACAGTTTTTTTATAGAAAACAGAGATAAACTCTCTCTCTCCCCTTAGTACCTGTGTGATGTAACACAGTTGTAATTGGCTTTCACCATTTCACAGGCTTATATGATGTAAGATAGTTGTGTTTCCTATAATTTCTACCTGAGAGAAGGTATTAAACATGTATAACCCATGTCTCCATATCATTTTAAAATTAAAACTACAATATCATTTTATATTTTATATTGGTAGAAAACTTGAGGACTACCTGTATTTGGTTACCCTGAAATACAGGTAGACAAACTGTATTTCAGGGTAACCAAATAACTAACAGGAAATTTCGCTTTAGAGAAATATTCTAGCTAATATATAAAACAGGGAATGGTAGCATCTCACAATGTTGCAGCCTCCAATGAATGATGAACTGAGCAGTTATTACCAATGATTGCCTTTACACACAAAACAGACACAACCAGACATTGTGTGCCTCCTCATGGAAGAACACTCCACCACTTATAAAATGTTCTTGTCAGAAATTTGATCCTGAATCTGATCAAGCCTCTGGATTTAACAAACACATCACTGGAAATAGGAAACAGAGGAACACGTGAAATAGCACCATGAGAATGCATTCAACAAAACCCAGTCTATAGGGAGTTGCAGAACAAACCACCATGTTTGTTCATCAAATAAACTGCACGGAGGGGAACAGGATGGTTTTTATTTGGACTTAGATTTGAGCAGACAATAAAACAAACAAAACAAAAGCAAAAGAGTGTGACAGTTGAAGAAATCTGAACATTGACTGGGTATTTCATGATATTAAGAAATTTTTGTTAAATTTTAGATGTGATACTGGTATTGTCCTTATGTTTTAATAAGGTCGTACAAAGGAACCTTCTGGGGGAGCTGGAAATATTCTAGATCTTAATGTGGATGGTGGTTTCATAGCTGCAGACATGCATAAAAAATTCACTATTCACTGAACTGTACTCTTAAGATGTGGGCACTTTACTGTATGTAATTTTTAAAAGTTAGAGTCCTTTTCAAAAAGAGGATTCATTCTGAAATTTTTATAGATGAAGTATTATCATGTCTGGGATTAGCTTTAAAATGCTCCAAGATGACTCATGGAAGATTGGCCATGAGTTGTTAAGTGCTGAAGTTGAAGGATGGCTGATAATACAATTCTTTTACAGTTTTGAAATTTTCCGTAATATAATGTTTTTTTAAAATGTCTGGCAAGATAATGATACCAGGGATGTGGAACAATGGAAACCCTCATACACTGCTGGTGAGATTGTAAATTGTAAATTGGACAACTATTTTATATTATCTAGTAAAACTGAAGATAGACATGTCTTATAACTCAGCAATTTCTGAGGTTATAACCTAGAGAAACACTAGCACATGTGTTCATACATGTGTGTGCATGTAAGACAATTCACACAACATTGCTCATGATAAACCAAAATAAAAAGAGAAAGGAACAACTCAAATATCAATTGACAAGAGAGTGAATAAATAAATTGTGATATATTCACACAATGGAATTCTATACAATGACTGAGTTATAGCTATACTAATCAACATGAATGAATCACAAAATGAATAAGCAAAAACTTTGTAAGGTGCAGAATACCGCAGGAATACCATTAATTAAAGGTTCAAAATTTGCAAAATAGAATCATAGATTTTAGAGATACATATATTAAAACTATAAAGAAAAGCAAGTGAATGATAAACACAGGATGATACGATGGGGTAGAGACCTATAGGGGCTTTAATTGTTCTGATAATATTCGACTTCTTAAGTGATGTGTGTTTATTTTAATATCATTTTTTTACACCACGTATGTGTTATAAAAACCTATATGTGTAGAAATATTTTATAATAAAAAAATTTTTTTTAAACCATTTTCTGTTGTTTTTCAGCACGACCTGAAAAACAACAGGAAATGGTTTTAAAAATTTTTTTTAGCAGGAGTTAGGACCTGACTCATAAGTAGCGGTGTGGTGTGGTGCAAAAAATACTGGATCATCTAGAATATGGGAAACCTGGTTTTTAGACCCAGCTATACCACTAACTAGTCCTGTGACCTTGTACAAATCTTAACTTCTCCTAACCCTTTGTTCCCTCATCTAGAAAATGCCCTGATCAATATTTCCCAATTATGTTCTTCAGAACACTAGCTCTAAGATCTGTTATAGATACTTTGTGGCAACAAAAATAAAAAAGCTTTGTGATCAGATTGGTTTGGGGCACTCTAGACGAAACAATAGTAAGAGAGTCTCCCTATAGCAAAACTTCTCAGAGCCTTCAATTTGTGACAGAAACAAAACCTGAATCCAGGTTTCTTTATTTTTATTCCAAGACTCTTTACATTAAATCACACTTGAATTTCAACGTATTGGTTAGTCTAATATCTTGAGTCAAAATAATGGCTAATGAAAATTTTCAAATAGGCATGTGTTCTATACATAGTAATAGGTTTCAAATAGCTGAAATCCGTAGTTTTTAGGACTTCTGCTTATTATCAATGGTAGCTAGATAAAATTGTGGGCTTTGGAAATACAGAGACATTCAAGAGGGTACCATGTGGGTTATTTTTCATTTAGCTGCATTATTGGGCAATACTTGAGTTGCATTTTACTCAACCAGATTAACTGCAACGCTTAGTGTATTTTATCAAGCTGACTGTCATGCTGCAATCTTCCTATGCCGGCCCTTTCATTAATAATAGTACCAAGATAACACTAAGTTTTTGAATGTGCTATAAATCTTTCTGTCTGGACCAGATAGTGTGGATCCATTTTTCCCTACTCCCTCACCTCGCCCCCCCCCCCATGAAGCATAATTATAACCCCTAAAGATAGCACAAGAGGCAACCAACAGAAATCTGTAAATGTTGGCAAGGACAAAGTGAGCTTCTTTGGGACTCTGGCGCTGGAGGAACATGATAGCAGCAGGTCATCTTGCATCTACCTACCCTGCAGAAGGCGACCTAAACCTGGGCGCTCTTTGACCCCTGGGCTAGTAACAGAAGGCAGCCAGGTCAGCTCATTCCTCCTCTGGACTGAACTGGAATCCCTCTGACATTAGGTGACACTGACATAACCGGCAAGAGGGCTTGATTTGAAACCTCATCAAAAATAAGTGACCAGGGAAAGCACCCACATTCCCTGATGGGCCTGATACTTCCCTTTCTGTCAACAGATACTACCGTGTTTCCCCCAAAATAAGACCTAGCCGGACCGTCAGCTCTAATGCACCTTTTGGATCAAAAATTAATATAAAACCCGGTATTAGATTAGATTAGATTAGATTAGATTAGATTAGATTAGACCCAGTCTTATTTTACTATAAAACTGGGTTTTATATTAAGTTTTGCCCCAAAAGATGCGTTAGAGCTGATGGTCCAGCTAGGTCTTATTTTCGGTAAGATGGGCAGATGGAACTGGAAGAGTGATCCAGCTACAGCAGGCAGGTTGGTCCAGGAGGCCTTTGTCCCTGTGGGCCCCAGACCCTCCTCCCGCACCCAGAGTCACCAGGTGTTATAAACTTAATGTTTGTGTCCCCTCCCAAATTCACAGATTGAAGTCTTTACCCCCAGTGTGGCTGTATTTGGAGATGAGGCCTCTGAAGAAGTAACTAAGGTTAAATGAGGTCATAAGGGTGAGGCCTGGAACCAGTAGGATGTGTGTCCTTAGAAGAAGAGACCACAGAAAGCTCACCCTCACTCATTCCCTTGCTGTCTCCCCGCTCAGAGCAAAGGCCATGTGAGGACATGGGGAGAAGGCAGCCAGCTTCAAGCCAAGAAGTGAGGCCTCATTAGACACAGAATTTGCCAGCACCTTGATCGCGGACTCTAGTCTCCTATCTTGGTCTGTTCAGGCTGCTATAAAAAAACACCACAGCCTGGGTGGCTTATACACAACAGAAATTTATTTCTCACTGTTCTCGAAGCTGGAAGTCCAAGATTAAGATGCCAGCATAGTCACCTTCTGGTGAGGACTCTCTTTCTGGTTCATAGCTGGTGCCTTCTTCCTGTGTCCTCACACGGTGGAAGGGGCCAGGGAGCTCTGTGGGGCCTCTGTTTTAAGGGCACCGATCCCATTATAACAGAACTAAGGACCTTCCAAAGGCCCCACCTTCTAATACCATCAGCTGTGAGGGGTAGGATTTCAACGTATGAATTTCGGGGGTGGGGGGACACAAACATTCAGACCATAGCACCTCCAGAACTGAGAAAATAAATTTCTGTTGTTTGAGGCTCCCAACTTGTGGTATTTTGTTATATTAGCCTAATCAGATTGATATACAGAGTCAGGACAGAATGGGCATGAAGAATCCAGCCACAGTAAGTGGTCTGGTCTGGAAAGCCTCCTTTTCCCCACAAGCCAAGACTCTGCCCTCTGTCCAGAGAGTGTGGGGAAGCTCGGGGGACAAAGAACAAAGTAGAAGAAATCATTCTCCCCAATATTAAGGTTTACAATATGGCTGTGGTAATCAACATAGTGTGGTATTGGCAGAGAGATAGACATATTCAGCAATGGAACAGACTAAAGATTCCAGGAATATGCTTAATTGATTTTTGACAATGGTACAAAAGCAGTTCAATGGAGGAAAGTTAGCCTTTTCAATAAATGGCAATGGAACAATTGGCCATTCAACAGGCAAAAAAAATAAACCTTGACCAAAATCTTACACCTATACAAAAATTAACTCAAAATGGATTACTGATTTAATGCAAAGTGTAACACTATAAAATTTTTAGAAATGAAACATAGGAGAAAATCTTCATGATCTAGGCCTAGGCAAAGCGTTGATCCATGACACAAAAGCATGATCCATAAAAGGAAAACTTGATAAATTGGACTTCATCAAAATTGAAAACATTTCCTCTGCAAAAGATTCTGTTAAGAGGATGAAAAGACAAGCTACAGATTGGGAATGAATATTTCCAAACCACATATCTAACAAAGAGCTAGTATCTGGAATACATAAAGAACTCAAAAAAAAAAAATATTAAAAGAATTTGCAAAGTTCAACAGTGAAAAACCAAACAGTCAATTAGAAAATGAGCAAAAGACATGAACAACATTTCAATGATGAGGATATACAGATGTAAATAAACATATGAAAAGATGTTCAACATCTTTACCCCCCCAGGGAAACACAAATTAAAACCACAATAAGATATCGCTACACATTTATCAGGATAGCTAAAAAGTCTCAACACTAAATGCTTGTGAGGATATAGAGAAACTGGATCACTCACATATTACTGGTGGGAATATAAAATAGTACAGTGAGTCTGGAAAACAGCTTGGCAGTTTCTTATAAAACTAAACATGCAACTACCATATGACCCAGCAATTATACCCTTGGGTATTTATTCCAGAGAAATGAAAACTTATATTCACACAAAAACCTGAATGTTCATAAGAGCTTTATTTGTAATAAGCAAAAACCAGAAGCAGCCTAGATGTCCTCCAACAGGTTAATGGTCAGATAAGCTGTGGAACATCCATACCCTGGACTACTACTCAGCAATACAAGGAAATGAACTATGAATACCCAGGGCAACTTGGATGAATCTCCAGGGAATTACAGAGAAAAACAAGCCTGTCCCCAAAGGTTGCATACTATATGATTCCATTTATGTGACTTTTTTTAAATGACAAAATTTTAGAAATAGAGGAAAGATGGATGTGGGGAAAGGAACTTTCAGCTGGTAGATGGGGTGGGCAGGAAGGAGGCAGTTGTGGTTTAAAGGGACAAGAGAAGGGATCCTTGTGGTGTTGGGATTCAGTATGTTGACTCTGGTAGAGGATACAGGAGCCTACACAGGTGATCAGATTGTAAGACCTTAGTAAACACTCACACATACATGCACACAAATGAGTATTAGTAAAATCAGGGAAATCTGAGTCAGATCAGTGGATTGTAGCCTTGTCAATAGTTTATGATATTATACTATAATATTGCAAAATGTTACCATTAGGGGAAACTGGATAAAGTATAAGGAATCTCTCTGTATTATTTCTTACAACTGCATGTCAGTAACAATTATCAATAAAAATTTTCAGTTAAAAAATATGTAAACACCTAGATGCTGTGGTCAAGGGCAACAGGGATGATTTTACAGTTGTATCAAAGAGTAAATGACAGTCTACAAAAGGGAGAGAAAGAAATTGGAAGGCAATTAAGAAAAGTAAGGAAGAGGGAAGCTTAAAGATCTGCCTGGCAGCACCTCTAAATTGTAGAAATATGGATAACATACAAAGTTACTAAAAGAACTGAAATTCCCTTTTTATATATTGTCTACATTCCATTTCTGACTCTTAGAGCATCTGGTCTATTTGCAGAATACAGGTATGGAGCTCTAAATGCATCTGGATCTAATTTGATGGAATTCTCTCCATTTTCAGATGGGCATATCTTATTCCCCTGACTCTCAGTGTACAACTCAAGCAGTTTTAAATATTTCTGGCAATGATTAATTTACTTTTGATTTGTCATGTGCAATCCTGTAATTTTAGGTTTTCCTTCCAATCTTTTGACTTGGTGCTTCTTGATGTAAACGGCTTACCTTAAAAATTGTTCAGTGTTTCATAAATGTATCCAAGTAAGGCAAGATCAAAAAGCAATGCCTCCTAATCTTCATCTTCCTTGTCAGTGATCAGTCATTTGCCAAAAATCATTCTTTGATGTCCTCGAATCTCCTGTTTCTGCTTCTGAAATTACATTAAAGAACAATGGTTAGAAGCTAATTAGAAATAGCTTTGTAAAGAAAGAAATACAGGGGGGGAAAAAAGAAATAGCTTTGTAGCCAAGTCACTCCCCAGCTCAGTCACATTTTATGATCTATAGCCTCTTTTAAAATATCAGATTCTAGACCTTGCCCTATGCTTAATAATAATCACTACTTTCATTCCGTTAACAATTCTGTGAGGTATGTTACTGTTATTTTCCTAAATATGTAGATGAAGAGACTGAAGTACAGGAAAGATATGTGACTTGCTCAGAGACACACATAGCAAGCCAGGGAGCTGGAATTTGAACCTAGACAAACCAACTCCAGAATGTATATTCTTGACCTCTAAGCCTCCTATACTTCCTGAATCAGAGTCTCTAAGGGGCTGGTGTCTGAGTAGCTATTATTTTATAAAACAAACAAATCTCCACAGTGCCAGGCTTTAGGACCTATGTTCAAAACTGTTCTGTTGGAGATGCTCATGAGCTGAGGTTGGTGGTTATGTTCAGTCAGGAGCTAACAGCTTCCTGTTGACTGACTTGGTTGTCCTGAAATCAGTACCATCTGTTTTGGTTAAATATTTTACATACATTTTCTCCTTGCAACCGCTCTTCAAGGTAAATATTATCATTGTTATTGTATACATGAAGAAACTGAGGCTTGGACGAGATGACCTGTCCCAGGTCACTGTCAGCGAGTAAGTGGCGAGGCAGGATTTAATCTCTGAAGCCCGAGCTCTTACCATGAATAGTGCCTCTTCCATTAAAAGGTCCACCAGTCATTCTTGATCAACTGGTTAGAGCACCTGTTCTGAGGTATTAGCAAAGAAGTGTTCCCAGAGGTGCTTTGTAATCTTCAAAGCAGAACCGTAAACATGATTAGCTTTCAAGACTCCAGGGAAAAATTGTAATGGTAGAACCTCAGGCACTGTGCTAAATCTCTAGGAAAGATACGTGGGGGTTGGAGGTCTGCTCAGCACCTTCTCAGATTACAGCACCTCTGTGGAAGAGCAGCCTACGTGTACCCACCCACCCGTCCCCAAAAGTTGCCCTCTGCTGAAACAGTAACAATGAGTTAGCTCTTTCTTCCTCAATTTTCACTCTTCGTTTTCCTTCTTTGGATCTACCAAAAACTTTGCCATGTGCCATACAAAGTGGAGAACATTTTTTAAAAATGTTTTGGGTGTGATTGTTAATGTTTGCCCAATTTAAATAAAACACTGTTCATTGTATTGTATATAATGATGAAACTCATTAACTGCATACTGGCTTCATGTTCCCTAGTCCTAAATATAGAATATGCTCAATATTAAAAATTAAAATCAATCCATCAAAATCGAATGGCTAAATAAGGATATTAAAAAGAGGCATTATTTGGATCCATGTAAAATGGTCATGGGATTCATGAAAATAATTGGCAAATTTTGACACAGGACAGAGCCTCAGGTAGAGGTAAAATCCCATGCAGACCAGATCACAGATCTTTGATGTCCATTTGCTATAAGGGTTCACCTAATTATACCTGTATCTCAGCTTGACTGACTCATTAGTTCCTCCCCACCTCTCAGCCAGCTCTCTCCCAAGGTCACCTGAGACATAATCACTAATCTGAAGGGGGAGTGATTCTGACTCTTGAATCAGTCTCTGGCTTCCTGCACTGACTTTGTCATTAGCTCATTGTAATATTTTAATTATTTCAAAATCTTTCTGGTTGGATCTCTCCCTAACTTAGTGAAGCATCTGTTGCTGTTTGTTATTAAAATTTGTTTCAGTTTCACTGCATCTGCGTCCTGAGTGTGTCTTTACATAACTAGATAATCAATGAAGTGTTGGTAGATTGACATGACTAATTTTTTATATTAGTTTAAAAGTAACTGCAAGACTTACAGTCTGCTCCTCATTCTTCAGGGAATTATATTTGATGACTCACAAATTCTTGGTAACTTATCTGTCTTTTAAATCACACTAGTGTTCTCAAGACATAATAATAAAAAGAACATACCATCTTTGAAAGTGGAAAGAGAAATCTCTTATTCACTAATCCAAAAGAGGAATATTGATTTAGATTTTTAAACTCTACTTTTCCTTTTAAAAAATGTGTTTTATTTTACAATTATAAAGTACTATATGCTCATTTTAGAATATTTTTTTAAATAGGTAAAAGAGGAAAGAACTACCACATAGAATTCCACTGCCCCAATGATAGTCTCACTTCAAATTGTTGGTTCATTTATTTAAAGTGATTTTTTTCCTTCTGCATACAATTTTTACTGAACTGTGCTCAAATAGACATTGTAAAATGTATTTTTCCATGTTATATAAGTAACATAGTAAAGAAATATGAGATTATGTTAGATAAATACATAATAATTTACATAAGCATTCAAAAATCGTTCGACAGTTTAGACTGAAAATCCTGGAGCCATCTTAAATTCTTCTTGTCCATCACCTATCACATCTGATCTTCCAAGGAAGACCTGTTAGTTCTTCCTCCACATGTCTATATTTATTCTTTCTTTATCATTCCCACACTAGTTCAGGGTCTTGTAATAATGTCCTAACTGGTTTTCTTGTTCCAGTATACCCTACATACCAACCAGTTGCTTGACTCATGCCACCTGCTTCAAAAACTAACTGTAACTTTCCTTTGCTTGCTTGAAGAATAAAATCCAAAATCTTTAGCATGGCCCTCTGGGCCTTCCATAATCTTAATCCAACCTGCCTTTTAAGCCTGATTTTAGCTACTTCCCCAAATAGATCTTTATCTCTAGGCAGGTTGGTTCATTCAGTTTTCCACACTCATGCTTTGTATACTTTCCTACCATTTTGCTCCTTTTCTTGTGCTGTCCCACATCTGTAATGCCTCTCCTTCCATTTTTATCAAAATCTTGTTTATCCATCAAGGAATCCCCACATGCAATCTGTTGGGAGTCTCAAAGGATTTCCTAATAAATAGCATCTTTCCTGTCTGCCCAGGTTATGAAAATTTGACAAATAAAACAAAGAGTAAATATGGAGGCCAACATATTGAAAACCTTGCAGTGGCTTTACTGATAGAGAAAAGTTGAGGACTTAATTCGGTGAGAGGGTCAAATAGGCCCAACATCCAAGCCACAGCAGAAAGCAGACCCACTCACCCACCAGGTCCTGAGCAGTGCTTCGGCTCAGTTCCTGCCGGGAAGAGCTCAAGAGACCTCTTGCTCTCTGTGGCAGCTCACTCCCAAGAGAAAGAAGGGCTGAGACAAATTCTTCATAGGAAGGAAACATTGGATTGAGGAAAAAGGTTTCCACAATTTCACCATCTATGATTAAGAACTGATACCAGCTTTTTACTCCCAAGTATCTCCCAAATCCATCCACTTCTCTCTTCCAATGTCACCATCATCTACTGCCTGGAATAGTTTAATTGCCTGTAGTTGGTCTTCTGCACCTGCTCTGGAGCCCTACACGCAATCATTCCCCACAAAGTGGCCAGAATAGTATTCTTAATAGACAAATCTGATTGTATCCCCTTCCCAAATCCCTTCAATAGATTCTCATTGCTTTTGGGATCAAGAACAAAGTCCTTACCTGACTGGGCCCTGAGAGGTCTGGCTCTAGTCTCTCCCCGATCTTCCCTCTTTCCTATCATTTTTGTCTCATCTATGTGGGGCATTTAAAATTTTTAAGTTGCCATGCTTACTCCTACCTCAAGAACTTTGCATGTGCTATTCCCTTGAACTGTAATGCCCACTCCCATTTCCTTTCTTTTTACTTTTCTTTTTTCCTAGTTAACCGCTACTCATTTATAGATCTCAGAGTCTCATCCCTTCCATAGAACCCCCTCCTTTGTGCCCTCATAGATCCCTCTATTTCCTTCATTCAACTTACCATGAGTTATCATTATATAATTGTGTAGTTATTTGATTAATGTCTACTTCCCTTATGGCTTCCCGTAGAACCATGGACCATGTCTGTTTTGCCCACTCTTGTGTTCCCCAGCAATTAGCCCAGTACCCAGGCCTCAGAGACGCCCAATGCACATATAATGAATAAACAAAAGCCCAGCTCAACTTAAACTTCCTCTCTTAAGCTAGAAATTGTCTCTCCCTCCTCTGAAATCCTACGGCTGGTAAGATGCCCACCAGTCACTCGCAGAGCATTTACAGCGAGCGCACTGACTCGTAGTGTGGCTAATTGTACATGTCTGATCCCCCCAGCTGGGTTATGAGTGCCTCTGGGTCAGGGGTCACCGCTTTCATGCAACTGTTACTCTCATAGTGCTTAGTCCAATTTCCAGCGCTTGACGTAACAATTTATTCAAAGAATTAATAAAAACGTTGGCTTTTCTTTTTCTGTCTGTAGGACCATTGGTGGTGGTGGGAGGAAGTTATAATTCCCTGATGTTTGGAAATGCAATACAGACTGCATTTGATAGGTTAGAGCTAGGAACAGATATTAGGATGCTGTCCCTTTATAGAAAGAATATTCTCTTCGCCAATTTGCTTGGCAAAGCAAAGCCTTTTCTGTAAACAGAGCAACTAGTTCTAATTTTATGCAAAAATAGGAAACTATAACCAAAAAAGCTGCATATTCACATACAGGGGTGCTGTGTTTATTCCTTTGAGTTATATTTTATTATATTTGTTTGCCAATGATCATATACATTCCAATAAAAACTATAACTGTTCCTACCTCCAACTTTTCACTCATCTTCATAGTGGAAGGCATGGGGGCAAGACTGTCAGAAATGCGGAATTAACAGGCCAGAACCAAGGAAGTGGACAAACATTTGAATGACCAGATCTCTTTCTGGGACACACAGGGCAGGACCTGCTTGCAGGGAAGTACAGAGATTCCTGGGCCAGATCAAGCATTTTCTCTGAGGCATGGTTTTCTGAGAAAGTGCTGTGTCAAAGGAAGATGGAGACCAAGGCAGAAGATATTGGGTTGTGAGGAAAGCAAATAATTGTAGGTCAAGAGTGAGGTGGTGCCTGGTGGATTGAAGAGAGAATGGTGTGAGAAACAAGGTACAGCAAGGGTGAGGCCCTTGGTATAGTGGACCAAGTCCTTGAATTGTGGGTCACGTTGCAAGAGGGTGGAGGCAGTTTCTCAAAGGTCCAGGACAGACCATGAAGGGGGGACTTCAGACACATCCCTGCCTTTGAGATGCCTGCAGTTTGGTTCTTCAAAGATGGTTAAAACCACAACTGACTTTAAGGAAAGACACTAAATCACACACGGGAACGTACAGGTCCAGATGCATTCGCCAAAGCCTGTGATGCTGGGTAGATATGAAAAGAGTGTCAGAGCTTCTGCGAGAACAGGAATGTATAATTGGAAGGGGAGTTTAGGGGAAAACCACCACGAGGTAGACATTTCCTCCTTCCTCATTAAACCTTCTGCCCTCCCTTTCTACTTTGCTCTGTTTGCCCTCTGGTAGCTTTCCTACCTGGATTCTACCTCCTGCTATGACCTTCACAATGATGCTGGCTTCTAAGTTCTGTCCCTTCCCTCACTCTTAGCTGAACGCTCTGTGTCCTGGAGTGAGACCCTCCCCTCCCAAGCCCAGGCCAAACCAACTCATATCTGGATAAGGAGTGTGCACATTAAGAGCCTACTTGCTGATGGTAGTGAACTGCATACTGTTCAGAGCGAGTTGGATAGGTACATCCATACCCTTTGGGAGTACATAAGCTAAAGCAAAGGAGACATAACAACCGACTACATGCCAGAGGAAAAGGCAATGAAAAGATAGAGTATATTGCGAAAATCAAAGGGTTGTCGTCATTGATGACATTTCCTCTACACATTCTGCTTCATCCTCTTGAAGCCTCAAGCATCACCCCTAAGTGGATGACTCCTAAATCTCTGTCTCCAGACTTACTGCATGACTCAATGTCCAATTAGAAATCTGTAGTTGTGTGTATATCTCTCCTTAAATACTTCCTTCTTCAAGATGGGAATTTCCCAAACTGAACTCATCATTCTGTCCCACCCCACCCACATTTGCCAGTTTTTCCCTTCTCAGTTGGTTGCTGTACACCTATATCCACCATGGACATTATTTTAGTGTTTTACAGATTATAAAACTGTCCTTACACTAGAGCTCATGAATTTTCCCCGTTACCTAGGCTTGGAGCCTGTAGCATCAACATTATCTCCTGTTTCTGTTCCATCCCTTTCATCAAATTTTCTACCTGTGTCCTTGGTTTGATCTACAGATACTGTGCTTGTCATTACTCTTTTCTTTTCCCCTTGGGGAAAAAAAAAGAATAATCTCATTTATTTAAATAGAGAGAGTCAAAAGGTTTTTTTGGAAACTGACATATCTGCCGTTGAGCTTAGGCAATGCTGCAAATTTGAAACTGGCGCCAGTGAAATGCAAGGCTTATTAATGTAATTGAGACATAAATGGGTTGCTTAATGCTGGTCTCATTTACTGATTCTGTGCATATACAACATCCACATAATAAAATAATATTTGATTTTTTACATTTTAGTAGACCCTTTATAGGTTAACTTACATCTCCCATGTATTTACCCTCATATGAGGTCAGACAATTAAGTTCGCGAACTCATCCTAGAAAAAGTGCTACATACCTCATTGCTCAATATCATTACGGTCACCTTTGAAGTACTCCCCTTGGGAAGCTATGCTCTGACGCCTGTGCCTAGTCCACCCTCAAGCAGTTTTGGAACTCTTTTTCTGGAATGGCCATCAGAGCTGTCATCATATTACCCTTATGTCCTGAATGTCATCAAAATATCTTCCTTTCAATAGTTCCTCTATCTTCGGGTAAAGAAAGAAGTCATTGGGGGCCATATCAGGTGAGTAGGGAGGGTGTTCCAGTACAGTTATTTGTTTGCTGGCTAAAAACTCCCTCACAGACAGTGCCGTGTGAGCTGGTGCATTGTCGTGATGCAAGAGCTGTGAATTGTTGGCGAAAAGTTCAGGTCGTCTAACTTTTTCACACAGTCTTTTCAGCACTTCCAAATAGTAAACTTGGTTAATTGTTTGTCCCGTTGGTACAAATTCATAATGAATAATCCCTCTGATATCAAAAAAAAGGTTAGCAACATCATTGCAACAAAGTTCGCAAACTTAATTGTCATAGTAATAGGTATATCCACACTAGATTAATTCCTTGCACTGCTCCCCCACTCCCGCACCCTACCCTTTTTGTTATTGCTGTTGTTGGGGGATATTTTGCTGCTAGAACCCTTCTAAACAGCACTGAGAAGTCATGTGTTAAATTCAATATTTACATTTTGTATCAGAGAGATAACTAGAAGAGGAAAGGGACTAAAGGCAATAGATTTCTGCACAGAGGAGGGAAGAACCTCAGGTAAACAGAATTTTGAGAAAAAAGCAACCCAGGGGACTAGAAGGTAGATTAGTTTATAGGCAATGTCCCATGGAAGGAGATGATTGAACTGAAAAAGAGCCAGTGAAGTGAAGTGTTATAAAAACAGTGGCTACCTCCACAACTATGTCGATATTTTTGGAGAATATTTGGGTGTCTTTCTACCTTCCTGAACACTGGGGTCAGCACAGCCAGCCAGCGGAAACATGAGTGTCCGCAGCACTAAGGAGAGTTAATTCATTCAGGGAGTCTCACGTAAAACACAACTAAAAGAAAGAGTTTCACATATTTTCTTAACTTGGAAGCTCTGCTTAGTGTAAAGCCTGACAAGTGAAGGGCTGACGTACAAAATTACTGATAACAACTTCTAACAATAGAAAATTATAATATTATTGGTTTACAAAAGCTTGTACTCTTAATATGCCTTAACTCCAGCTTCACTTATCTGTACAGTTTAGTAGCAATTCTGAGCCCTTGAGGCACGTTGTACTTTGATTTTTGCTAAACTAATCATGTATATATTTGGACAAAATTTATTCAGGTACCAGATTCTCTCATATACAACATCAGCTCACTTCCCCCTTTCTTTTGCTTTTGGAAAATTCCCTAAAAGTCCATTTGGCTGTTTTTGATCACTTTTAAAACGATGCAAATGTTTTCCTTTTTGTTAGAAAAGAAGCAGATGCATTTTTACACTCATAACTAAAAATGGCTTTGTTTTTAATACCTTTGGTGTGCACTAAATTTGGTGGTTGATGAGGGATAAGACCTTATTTAAAGAAAGCAGATTTGAGTATCTATATTTGTGAATGTTTAAAAAATTGCTTTCTGCACAGACCCGGTGGGATCTACTACTTTTATTTAAATATGTGACAGTGCTTTTTGCCTGTGTTTGCTGGAAACATGACTCAGTGATGACTTCCTTCTGTCAACAACAAAATCTGAGAAGTATGTTATCTGAGTTGATAGAAATTTTTAAAAAGTAATTAGGTTCTAAGAAGGACCCAGTGGTTCTTTCTAATATGAATTATGCTATTATACTTTGAGCTAATGAAGAAGAAGTGAAATGGCTACCTAAATTTTAAAAATTTGAATTACAGAATTTTTCATTATTAACAGATAATCAGTTTTATCACTTAATAAATATACAGAAGCTTGGACTGATGACTATCAGTGTTGTCAAATATAGGATTTCTGGTTGACGTGCATCGATGACTTAACTGAGTACTTTACATCACTCCAACATAGCTTAAAGGTAAGTGGAGGTTGAGGCATTCACAACTTTCCAGAACTAGGACTTGCTCTCTGAGTCTGTTTACTTTATTACTGCCTGACCTTGGTGGGAAACAGACAGTTATATGGCGATGATGCCAGATCAGGTTTCTGAGTAGGGGCAGAGCTTCCTTCTACAGGAGCCCAGGCTGTTAGGCTGCACTCAGGCATAGCTCTCTTCCAGAGGACCAGAGCCCATGGAAGAAAAGGCCAGGAGTGGGGCCCCCCAGGTGTCAAGAAGAGACCTTGAGAGACCTTGAACACCAGAGTACTTCAACCCCCTAGAGAGCTAATGGAGGTGTTACTACCTCATTAGGAAACTAATTTCATTCACAACATCTTTTACTTTTAGAAAATGTATCATTTTGTTGAGCAAATCTAGCCATTAGCTCTATTCCACATCACTATATTTTTAGATTGTGTGTATCTGTTTAAAATCAAACTCTTTACCATGAACTTGTAGTCCATTATAAAATTCCCAGAGTTTAAAAAAAATCTTTAATCCAAGTTGATATTAGGTTAATTCTCCCATGACTTACCTTTGTATACTTTAAGATAAGGTGTGTATTAGCTCTATTATATTTTATGTTTTGGATTTTTTATCTATTAAGCTCAGCTATCAAGATAATATTGAATGCTCGCACTTTCTAATACTAGAAGGAAATCCACCTGTATTGAAGCTCTCTCCTAGGTATTTTACATCTGTTGTGTCGTTTAATTCTCATGAAGCCTCTATCAGGTATTCTCATTTTACTAAGACTCAGAGAAGGAAATTGAAGCTCGCAGAAGCTCCTGCAGCTGGTGAGTGGGTGAGTGGGTGCCTCTGTGGCACCCTCCAAATACCTCAGCAGTCCCTGATGACGTGGGGTCAATTATAAACTTGATAAACTGGTCTTCCATGTTTCCATTTAAAGTCTGACAGAACTATTAACTGGACACAACTAAGGACAGATACTTTCATAGGCCTTTGGGGAATCATTGTACAGTCTCATCATGCAGAGCCAACAACACACTCAGATCATTTTTTGTAACCATGAAAGCTGCTACCTGCCTGCGGAGCCCACTATCTCCTTCTGACCAAGAGGAGACGATAAGGGGTTTTGTTAAATGTGTTGCAAATCACAATACACAGTACACAGACTTCTCCTATTTTTAAAAAATTAATCTTTACGGAAGGTCCAAGTTAGCAGAATAGTCATAGCTAATGAATGTGAAGGGTAATTTTCCGTTTATTATAATGGCATTCAAAGTACAAATCTTACCGTTGGAATCAACTAGTCATCAGATCTTAAGCAGTAATATTGCCTTGCCTTCAAAAAAATTAATCTTTAAAAAAATCTTTAAAGGTAACTGAAGTTAGTTTGGTTGTATCTTTCACTTGTTGCTTTTCTCAGTGCTTACTTACCATCTGTTATTCGTCAATTTGGGGGTTTTGCTGAGGGTCAAAATCAAACAAATTCCAGTGTACATTCTCTGGAATACATTCTTCTTCCCTTGTTGAATTTTAGCACATTTGGTTGCTACCTGTTTTAAGTTTGTAAACGATTACTGAGAATGGCTCAGATTATGTTCTTATAGTACCATGGGATGTACAGTATTTCATGTTTCTTTGAAGTTAAAGTGACAAAGTTTTTATATTAAAAGTGTCTCTGCTGTTCCTGGTTCCATTACAAAGACATCTTTTTCTTGTAATACTATTTTAATGCCCAATTTTTACTGGCTTTAGTGTTATCTAGAAACAGAATCAAGGGACTTTCCTCCTCACTCTTTTTCATTGCAGTGGTTGGGAACTGAAATGAGTGTTAATTATACCTCCGATCCACAAGACCCTAGAAGTTAAGACAATTTTGAGTTCAAGGGCAGACTTACAGTTCTAATATTTAATCTAAAGAGAATATGGGTGATATTTTTTCAAGCTTTCTTGTCATGTAAGTGCAAATAAAAAGTAAGGGAAATGAAACAGTGAGAGGCTGGTATTTTGAATTCCAAGTTTCTGAGGGTTAAGTGAGTCTGCAGACTGCTCAGCCCAGTTGCCTGGTGGAGAGCTGCCACCGAGGGACCTGCTTGCTCAGCTGGATTCACTTAAGGCGCCATAACCACTTATCTGCTCCCTCACTTCAGCACCCCTCTTCCCCACATTCCTGACAGCACTTAGCTTGACCTAATGGACAGAATGTGATTCCCAGATGACACTGCGTCATAAATCCAACCTACCTACCATACATTAATGTCTGCCGTGGGCATGGAACCTACAATATGCTCATTCCAGAGTCTTACATTTTGAGATAAAGCAGGTGCCCTTGTTGGGAACTTCAACAACTTTAGAGCAAATCCACAGTTGTCTTTTCTGTTTTCAGGTATGGACTGTGGTAACCCTGCTCAGCTGAGAGGGCTGACCCTTGGCAGGACAAGTTAATGTCTTGTCTAGAGATGTGAAATTTTCTTGCCTTTGTGTCATCTGTCACAGTGGCCAAGAAGCCTGGACCAGGGAGAGGAAAGCATGTGTGCTGCACTGAATGGGGATTATCAATTGCCCAATCATAGGACAGCTCTTCTTAGAGTCAGATGTCTGTTCATTCAGTGTATTGAGCAACTAAAATGGGCAAAGCTGTGCTCTACGCTCTATAGAGGACATTTTAAATATACATGATGGGCTCCAAGGGCATCTGGTGGTATTGGGGATTTGGGGTGTTGTGCTTTGTGTTTGGCAGCGTGCTGTTTATGCCATCCCCTCTTCTGTATAGCAGTAGTCTCTCCTCAATCCTCAGCTCCTGGGCTAGATATCATTTCCCTGAGAGGCCTTCCCTGAGCACCTAATCTGAAGGAGTCATGTCCCTCCTCCCTCGACCACAGCACCTTGCTTATTTACTTCATGGCACAGATCACAATTTGTAAATAGATATTTGTTTGCCTGCATGTGTATTTTCTGTCTGGTACACTTGCTTTTATTTCACAAACTCAAGGACCCTCTGTCTTTTTTCTCTTTCTTTCTTTCTACTGTATCGCCAATGCATAGCATACAGTGCCTAATTGGTAATAAATACTGAATTAATAAATGAATCAACCGTTAAGTGCTCGCCTTACTTAAATCCAATGATGAGAGCCCTTATGTTTTTTAAAGTTTCCTATTTATTTGTTATAAAGTTCTATATATTTTATTATAAGATTTTATTGGTAATACTATTAAACTGGTTTGGGAAAAGTTGCTCAAACTTCAACTCCAATATCTACCAATAAACCTAAAATTTTTGCAGAGATGGTGGTATTTATTAGATACCCCATTCTCTTAAATCCAGATATATTTGCTCCTGCTGCAGCTTGTCCAATATTATCAGACTTACCTCTCAGTTGGCAAGAGCTATGGTGTCTAGAGTGAGTGTTCACATTGAGGGTGGAGGGAAGGGGAAGAAAAGTGATCCCAGGAATTTTAGAGGAAAATATTAGAACTTCTGTTTATCATAGTTTTATTACAGATAAGCAAGAAATTAAGCTTTATGAATATTTAATTATGTTTTGACAGTAGTTCGTGTATCAATTTGTATATTAACATATATACGTTACGGGTACATGTTCAAATGTTTTAGCATAGGGAGTCTTAATTTAAATAGTGTGGAAGCCACTAGACTAGGCTATCATGTTAATGTAAGTTTTTTGAAGGCAGGGATCATGGCTAATACTTCTTTGCGTTCCTTAGCAGGCCTAGCATAGTGATTTGAAGACACAAATAGGGGATTGATAGTTGTTTGCCTGATTAATGAGGTCAAAGATCACAAGTGCTGCTCAATTTAGGACAACTGACTTTTCCCTGGAAAACATAAAATCAACAGGTTGTATCTCAGGCCTGTCTGTTTACCACAACATCACTTTATAAGCATAATCCATCAAAGGAAAACAACTCAAAATGGACGTTCCACTGACAGTGAGTCAGAGCAGTTATCTTCGCATATGAAGGGCAGAATATTCCATGTTTGTCATAAGCTTTCCCCTGAAGACTTCATGAATCAGAGAAACTGTATCTGTCCCCTGGTTAAAGCATAAACCCACTTAAGTTGGCAAAAGTAAAATTGCAGGGTCATAACAGCACAGACCATAAGTTGATGGAAATGTACACACTTTGCTCACGTACTTTTCTCGAGGTATGGAACTCACTGCCTCTTTGGAATGCTGTGCTCTTCATCCTGACTCGAGCTCTGCTCTTCTGTAACTTCTGTCCACAGGTCTTGGTGCTTCCCAACCCCCAAACACACCCAACCCTCTTCCACACAAATTCTTCCCAAGGGCTAGAAGAGAGTTTCTCAGGTCTCTGATAGGTTTTTACTGCTGCAGGCAAGACATCCTTAGGCTTTTCACGCTTTTTCCATATGCCCTGGCATTTAGTCACCACGGATCCTAGTTACACGCCTAGAAATGAGGTCCAGTTTGTCAGTATCCCCTGGAGTGTGGCGCCTAGAACTATATGTAATTATTGAGACTTAGCCCAGTGAATGTAGGCCAGGCATCCCCTCCTTGCTCTGAACACTGAGTTTCCATTAACTGGATGAGCATGGAGTTGGCTTTCCTTGCAGACATGTTACAGTGAAGACTCACACTGACCCCTCAGATTAGGAAATCCCCTCTCTCCTTACCATCAGCGAAAGGGAACAATGGATTTTTTTTTTCCACGTTCTTTCCCCAAACCAGTATTTAGAATTTTCATGGTACTGTGAACTTTTAGAGAGGGAAGATACGCTATACGTGCAGAACACCAGCTATTTGCAGCACTCTGTTCACTTCTGATCCTTATCAATGAGCCTGCGGACTGATTTATGTTTGTAGCCAGGGTGTACGTTTTCTTTTGCATTTTTCTCTTTTCCTTAACATTATCTTGCAGTGCATTTTGATGTACCAACAGGATCAGTAAACTTCATTCCTTTTAATCGCAACATAACATTCCATTGTCTTAATGTACCATAGTTTATATAACCTTTTCCCAATTTGGGCAGTGGGTCACGTCCCATTTTCCCACTATTATGAATGATGTTACCATAAACATCTCTGTGCTGTTTGCTTTCTTTTTTCTTTTGCATGTTTCCTTGGGGCATATTCCAAAAGTAGGATGATTAAATCAAAGTGTATCAACAGTTTAATCATTTTTTTTTTTATATATTGCCAGACTGATCTCAAGAAGGGATGAATACTTTTTGAAAGTGCCAAATAAGACAATGGGGCCTGGACAAATGATAGCATAACTGGAAAATTGGGCCTACATGTTATATCAGATTCCCTTCCAGTCCTCTACTCTTAGTTCCAGTGGTCTAAATGTGTGAGAGAGGACGTTAAGAAAACCAGCGCCCTCAGTAAACCTCTCTGTGTTATCCAGAAGTGCGTCTCGCTTCTTTTCTCTGAGAGGATTTTTATTTCTTAAGAGGAGGCTCTAATCCCAGTTTTGCCACCTCCTCACTTTGTGCCCTTAGACAAGTCGCCTAACCTCTCTGAGTCTGAGTCCCTCCTCAACGGTACACAAGGTTAAATGATCGTCCTTCTTCAGAGGGTTTTGAGAAGATATTTGTAAAGTGCTGGAACACTGTTATTACTTATGTGTCACTTAATGGTGAGGGGACATGTGTTTTCACCTTCTCCTTTGTACTGCCAGGGTCCAGGTCTGTACTTGCCCCATGGCTGAAGGCAATGCATATCTATTGTGGAATTCATGGATTGTCTTCACCCCCCGATCTTGCTTTACAGTGTTTACGAACTGGAAAAACATAATAGAAATGTTTATGAAATAACATGTCTTTAACATGTGAAGAAAGGCCTTCACTTGAATGTTTGTAGGATATGCCAGGTTTGAAGCCTCTGCTTTGGTTTACTCACCAAGTCTAGTATGTTGTTGCAAGAAGAGCATCTTGAGTTTTTCAAGACCCGCAGAGGTAGTATAAGACTTTGAAAATAAGGTGGGCTGGAAGTTTAAGGAGAGACGTCAGAGAAAGCTGTTTGTTTCAGAGAAAGGTAGCCACAGGGAGCGCCCGAGGTCTCCAGGTCTCTAGATGTGTCTGCTATAGTCTTTGAGAGGGGATGGGAGGATGTGTTCAAGATCTGCCTCACATCTCTCCAGTCTCCTTCCTGATACCGGAGAAGGAGCCAGAGAAGTGAGTGGATGCTTGTGTAGGTAGCCCACTTCCACGGGGAAGAAATTTCTTTCATTCTCTGATGTTCTAGGTAAGTGATGGTTACAAATTCTTGCCATTTCTCCCATTAAGAGGTGAAGTCTAATGCCCCTCCATTTACAGCAGGGCTGGTTAGTGACTTGCTCAACCAGTACAATGCCACGCAAGTGACATTCTAGAACTTCTAACGGGGAATAAGAAACTTTGCAGATTCCCCCTAGGTTTCTCGGTACATTTTGCACTTTCTCTGAGCCACCATGTAAGTGAGACATACGATGCCATAGAGACCACATGAACATGCTCTGGTCAGCAGTTCCAGCCAAACCCACCAGGCTCAAAACATGTGAGTGGAGCCATGTTGGACCCTCCCGATGAGGCCTCTAGCAGATGACAACCACTGACTGACCTTAGTTGATGCCACATGGAGCGGAAAATTTGTCCGGTTGAACTCTCCCGAATTCCTGACAAACAAAATCAGGACATAGAATGTTGTTTTAATCCACTAAATTCTGGAGCAACGTATTACACAGCAATAGATAAGTGAACACCAGGGCTACCTGGGCGGTGCTGAGCCTCTGCTCTGCTTCCTTCCCTTCACTCAGCTCCACTCAGCAGAACCAACCCTGGGATTTGTGATTTTACTTTTAACTGTTTAGACTAAATATCAGAGGTCATACAGAAGTCATTGATGTCAGTCGTTCTATTTGACAGGATTCCCCAAATGTATTTTTGGACTATATTATTTATTATTCCTTGTTGAATTTTACAGTTAGATAAGGCAAGAAGAGTAGGCAGTGTTCCAAAATCCCAGCTAAATGGACTTTTCTGGTGTATTTAAAAAGGAAATGAGCACCTCCTGTTAAATAAGTCCCCCCACCCTAGTTATGTGAGGGGTGGTTCAGATGGCGTCCTGTTCTGAGAGTCTCAAATCCTAAATGAGGACCTATTTAGAGCACCCAGTTTTTTGTTTGTTTGTTTTGTTTTTGGCAATTAGTATGCCTTTTTGCCTATTCTCATTGCTCTTCAGGCAACCCTGGAGATTTTATTTAAATTTATTTTATTTGAATTTATTTCAATGCTTCAAAAGGTTAAAAATGTACCTTCCCTTGCTGGTGTTTCCATGTATCATATGGTGACTATTAGCAGGGCCCAGACACATAAGAGAATACAAAATAATGAAACAATTGACATTTCAGTTTTCAGGCTCACCATGACATGTCAATTATTAACTAAGAAATTAATCATTAAGCACATTAAGGAAATTGGCCCAACCCTCTTGTTGGGCCTTATTGTTCCTTACATAATTGAGGTGCTTAACTTCTGGCCTTCCACCACTTACCTAGCAACCTTGTTTTTCTGTGCTGCATATTTTAAAGTCAGCTCTTTCATTTCCATTTACTTCCATGGATGTATTAGTGACTACCAAAGACATCAAAACTATTGCTTTATCTTGACCTTCAACTCTTCCAAGCAGATTCTCAAAGGTCATTATTCTATATTGATTCATTTCTTCTTTATTAATTCATGTTTTTCACCCGTGGAATTATTTACTTTTTCAATACGCATTAAATGTGCCAGAGACACTGCTAGGCATCAGAACACATGGCTCTGCTTTACAGGGACTCCTCGTACTTAGTAGATGCTCAATAAACAGTTGCTAAATAAGTGACCTTTCTCTGAGATCACGTGCTGGGAATTCTTGTTGGGGAAACTGAAGCTCAGAGTAAGTAGTGAGCATAAAGCTGGACAATAACTAAGCAAGAAGAAACCAAGGAGTGTCTGAGTCTGCATCAGGACCACATCACTTTACTCCTTTATTTCTCCTGCTCTGTTCTTACTGGTTCTTCTACTGCATTAGTCATACATTGATTCAAAGTTTGAGGCTTCAAAGGTTTGTGCTAAACAGGTCCTCTCCTGGATTCTAGCACACTACGTCTCCTTGCATCAAGGCAATGCTTATTGGAGGATCCCATTGCCAATTACAGAGCATTCTCTATTACTGTTATGGAAAAGCAACAGCGAAAACAAAGATAGCTCAGGAGAAATTTTAGTCCACAAAAGATGCCAAAGCCCATCTCAGAGGGCAAGATAAAGCTAATCCTTATCTTTGTAGCCAGTGAGTTGGTTGGCACTGAAGTCTTGCTCATCTGTCCTGTCATGTAAGGAGCATTAAACCCCAGGGCTTGATGACACTGTGAGCAGGCCTGGGAGACCTCGGAGCTGAAAAGTAGTCTGAAGCCAGCTGATTCAGCTGCATTAGGGGCATTGCCCTTAACTCTACCCCTCACCCAACCTCCGACTAGGTCTGACAATTAAGTTTGCGAACTTGTTGCAACAATGTCGTGAAGTTTTTTTGATATCAGAGGGGTTATTCATTATGAATTTACACCAATTGGACAAACAGTAAACCAAGTTTACTATTTGGAAGTGCTGAAAAGGCTGCATTAAAAAGTTAGATGACCTGAACTTTTCGCCAACAATTCATATCTTTTGCATCACGACAACGCACCAGCTCACATGGTACTGTCTGTGAGGGAGTTTTTAGTCAGTAAACAAATAACTGTATTGGAACACCCTCCCTACTCACCTGATCTGGCCCCCAATGACTTCTTTCTTTACCCGAAGATAAAGGAAATACTGAGAGGAAGACATTTTGATGACATTCAAGACATCAAGGGTAATATGACAACAGCTCTGATGGCCATTCCAGAAAAAGAGTTCCAAAATTGCTTTGAAGGGTGGACTAGGTGCTGGAGTCTGTGCATAGCTTCTTCCCAAGGTGAGTACTTTGAAGGTGACCACAGTGATATTCAGCCGTGAGGTATGTAGCACTTTTTCTAGGAGGAGTTCACAAACTTAATTGTCAGACCTCGTATTTTAATATTGCCTAATCCTTGTTTTAGAGTCCTTTTCTCTTTTCTATTCTGAGCATAGACATGGCCAATCAAGGCCAGGGTTCCAGAAAACAGGGAAATCCTGGGCCCACACCCAGGCAAATAGAATTGGGCAGTAAAGCAATTTCCAGAGGCAGTTACTTAAGAGGGTTTATATGTCAAACATTTATCATGACTCACTTTCAAACTGTGGTTTGACTGCCAAGGAAGCAGGAAGTTATACACAACACTAAGGTGGCAGATGAGCAAGCTCCCTGAATTTCAGAATAAAGACTGGAGGTCCTCTCTAACAGACCTGCTGGACACTCAGCCTAAGTGAGTGGAGTTAACCCTGGTGTCTAGTTTACATGGACTCTGAACCTTGGCTTGCCTTTGCCCACATCCGTGGCTCCTCTTTCAAGAAGCACTCAAACTTCCTTCCGGCTTGGATTCCTGGTCCTACCCCAGTACTGACAGCTGAGTGTTAGGATGCAAAGAGCATCGCTGGCCTAGTCTATACTGATGCTGACCTGATCTCTCACCAATAACCCAATCTTCCATTTGTCCTTTGCTGATGATAACTGCCACCTGTCAAGGGTTCCCTCTCAACCTGTTTTCCACCTGATGTCCTGGACCCCGTCGTACCACTCCCCAGAGCACACAAATGGCATCTTGCTGCAACAATACCATGAATCCTCACAAATGGGTCTGAACCAAGTTGATTAAAAAATATGGGACTTGGGGATTGAAAAGAGCTTGTGCCTAGGGGAAAATGTCATGTTTTTAGTGAGGGGGAACAAAGCAGGACATAAAATTGTATAACATAGCATAAACTTAGACTTAAGAAGTTACGTAGAAGGAATAACAATCCGTCATGTGTATGTGTTTCACAACAGAGGATCAAAATACGCAAAGAAAAACTGATACAACTACCAGGAGAAACTGCAAGGAGATGAATCCACGGTTATAGTTGAAGACTTCAACACCCTTCTGTGAGAAATGGACAGAGCCAGCAGGCAGAAAATCAGCAAGAACATAGTTGAACTCAACAGCACCATTAACGGACTGAATATAATTGATATCTATAGATTATTTCATCCAACAACAATGGAACACACGTTCTTCTCAAGCTCACGTGGAACATTTACCGAGATAGACCACATTCTGGGCCATAAAACACACCTTAACAAATGTAAAAGAATGGAAATCATACAATATCTGCTCTCAGGCCACAATGGAATTAAACTAAATCAGGAACAGAAAAATAACAGGAAAATCCTAAAATACTTGAATATTAAGCAGTACGCATCTAAATAACACGTGTTCAAAGAATAAATCTCAAAAGAAATTTTAAATATTTTGAACTAAATGAAAATAAAAATACAATTTATCAAGTATGTGGGATGCAGCAAAAGTAGTGCTTGGAAATTTATAGCACTAAATACATATATTAGAAAAGAAGAAAGATCTAAAATCAATAATCCAAGCGTCACTTTAGGAAACTAGAGAATGAAGAGCAAATTAAATCCAAAGTAAGCAAAAGAAAACAAATAAAAATTAAAGCAGACATCAATGATATTAAAAACAAGAAATCAATAGAGAAAATCAACAAAACCAAAAAGATTGTTTTTTGAAAAGATCAATGAAATTGATAAATCTCTAACCAGGCTGACAAAAAGAAAAAAGAGAGAAGATCCAAATAACTAACCTCAGAAATGAAAGAAGGGATATCACTACAGATATCATGGACATAAAAATAATAATAAAGGAATACTGTGAACAACTTTATGCTCACAAAGTTGTTAACCTAGATGAAATGGGTCAATTCCTTGAAAGACACAATCTGTCAAAACACACACAAAAAGAAATACGCATATACAATTGGAATAGACTTTTACTTATTACAGACTTGAATCAACAATTAACCTTCTAAAACAGAAAGTACCAGGCCTGTATGGATTCACTGGGGAATTCTACCACACATTTAAGAAAAAATCATACCAATTCTCTAAAATTTCTTCCAGAAGATAGAAGCAGAGGGAATACTTCGTAACTCATTCTATGATCCCAGCATTATCCTAATACCAAAACTAGACAAAGACATTACAGGAAAAGAAAACTAGAGACCAATATCGCTTATACATATACATGCAAAAAGCCTCAATAAAATATTAGCAAATCAAATCCAACAATGTATAAAGAGAATTATACATTACAACTAAAAAAATTTATCTCTGTTATGTAAATCTCATTCAATGACTATAACCCATCACATCAACAAGCTGGAAAAAAAAAATCACGTGACCATATCAATACAGAACAGAAATTAGGTTCGGGAACTCATCCTAGAAAAAGTGCTACATACCTCATTGCTGAATATCACTATGGTCACCTTCGAAGTACTCCCCTTGGGAAGCTATGCACCCAGGCCAGTGCCTAGTTTATCCTTCAAAGCAATTTTGGAACTCTTTTTTCTGGTATGGCCATCAGAGCTGTCGTCGTATTACCCTTGATGTCCTGAATGCCATCAAAATATCTTCCTTTCAATATTTCCTTTATCTTCCGGTAAAGAAAGAAGTCATTGGGGGCCAGATCAGGTGAGGAGGGAGGGTGTTCCAACAAAGTTATTTGTTTACAGGCCAAAAACTCCCTCACAGACAGTGCCATGTGAGCTGGTGCGTTGTCGTGATGCAAGAGTCATGAATTGTTGGCGAAAAGTTCAGGTCGTCTGACTTTTTCATGCAGCCTTCTCAGCACTTCCAAATAGTAAACTTGGTTAACTGTTTGTCCAGTTGGTATAAATTCATAATGAATAATCCCTCTGATATCAAAAAAGGTTAGTAACATCATTGCAACAAGTTTGCGAACTTGTCAGCCCTCGTATAAAGAACTCTTAAGACTCAGCAATAAGAAAATGAACAACCCAATTAAAATATGGGTAAAATATCTGAACAGACACTTCACCAAATAATATGTACAGTTGGAAAATGAGCATATGAGAAGATACTCAACATCATATGTCATTAGAGAATTGCAAATTAAAACAACAATGAACTATCACTACACACTTATTAGAATAGCAAAAGTCCAAAACTCTAACACCACCAAATGCTAGTGAGAATGTAGAGCAACAGGAACTCTCATTCACTGCTGGTGGGAATGCAGAATGGGACAGCCACTTTGGAAGACTGCGTGGCAGTTTCTTACAATATTAAATATACTCTTACCATACGATCCAGTAATCATGCTCCTTGGTATTTACCCAAATGAGCTAAAAATTTCTGTCCACACAAAAACCTGCATATGGATGTTTATAGCAACAATACTCATAATTGCCAAAATTAGAAGCAACCAAGATGCCATTCTGTAGCTGACGTGTTAAACTGTGGTACATCCAGACAGTAGGCTATTATTCACTACTAAAACGAAATGAGCTACCAAGTCTTGAAAAGACATGGAAGAACCCTTACACGCACATTACTAGATGAAAGAAACTAATCTGAAAAGGCTATACACTGTATGATTCCAGCTATATGCCAATCTGAGAAAGGCAACGCCATGGAGACAGTAAGGAGCTCAGGGAATGCGGAGGGAGGGAAGAATAGGTGGAGCACAGAGGATTTTTAGAGCGGTGAAACTATTCTGCATGATGCTTGTAATAGTGGATATATGTCATGATACATTTGTCAGAACCCATAGAATGTACAGCACCAAGAGGTAAATGGGAATTTAGGTGATAATGATGTGTCAGTGTAGGTTCCTCGGTTATAGGATGTCAGTAGTGGGGGAGGCGGTGCACATGTGGTGTAGCGGGAATATGGAAATTAACTCTCTGTACCTTTCTCTCAATTTTGCTGTGAACCTAAAACTGCTCTTAAAAATAAAGTCTATTTAAGAACAAACAAACAATATGCAAAACATTGAAAAGAGCAGTACATAATATAGTACATCCTAACATAGACTTAGACTGGAGAAAAGGATATTAACACATTATTAGTAACTATCTCCAGTTGGTGGAATTATTGATTGTTATTATTTTATTTTTTATTTTTTATTTTCAATTTTCTATAAAAAAATATGTATTACTTAATCAAAAAGATAATATTTATTGTTAAATAAGAGGAAATGAAAGAGCATAGACTTTGAACTCAGAACTGAATTCAGTTTAGCCTCCACGCCTTAAGGGTTATGTGACCCAGCAAGGCACTTACCCCTGCAAACCAGTCTCTGCACCGATAAACGAGGGTAATAAAACCTACCCACGGTGGTTTGCGCATGCATGTGTGTCAAGCTAAAACTACAAGAAATATGAATGTATAAGGCACCCAAAGGATGCTCAACATGGATTAATTTCTGTGTCCTTTAAGGATATTTGTGTGCTTATGGGTTCCTAGGAGATTTTGCTGGGCATACACAGTGGGTTTTGTTCATCCTCCCTTTCCCATCCCGACATTCATGCTGAAACAAACAACCAGGCCTAGGGCAGCCAACCTTCACATCCAGCAAGCCCCTCCATTTTGGAGGAGAGAAAGGACCCCCAGAAAGGAAGCTGTAGTAAACATTTCTACTTTGAAAACCCCGGAAAGTACAAAGCAACGAAGCTGGCTGAATTTTGTTCTTTTGCTCCCTCTGCCATCCTATAAACATATTTCTGTGCTTCCTGTCCCAGCCTGAGGGAGAAGGCAAGGGTAAGCATCACCAGAAAATAGCTTCAGGGCCAGAGTCTTTTGCGAGGATTTGGATACCAGCAGGCTTTTGACAGACAAGGGGGAGACTGTTGCAGGCATGGGGCAGCAAGGAAGGGTGCCCAGAGCCACAGGGAGGATGGGAACAAAGAACTTAGTCTCCCAACAAGCCTGGGCCAAATCAGGCGGAATTGGGGGAGTCATGAGCGGAAAACAAGCCGGCCCCCTCCAGCTAAGAGTGAGGTACGGAATGTGAAAGGAAGGTGTGCAGAATGTAGTGAAGGGACTTTGGTTCTCATGCACATTCTGTTTTACTCTGAAGCATTTTAAACATGGTGAGAACAAAGCCTGTTTGGAAAGGATTGTTATCTGAGGCCAGGGCAGTGTGGGAAGGCCTGGGGGAGGTGCCCAGGGTGGGGTGATGGCTGACGGCTCAAGAGAGCATTCCAACTTGGAGATAAGTGAAGCAGAAGGTCAGGGATGATTTAGTGGAAGTATCAAGAACTGCTCGTTTCACTTCTGATGTGAGTTGAAATGAAATACATGAGCGCGAACTTTCGATGTTATATTGGTCCTTTTGTAATGCTGGAATAGATCATTTGTTGTCAGATTTCCAGGTCCTTTTATTCTGAATTTTAATATCAGAAAACTTGCCTATACTTTTTTACTTCTCTAATTTTCATTGGCAGGATAGGATTTTTAAAAGCTAAGAAAATTTGAATTAAAACTACCAATGATGATCACGTTACCGACGCTGATCATGACAAGATATCACAATAGATAACAACAAAATTCCATAGGCACCTTTTAATGATACATTGGACTGCTTTGTCTTTGTCACCTTACCTGCCTCCAGCCAGACTTCCTATCGTCTCAGGGGCTCTTCCTGTGCTTTTGAGTACAAACCATTTCTTCAAGTGGAGATGAAGGAGGATGGTGCAAATGTTCCCTCAGCATCACTTACAAACATCTACTGAGCACATGAGAGTAAAAAGCGATAGGGGACTCATTCTCTGCTGTCAATGACCTTACACTGTGCTCTTGCAAGAGTCTCTGACATTTTAAATGGATGGACCATGAGATTATGGAGGACACCACTGAGAGGCAGGTGGGTCATTTCTGAGCCTAGTACGTTATCCTCGACCGTCCAGGCTCACTATATTAACTCACCAAAATGTTGTTTTAGAGGAGCAAGCAGGGCCTTTCTTTCCACTTACTGTTTCTTCTGCAGTAATGCTCTTTTCCCTGATCTCAACATGGCTCATTCCCTTTCCCCTTCATTTTCAGGCTCTTGTTCAAATATTATCTTCACAGTACAACCTTCTGTTAGGGATTGAAATGTGTACCCACAAAAGGTGTTGAAGTCCTAACCCCCAGTACCTGCTGAATATGACTATATTTGGAAATAAGCTGCAGATGGTCAAGATAAAATGAAGTCATTTCTTAGGGTGGGCCCCTAATCCAACAGGACTCGTGTTCTTATAAAGGGGACATTTGGACACAGAGACAGACACATACAAAGGAAAGATGAGAAGAAGACACATAGAGAGGACAGCCACCTACCAGCCAAGGAATGCTTGAGGTCACCAGAAGCTAGGAGACAGACATGGAACCAATTTTCCCTCATAGCCTTCAGGAGGAACAAACTCTGGCAACACCTTGATTTCAGACTCTGTGACACAATGCATTTCTGTTATTTAAGCCACTTGATTCATGGCACTTTATAGCAGCCACAGGGAGCTAATATACCTTCCTTGAATCACACTATTTAAAATTGCAGTTCTTCTTTTCTCCAGAGTACTTATTACTGTCAATTACACTAGATATAGCTATTTACTTATTTACTCACATATGTGTTTATAGTCTGTCTCCCTCTCCTGGAATGGAAGCACCATAAGGCAGAGATTCTTTATATATTCCCAGCTCCTAGAATCGGTATTGCCCTTTCACC
Source organism: Rhinolophus sinicus (assembly GCF_036562045.2). NCBI lineage: Eukaryota > Metazoa > Chordata > Mammalia > Chiroptera > Rhinolophidae > Rhinolophus > Rhinolophus sinicus. The sequence goes on from NC_133754.1 coordinate 66,752,840, forward strand.
CGTCAAGCTGTAGGCGGCACGCCCTGGCCCTCCTCTGGCCTTGCCCCACCTAATCAGGTGAAGTGTCTGTGTGACCAAGTGGATGTGCCACATGGAGCCCACTCCCCTGCTTCCAGAACCCATGCTTTGCAATATCTGCACAAATAGCCTCAAGCCAATTTCTAGAGTCTGCACAGGCCTCTGCCTCGGTCCATCCTCCTTCGACTTTAGCCAAGGGGTGTGTGGGCGGAGCTTAGACAGGCTGGCTGGAGCATCCCCACAGTTTGCACATGGCCCTTCCTGATGTGGGAGGAAGTGTCAGGGTTGTGATGAGAGTGGAGTGGGCCTCAGGTCAGGGTCTTCATTTCTCCTTTGTTTCATGCCGCACAAAAGGTAGGGGATCAGGGGTGAGTCATAGGCACTTAGTAAATGTGAATAAATACATGTGTGAGTTACTTTTTTTATTGTATTATTTTCAGGTATACAAAACAACATAATGATTAGACATTTACACCCCTCACAAAGTGATAACCCCCCCCCCAAGTAGTCTACTACCCCTCTGACATTGTATATAGCTGTTACAATATCGTTGACTCTATTCCCTATTCTGTACTCCACATCCCATGAGTGAATATATATATATTATATATATGTAATTATAGTTGACATTCAATGCTATTCTACTTCAGCTTCAGGTGTACAGCACAGTGGTCAGGCATCTACACAGTCTATGAAGTAATTCTTCTGATAAGTCCACGTAAGCTACTTTTATAAGCTGTTTCTTTTCTCTGAATCACACACTCCTTTAACTAGAGGGAACATCAAACCTCAATGATTCAAATGGAAAGCCCAGCATATTCCTTGCTTTCAAACTTGGCCCTGGCTTCCACAACTGAGAAACAGACTGAGACAAGTCACCCTCATCACCCAGTGCCCTTCACCTCTGCAACCCAAGCCCCTTCCCCACTTTCTTTTTCTGCCCTCCCATTGGCCTATTTAGTTCCCTCCCTCTGGGGGCGGGATAAAGGGATGGTTACATCAATTCATACCAGACTGTTAAGATTGTATATAATGGGAGAGACTTCCCAAAGAAGTTGCATTAAAAGAACTGTAAGGAAGGATTAATAACGTTACTAAAAGAATGAATTTTTAATGAAGAAATTTAGGGGGCACAATCTGTGCCATCTACAATGGGGCAGGGGAGGTTAGATTTTGAAGCTTGTTATCACCTATCCTGCATGTGGCCCCTCTGGCTGTTGCCACTTAGGTCAAACCTGAGTAGAAACTGCTTCCTTTGCCAGTAAACTGTTGGGCAGATGATTTTATTTGGGATTCTCACCAACCTTGTTTGCCATTCCTCCTATGTGGGGAACACTCATTTGATCATGTTGGAATGTAAAGGAGATTTAAAATCCCTTTTGAAATTGTGATTTGTGCCAGTGAGATGAGAATATTCATTCTAACTACTAAGCATGTCTCTCTGACCCAAAAGCAGCCTGTTATTTCACAGGAAGAAGATCCTTGAGATACGGGGTCCTGAAGACTTGTTGTGGGTTCCCACAGAGCTTCTAAGGACTATGGATTTGAGTGCTCAGAGCTGCATGTAACCTGAGCGCTACAAGTGCTGTAGCTGCCCTGCAGCTTTGCAGTCAGTTCTTCAACACAGTCCAGAAAGGGGCAGGAGCCAGATCTGCTGGATTTCAACAAGGGAAATGCTCACACGGAAATGTCTTTGGGGCTTTGTCACATGGAGTGAGTGTATGAAGAATGCATATGGACAGGATAAACTTCTCATATTTTTCTTCTCTTAGAAATGAAGACTGAAAACTGGATTCATAATTTCTGATATTTCTGCAACTGAACTGCATTAAAACAACTATTGAGATTCATTGGAAACCAATAAGTACCATTTATTGAGCAGTTATTGTGTGCGAGGTACTGTACACGTGTCATTCACTGGTCATCGTGAACTACTGTGGTGGGAATGATAATTCTCATTTTATACAACAGAAAAGTAAATAAAACTTTCACTTATTTTAAAAATAAAAGCATAAAGATGTCACCCAGGGACTTACAACTAATCGTCCAGGAAGTGGCAGATCTATCTAACCACACAGCCTGTGCTATTGACCACTCTGCTTTTCTGATGTGGTTACTTTCTTACATTCAAACATTTCATTCTGCAAATGTGTGTTGAGTGCCTACTCTGTGCCCTTCAATTTGCTACATTCTGAGGACTTCAGTGGTGAACAGAATTGGACCTAGTCCCAGACTCATAGAGCGTATAGGCTAGTGAAGAGACAAATGATCAAATAACCCACACGTATAAAAATAAAATTGCACATGTTGCAAACGCTATAGACACAAGATACCATGCAAGCTGGTAATGTTTGACTTTTTAAATTTCTATATTGTTCTGTACATGTTTTATGTGTGTAAGTCTTGTTACTCAAGATGATAAAACTCCTTTTGGTTAGAACTGTGTCTTAGAACTGAATTTAGAACTGAATTTCCATAGTGCTGGTCACACAACAGATTCTCCAAAAATGCCTGCTAGACATGGGGAAAAAACATCTTTTCCATCTCAGCAATACAAACATTTCTCACTAACTATTCTAAACTGTTGAGAATGGTGCGCTGAATATCAGATCAAGTGCTTCCAATGCTTGGTGAATCAGAATTGAGGATAGATTTCCTGGCACTATTCTGTGAGCCAGGTTTTAAAAATGAGCTCACTCATCCCCCATCCAGGAGGATGACATGATCCTCCTCAGCTCAACTCAGTAGCCACATGAAGAGGTGAGTGTGACCTTGGAAAGCAAGTTGGAACTGAGCTTCTCAGACAGATGATGGGAGCCTGGTACCTGTATACATGAGGATATATCACAGTGCTCCTTCTGTCACATCTTGTTGCTCACTGAATTCATTCTTTCTTCTTACAGTCATATTTTATGGCTCTTATTACCTCCCAACATATTTCTTATTTGTTTGTATTGTCTGTCTCCTCTGACAGGAATGTAAACTTCCTGAGAATGTGGATTTCTTGCTTGTTTTGTTTCATTTTTGTAAACATTTTGTGGAAGTATAGCAAAGATACAGAGAGTGCACAAATCATAAGTGAACAGCTTGATACATTTTTGCAACATAAATACACTCAGATAACCAGCACCTGGTTATATGGAATGAAACATTACCAGCCCCCCAGAAGCCCCTTCATGCCAACCACTCCTAGCATTGGCTTTGTTGTGTGCATTGCTTTATACCAGCACCTCCTTCAGTACCTGGTATATAATAGGTGCTTAAAAAATAATTGTAAATACATTCATCCATTTATTCATTTATATTTATTAGGGGCCTACTCTGTGCCAGGCACTGTTCAAAGTGCTGAATAGACAAAAATAAGACACTCTTTCTTTTCTTTTTTTAAGATTTTAATTAAAAATACAGCTAGCATACAACATTATATTAGTTTCAGGAGTACACCATAGTTATTCAACATTTATATACCTAAAGAAATGATCACCATGATATAAGTCCAGCACCCATCTGACACTGTACCACGCTATCACAATATTATTGACTATATTCCCTATGCTGTACATTACATCCCCTGACTTATTTTCTTTATACCTGGAAATTTGGACCTCTTAATTCCCCTTTCCCTCCCCCCCTTTTAAATTTATGAATTACAGATGAAATTCAATATTATCTTATATTAATTTCAGGTGTACAGCATATTATTAGACATTTATAGAATTTAAGAAGTGATCCCCCGACTAGTCTTGTGCCCACCTGACACTATACATAGTTATTACCATATTATTGACTATATTCCTTATGCTTTACTTTACATCCCCATGATTATTTTCTAACTACCAATTTGTACTTTTTTTTTTTTTTTTTTTTAAGATTTTATTGGGGAAGGGGAACAGAACTTTATTGGGGAACAGTGTATACTTCCAGGCCTTTTTTCCAAGTCAAGTTATTGTCCTTTCAATCTTAGTTGTGGAGGGTGCTGTTCAACTTCAAGTTGTTGTCCTTTCAGTCTTAGTTGTGGAGGGTGCAGCTCAGCTCCAGGTCCAGTTGCCGTTTTCCAGTTGCAGTGGGCACAGCTCACCATCCTTTGCGGGAATCGAACCGGAAACCTTGTCGTTGAGAGGACGCGCTCCAACCAACTGAGCCATCCGGGAGGCAGCTCAGCTCAAGGTGTCGTGTTCAGTCTTATTCGCTCGAGGCGCAGCCCACCATCCCTTGCGGGACTCGAGGAATTGAACTGGCAACCTTGTGGTTGAAAGCCCACTGGCCCATGTGGGAATCGAACCGGCAGCCTTAGGAGTTAGGAGCATGGAGCTGTAACCGCCTGAGCCACCGGGCCGGCCCCCAATTTGTACTTTTTAATCCCTTCACCTTTTCCACCCTGCCCCCCAACCTCCTCCCATATGTAACCCCAATAAATCTAGTATGCAACTGATAGCATACACAGTTATTACAATATTATTGACTGTATTTCTTATGCGTAACTTACATCCCCATAACTACTGTGTGACAACGAATTTGTACTACTTAATTCCTTCCCCTTTTTCACATACCCCTCCAAACTCCTTCCCATTTGGCAACCATCAAAATGTTTTCTGTATCTATGACTTTGTTTCTGTTTTGTTTGTTAATTTTGTTCTTAGATTCCACATATAAGTGAAATCACATTACACCTGTCTTTCTCTGTCTGATACTCCACTCAGCACAATACCCTCCAGGTCCATACATGCTATACAGATGGCAAGAACCCATTCCCTTCCCTAACTGAGCAATATTCCACTGTATATATATGTACCACTTCCTCTTTATCCATTCATCCATTGATGGACACCCAGGCTGCCTCCAACTCTTGGCCATTGTAAACAATGCTGCAATGAGCATATGGATGCACATGTCCCCTTGAAGTAGCGTTTTGGGTTTCTTCAGATAAATACCCTGAAGTGGGATTACTGGGTCCTTCTTTGTCTCTTGTTATAGCCTTTGTTTTAAAGTCTATTTTGTCTGGTATAAATATTGCTACCCCAGCTTTTTTGGTGTTTTTTTCATTTCCATTTTCATGAACTCACGTTTTCTATCCCTTTACTTTCTGTCTGTGTCTGTCTTTCAATCTGAAGTGAGTCTCTTGTGGGCAGCATATGTAAGGGTTTTATTTTCTTATCCATTCATCCCTCCTATGTCTTTTGATTGGAGCATTTAATTCATTTGCGTTGAACGTAATTGTTGATGGATATGTAGCTATTGCCATTTTATTATTCATAATTTTGATTTTTGATTTTCCATCTTAAAGAAGTCCCTCTAACATTCCTTGTAATACTGGTTTGGTGGTGATGAACGATTTAGCGTTTTCTTGTCTGAGAAGCTCTTTATCTGTCCTTTGATTTTAAATGATAGCGTTGCTGGCTAGAGTACTCTTAGTTGTAGGTCCTTGCTTTTCATCACATTGAATATTTTGTGCCAATCCCTCTGGTCTGCAAAGTTTCTGTTGAGAAACCAGCTGACAATCTTATGGGAGCTCCCTTATAAGTTACTTGTTGCCTTTCTCTTGCTATTTTTAGGATTCTCTCTTTGTCTTTAACCTTTGCCATTCTAATTATAATGTGTCTTGATGTGGGCCTGTTTGGGTTCATCTTGTTTGGGACTCTCTGCACTTCCTGGACTTGTATGTCTATTTCTTTTGCCAGGTTAGGAAAGTTTACAGTCATTATTTCTTCAAATAGGTTCTTATCCCTTGCTTTCTCTCTTCTCCTTCTGGTACCTCTATGATGTGAATGTTGTTATGCTTGATGTTGTCCCAGAGGTCTCTTAAACTATCCTCATTTTGGGGGGTACTTTTTTCTTTTTGCTGTTCCAATTGGGTGTTTCCTGCTACATTGTCTTCCAAATAGCTGACTTGATCCTCTATTTCATCTAGTCTGCTGGTGATTCCTGCTAGTGCAGTCTTCATTTCAGTTATTGTATTCTTCACTTCTGACTGGTTCTTTTCATGGTCTCTAGGTCCTTTTTTAATGTCTGCTATCTCTTTGTTGAAATTCTCACTAAATTTCTTGAACATCCTTATAACCATCATTTTGAACTCTGTCTCTGGTAAGTTGGTTGCCTCCATTTCGTTTAGTTCTTTTTGTGTAGTTTTCTCCTGTTCTTTCATTTGGGAAGTATTTCTTTGTTACCTCATTTTGGCTGCCTCTCTCTGTTTGTTTCTATATATTAAGTAGATCTTCTATGTTTCCCAGTCTTGGCTGGGTGGCCTTATGTAGTAGGTGCCCTGTGGGGCCCTGGCACAGTCTTCCTGGTCTTCTGCACCACGTGCTCCAGGAGTGTCCCTTGTGAGGGTTGTGTGCCCTCCTATTACAGCTGAGCTGTGATTGCTATTGGCACATCAGTAGGTGGGATTGACCCTCAGGCTGACTGGCTGTGGGGTTTGGGCATGTCCACAGCTTATGGACTGTTGTGCAGGAGGCTCACCCCACTGAGTGGGATTAGCTCCAGTGGGCTCTGGTGCCTATTGAGATCACCCTTTTTGTGTGCCACTTGTGGAGCTAATTGGGTGGTGATCTGAATCCAAACTCCAGGTATGTTAGTTCTGGGGATTCTTGGGAGGGGTTCTGGTGCAGGCCCAGTTCACTGTTCCTGTGACTGGCTGGGGGCTATATGGTAGATGCTACAAAGCAATCTGCAGTTGTTTGTTGCCTGTGCTGGACCTGGAGGTGCATGAGAGAGGCCATGCTATGAGCTGAGGATGGCTGCCACCAGTACTGGGTCTGGGGTAGCTCCACAATAAGCCAGGACACCCCAAGGCCTGTAGCCACCTGCCAGCTGCCTTAAGATTTAGCCACTGATAATGCCTCATGTGGTATGTGAGTTGGATGAGGTAGGGTCTCAAGGAGTCACTAGGGAGGGAAGAATTGTGGTCACCAGGTTAATATAAATTCTGGTTTGGTGCTGGTGCTGAGCTTGGAGCTACTCAGTAAATGTCTCAGAGCACACCAAAGCCAGTCGCTGCCTACCTGGGGCCTGCCAGACACTGATAGTTTTCCAAGAAAGAGTGCAATATGAGTGGGGCTGGCTGCTTGCGGAAAAAGTGCCTCTGATGATGTAAGAGTTGGGTGGGGCAGAGTGCTAATGAGTCAGCAGGGTGGAGCAGAATTGCTCACCAGGCCAATCAGATTCAGATTTGGCTGCAGGGGGCGGGCTCAACACAGAAAAGATGGCGTCCACCAGCCGGCTGAACTTCTCAACAGGGAAACGCGTTGGTCTTCCAGTCCTGTCTCTGAAGCCACACACCTCAGTCTGCACCCCCATATGTCTCTGAGGCCCCTGGAGTCACCGTCCCTTTGCTGGAGCCCAAGGTGAGTGCCTGCGAGTGAGTGAGCCTGTGCGCGGGCCATTTAAGAGGACGTCTGGGTTTCCCACAGCCTTCTGGCCCCCACTGTGGAATCCCCACTGTTTTCCACAGTCAGATTTTGTGGGGGTCCTCTTCTCGGCGCCAGTACTCCAGGCTGGGGAACCTGGTGTGGGGGGCTGGAATCCCTCACTCTTCTAGGGGGAACAAAGGTGGTGGAGATATCCCTCCTGATTCTCAACTACCACACGCAGGTGTGGGGCCCGTTCTGCATCTCTTCCCCTTCTACCAGTCTCAGCATGGCTTCTTTATTTTTTTAGTTATAGGATTTCTGTTTGGCTAGACTTCAGATGGTTCTCCAAGTTGATTGTTCTATAATTTTGTTGTAATTTTAATGTGTTCGTGGAAGAACGCAGGCACAGTATTTACGCCATCTTGGATCTTGTCAACACTCTCCCTTTCTATAAAGACTCAAGTGAACCCTTAGATAGAAATTAGGATCAATGTCCCTGGAGCCCTGTAGAGAACAGACTACTTGGGGGTCGGGGGGGGGGGCGGTGCGGATTTTCCCTTTTCCCTTCTTAGTTCTTCTGGCTGGTGGAATAATTAGAATGACACAGACTAATGAGATTAATAACAAAATTTAACTATATATGTATGTACAGGTTTTCATAAGACTATGAGACTGAGGATAAATCAGACAGTTGAGGCTTATCTGCCATCTTGAGCTAAGGAGAAAAGGGGTTGTGGTTTGGGATTTCAAAGGGGAGTAAGGCAATTCACACGGAGACGGAAAAGCAAATTTTTGGTAAACTATTACTTATTGTACCACTTATAACAGTAGAATACAGAGAGGACTTCAATCTAACAGGCCTTGCTAGGTTCCTCCCTATCTATCACACCTATTTTATATTAAACTATAGTTATCTATGATGATAGCTTCCTTCCTAGATCAAGTCCTCCATCTAAATTCTTTTAGGCAGTTAGGGCAAAGGTCAGAGGTTCTTCTTGAGTCTTTTGTTTCTCAAAAATAACCTGCTTATTCAACTGTAATTGAAATATTTAAAAAATTAAAAAGAAAAAAAAAAAAACACCGTAAAATAATCAATACCCCAAAGAAGCATATTTTGAGTTGGCAAACTCTGCTCCCTTTCCGAAGGAATGTAGCCTGTAGCTCTGTAGAATTTCTACGATGGTCTCAAATTTTGGATACATGGTCAACTCTCTTGAAGTAGATGACCAAGTTTGTTAATATTTACCAACCGTTCACATTTCCTAGCAAAAATGGTTTACTTTTCTGATATGGTTCTTAATAGAATTATTGATGTTAAAAACGAAAAGAGGTCTTCATTGGTCATCACATCTAAACCCTAATTGTATTAGTTAGAAATCTTTTGGTGGCAGGTAACAGAAAATCTAACCCCAAACAATTTACACGATAAAGGGAATTTACTGGCTCATAAAAATAAAAAGTCCAGATACATGGTAGTTTTCAGGCAAACCTTGATCCCAGGATGGAAAATTTCAACAATGGTCCAGTTTATTTTCACCTGTTTCTCTGCCTTCCATACTGGGTCTATTGTATCTCAAGGCTTTCTTCTCTGTCATCACAAGATTACTACCAGCAGCGTTCACAGATTTAAGCTTTTTCATTCATGTTCAAGTGGAAAACAGCGCCTCTGTAGGTCACTTCCATAGAAGAGTAAGAAAGTTTCTTTCCTTTCAGTCTCCAGCAAATATCTCATCTTGCATTTCATTGGCCTTGAGTGGGATACTTGTCCATTTTTGACCAATCATTGTGGCCAAACAAGATGATAGGATGTGATGATTTGTTTAAATAAAACAAGGTTTGTCTTTGTGACGGTTCATTTGATGTATCAACTTGAGTGGGACATGGGGTTTCCAGATATCTGGTCAAACATTATTCTGAATGTAACTGTGAGGTTGTTTCTGGATGAGATTAATATTTGAATTGGTGAACTGACTAAAGCAGATTGCCCTCCCCAGTGTGAGTGGGCCTCATCCAATCTGTTGGAAGCCTGAATAAAACAAAAGGTGAGAGTAAGGAAGAATTTGTTCTCTCTGTCTGGTTTTGAGCTGGGACATCAATTTCCTCCTGTACTTGGACTGGAACTTAAACCCTCAGTTCTCCTGGTTCTCCAGATTGCAGAGGGCAGATTGTGAGTTTTTCAGCCTCCATACTCACATGAGCCAATTCTTTATAATAAAATTATTTATCTATCTATCTATCTATCTATCTATCTATCTATCTATCTATCTGTATGTATTCTATTTCTCTGGAAAACCCTGACTAATGCATCCTTGGAGCCAGGAGTAGGGTCAGATATTCCCAATGGACATTGACTGCATGAGCAAGGAATGGATAACTGATGAAAACTGTAATTCTGTTGTTGAAAGGAAGGAAGAACAAAAACTGGAGAGAGAAAAAGAGCAAGCTTGTGCTACACTTGAGTTTATCCTGTCTGTAGTAGCAGAGCCAGTGTTAGTACTTACATCTCTCCACTCCACATTGCCTCTTATTATTTATTGCCTAAAATGGGCAACTCACTGTGCTAGGTGCTGTGGTAAAAGAATGCCCCAGAATTTCTAAGAAATCGGTTGTGTAATATGAGATAGAAGGCATCCACAAACAGCTAGATTGGAGGGTAGTATGTAATACATGCCATCAAAGAGAAAAAAGTCAGGTGCTTTCCCTGTAGAAAAAGCTCCCTATATAGGCACAAGGTGCTCCCTTCCTTAGCATAATTGCACACCACTTTTTGCACTATGTACTGAGAATCCTTACTCCGTGGACAGTGGATTTCACAGAAACAGCACATTGTACAATCTTTCCTTAAAGTTAACTTGTAAGATGAACTAATACGGAGAACTAATATGGAAAAAAATTTCTTATGTCTAGGACCACGTCCTTTAGAGAAACTGAAGGCTTAACTGAGTGGTGTATTACTCAAACTTAAGCTTTAAAATGTGCCCTTGAGCCTCCAGGAAATATTCCTGAAATATTTTTTCCCTACATGGGATAATGTCTAGTGAGAAACTTTCTTCCTTCCTTAGTCTTAAAATAGTTTTCTTTTTTTCACAGCTTCTTGCTCAACACCAAAGAAAGGGCTTCATTCTTTTGTTTTGAATTTAATGAATTATGCTTTTAAAAATGCCTAGCCTAGAGCCTAGTTCATAATATGTCCTCAGTAAATACTAGGTGAACCTGAATCTCTAGCTACAAATGATTATAGCATCTGTCTTTTCTTCAGCACAGGGGAATGAAACCATTAGCCAGGGAGACTTTAAAATCAGGTTCTGCTTAACACCTGATTTTAAAGTCTCCCTGGCTAATAGTTTCATTCCCCTGTGCTATTTAAATGGAAGTTACCATCTCCTCATTGGGCTCATTCTCTTTATTGATAATATTGGGGACCTAATATTATCATTCTCATCAAGGCTGCAAGTTCAAATAGCTACAGGGGCCAAGCAGGTGATCAAAATAGTAAAGCATTCCACGGGTAGTCTAATACCAATCTTGACATCATATTCATTAATTTTTTGCATCCTCCGCCCCAAAGCAGACAATTCAACACAATAATGAAAAATCATTAATTTATACCAAATCTTATGGAGAGACAGGGCAGAGCATTTGAATACCAAAAGCAGAAGCAATCAAATTCTCCATCTCCCCCCAGAAATTCTTCTTCCCTGCCAGCTATCTTACTTTTCTGCTCTTCTTTCCCATGCAGCCTATATATGGACATAGCAGATTCCTAAATAAAACAGGGACAGAACTTGACTTTGTGAGGTGCAAGTGCCCATCTCTCTTCAGGCAGATTTCACCCATGAGAAATAACGTGTGGTGAACACCCCATATATCTACCATGGTGGAAGCCAGAGATCATGGGTGAAGGGCTACCACAGGCAGGTCATCCATCAGATGTTTCCTCTTTCCCAGTGTGGAGTTTAGATGTGGAGGGAGTGCTTTTGGTGCAGGATGGAAGAAGTATTTCAAAGACCCCACAATGGAAATTCTGCCCACACCCAAGTCTTTTTAAAATTATTTGCCTCAGGACAGTGATAAAGCTTTAATCCTCCAAAGATCATTAAACATTTGACTGACACAGAGCAGAAGCCCTTGCCTCACAGGAGAGGATGCAGTAATAACTTCCCTAAGAGATTAAACTGGTTGAAGGCCTAAAGAGCATTCACGCTATGTGGCCAGACATTGTTCTTCACGGTAAGTCAGGTTATTCAGAGACACCCTTTGGCTAAGACTATCTAAAAATGATGAATTTAAAAAAATGTTTCATAGAAGTATCAAATTACTGATTGAATAGAAGAGAAATATCAGGCCAAAAGCTAAGAGAAAACAAACTCCAGAGGTAAGCAGAGCACTCTGAATTGCTTTTGTCCTGACAGTGTTTGCCAAATTGGTTTGAGAAACTGAGCCGTGGTTTTCACAGACTCCCATTGTGAAAGGGACAGAAACTAGAGTCCAGGACTCTCTACAGGTAAAGATTTAATGGAAGCTTCCACATTAAGTGGGACTGTCAAAGGTGAAGTCACCTTCCTGCTTCCTCCCCTGGGGAGTTTGAGGAGATTTAACTGGGTCAGAGGAGCAAGGTGGGGGGAAACAAAATCCATGAGAACTTGTAATTACAAGTGGTTACTCCCATGGATTCAAAAGACTTGGGTGGTCTAAGAAACCTTAAACCCTGAATGAAGTTCAGATAGAAGGATACCCAGGTGCCTAAAAGAAGCAAATACAAATTCAAATTCTCCCTGAAGAGGGGCACCTTCATCTTAGGCCACAGAACATCTTCAAAAATCATTTTCTAAGAGCAGTGAGCGCATATAATTTAAAATATCCAAGCACACAAGGAAACCAACAGAAACAACAGAGAGCCATAAAAAATCCCATGTAGACTTTTAAGTATTAAATTAGTAGTTATAAGTTATAAAACTTCCATGTTTAGTGTTTAAAATATAAATTTAGAAATATCTACAGGAAATGGTAAATCCTAAAAAGTATTATTGGAGTTTTAAAATAACAAAGTTTAAATTTTAAAATTAAAAACTCAGGGAATAGATTGGACAATTGAAGAAACAATCAGTGAAAGAGCAAAATAAATTTTTCTGAATACAACACAGGATCGAAAAGATGGAAAATATGAAATAGGGGTTAAAGAGATATTCACAATAATGTTCAAGAGAAATTCCAGGAGGAGGAAGAAAAGAATTGGGCAAAGGCATTATTCGAAGACATAAGAGAAGGTTTTAGAACTGCCTCAAATACTTATTCAGAGATTTGGGAAACCCATCATATTCCAAGCAGGGTAAGTAAAACATATTTAGACACATTGTGAAACTGCAGAAAACTAAAGATAAAGAGAAAAACCTTAAAAGCAACCAGAAAAAAAAAAGAGAGAGAAAAAAGATTGCCTTTAAAGGAGCTAGACTGACAGCAGATTTTCAACAGTAAACAAAGGAAGCTGGAAAAACAGTGATATATCTTCAGTGTGCTGAAAAAATAACTTGCAAACCTAGAATTGTAGAACTTTTTCAAGAATAAGGACAAAATACCATGGTCAACAAATGTAAGGGTATACATTAATATTAAGAGACTGATATGATAGGAAAGGAAAAACAAAGTGCTATAATGCTGTTTCTAGAATTATATCCAAATATGAACCACTTGGCTTATATTACAGAGATTATTTTCTCTTCATTAATTTCAGTGCCAATTGAGTCATGTTGGCTGGCAGACCACTTCATTTTTTCTTTTTTTTTCTTCTAAAATTTCTCCCCCAACTACTCAGCAGTGCTTTAAATAAAGCCTCTTCTAGGTACTACGACTGACTTTTTCTCTATCAGATCATTCACTGAGAAGCTCTTGAACGACATGTTGGCTAATACACAGGTCTAGAGAGCTACAGGGATTTGAACTGGATTGATCTGGATTGTGAAATCCAGATGTTTATGTCCTCATAAACAAAAAGATAACTGACAATGAGATAAACTAAGTGTCAGATACACCCTAATGATGATAACTGCAGAAGGAAATTAAAAGACTTCTAATGATCTGAATGGTCTCCTGGTTGAGGCGAGATTGGGGTTCAGACCATAAATAGAGAAAGGGCATTTAGATTGGGGGAAAGGGCATAGGACAGATAAACAATGACTACAATCCTTGGCTCTCTCTATAGGAAAGTAATAGGAGGGGATACCATGAGGTGAACAAGGGCACGTTGTAAAGATCCTAAATGCTGTAACTCAATACTGTTCAATATTTATTAAGCATCCTCTATGACTGTATAAAGTACTGAGCAATGTAGGAGAAAGGAATCACAGATAAATATAACAAGGTACCTCAAAGACATTACAATCCAGAATGGAAAACATGAAAAAACAAGTGATGATAAAACACTAAGGAATGAAATTAGAACTAAACAGACATACAATAAGTAACTGTGCAGTGGGAACCAGCTGTGATGATTTATTTCCACAGAATTAGAGTAAATATTTGTTTTGGAAAGTTTTATATCTAAATGAGAGACAGGGCGGTATAAGGAGGGGGTAAGTCTTTGATAAGAATCCACTGCAAACTTTTAACCGTAAGGCTTAGCCTTTTAAGAAATGTTCCCATAGCTGTTGAGAGTTTTCCATAGGTTATTTATTCGCTTCCCAAAACTAAATGGAATTTTATCTCTTTGGTTCATTACAGAAGAGCTCCATTTCTTGGATGACTCCTCAAAAACACTGGCTTAGAGCCCAAAGACATGGGTTCAAATCCCTCCTAGTTATGTGAATCTGTGCAAGTTTTACTCTACCTAAGCTTTAGTTTCCTTATCTATACACTGGGGAAATAATCTTATAGCTTTGCCACAAATTTAAATGAAATAAAATTAGTGAAAACACAGAGCAGAGGGCTTAGCTTATGAAAGACAATGATATTTATTTCCTTGTTTACAGCAATCTTCATATGTCAGCACAAAAAGGTTTTGGGTTTTTGGGGTTTTTTTTACATTTTTGAAAATAGTTCTTTAAATGCTTTTTCTAATACCTCAGAAATGTAACAATTCCAACACTGTAAATATTTAAATGTATCAAGATAAACAAAACTAGTATTTTAAATCAATCTGAAACTGTTACAGGTAGAAAATTTCATATGTTAAATTCATTGTAATTATATAAAAGTAATGTGATTATGTAAAGATGTACTTTTCAAATCTGTGATATATAATGGTTTGGTTATATCATACTTATCAAATAAGATTCCTGAAAAGTTGCTTCTACAGTAAGTTAATAAGTTAAATCATATTAATAGCCATAAAATTTTTATATTTACAGTATGTCAATGTCAAGGTCAAGTTAATGAAAGAAAGAATTAACCACTGAGTATAATGGGAACCAGGAAATTCACTTATACAACAAATATTTGTTGAAAGCCTCCTTAGTGCCTGGTACAACACACCATGCTCTAAAGTTTCTCCTTTATCATCGGGCATGAAATTTAAAAAATAAATACAAATAATTCTAATGGAAATAGTGGGAAATAGTTGAGAATAAAGACTATAGGAAAGAAGTGCAGTCCAGGTACTACTATCAGGATGGTAAGAAGAAATTATGGTTCTGATTCAAAAGGGAAAGAAAAGATTTTGGTAACTGAGAACAGTTTCTCAAATTTGCTGTGAAAATTCCTTAGTGAACAATCAATTCCTATCTTATCCAATTTAAAAATCCATACACTCAACTATCTGGTTTGGTTTAAAGAAGATGTACTTTCTTTACAGTGGAGATGAATTTACAAAAAATTCCAAAATAATGGAATAAAAATAATAAGTAATTATTTTGAAAAAGAACAAAATAAATAAATATTCGAGAGAAATAAAAATTGTTAGTTCATCACTAACAAAAGCCCCTGAAGAAATATTAAAGGATATACTTGAGACAAAAAAACAAAAAAACAAAACGGTGATCCTATATGGAGTTTTTGAGATATAAAAAGAGTGAAGAACAGGGCCAGCCCAGTGGCTCAGGCGGTTAGAGCTCCGTGCTCCTAACTCCAAAGGCTGCCGGTTCAATTCCCACATGCGCCAGTGGGCTCTCAACCACAAGGTTGCCAGTTCGATTCGTCGACTCCTGCAAGGGATGGTGGGCTGTGCCCCCTGCAACTAGCAATGGCAACTGGACCTGGAGCTGAGCTGCGCCCTCCACAACTAAGACTGAAAGGACAACTTGAAGCTGAACGGCACCCTCCACAAATAAGATGGAAAGGAAACAACTTGACTTGGAAAGAAGTCCTGGAAGTACACACTGTTCCCCAATAAAGTCCTGTTCCCCTTCCCCAATAAAATAAATAATAATAATAAAAAAAAGAGTGAAGAACAAAGAAAGTGGTAAATGCAAATGAATATTGACAATATAGAGTTGTAATTAATAATTTTTGGTTGTGTTTTAAAAGTTGAATTAAAGTATATGAAAAAAATCAACCAATAAGTAGGTAAGGGGGGATGGAATTGAAGTATTCTAAGATGTTGTATTGCCTGAGAGGAGAATAAAGATATTTAAAAAGACTTTGCTAGGTTAAGTATGCAAGTAGGAAATTCTGGGGTAGCCACCAAAAGAATAGAAACAGAGTATATAACATCCAAATCAGTGTGTGTGTGTGGGGGGGGGGGGGGCGGCGGCGGCAATGCACTAATTTAAAACACTCAGTTAAACCAAAAGGACACAACCAGCTCAAATAATGCTGCCTTGGGCCACATCTGTATTATCTGGCTGTCCACAAAGGGTAGAGACCCTTGACTCCAGTTGTACTAATCAGATTCTCTCACAGGAACTTGAAAACATAAACAAATGATAAGTTAATAGAGCTGAAACACATGATAGCAGCAGTCCAGAAAAAGTACCCTTAAGATTTGTGTCCCTCTGAAGTCTCTAGAGGAACCCTGGTCCCTGCCCTGCTGTCCTTCCCAGGGCCTAGCAGGTCAGCTCTTCCTCTGAGTCTGTGAGTTCTCCCACGTGCTTCCAATATATTGCATCACCAATCCCTTCCCCCATATCCTCCTTTTTTTTTCTTTCTTAATTGGCCTTGATTTGCTTGAAACAAAAGAAATTTAACTCATGCCAAGAATTATTGTGGCGTATGCCAGATGCATCTTCACTCTCTCACACAAAAATCCAAATGTTTGGCATGGATGGTGAGGTTGTCTTCTTCTCAACAACTTAACCTGAAATGCAGCTGGATTCTTTAACTACTGTCAAATGTGCAAGACGAGGCTCCCCAAGATGTAACCCACATGGGGTGGGCCTCCCAGTGGGGGGCCTCAGCTCTTACTTTATGCTCATTTTGAGGCCATACTCACCACTTTGTCATGTGTTCCAAAACCACAATACATTAATGAGAAAATTGATGTTTTATTGACGGTTCTTTGGAGTCTGAGAAAGAGCGGTCACATCCCATACATATCACCAAGCAGAAACTTAGTCCATTACCCTACCAGACATATTTACTCTTCCTACCAAAGAGCCAGTTGCCTCTTCTCCTTTCTTTTCTCCTTCCCAACTGTAAAACTCTCTTTATTATCTTAAGAAAGTCAGCTTTTGCCCTGAATGTGTATACTCCATTTGCAGAACAAAAACCCTGGTAGTTAGTGGAACAGCATATTCCCTGGGGTTGGGGACCTTGGTTTCTTTTCCACACTATCTGATGTGTTCTTTCTCAATAACTGTGAATCCCTCAAGGGTGGGAAACTCTATAGCATTCCTAGAGCCTTGACGAGTGCCTGGCACAATAAACTTTCCATAGAGAGTTATTGAATGGATTTTATACACCTTTGTACACCTCACAGAGATTAGAAATGTGCAGCACATGAAATGTGTGCTTGAGAACGGGTTATTGAATAGATGACTGCATCACTACTATTTAGGAGTCTGTAAGAGAAATAAAGGTTGTGATTCTGGACTAAGCACTACAATATATTCAAAGGTAGAGACAATCAAATTAATAATGGGCGTACTAACAGGATAGAGCATTAACTCAATTTATCTATTGATTAAACTGTGATGCTTTAGTGCTCCCTGCTAAGGGTGTGGGCCACATGGAAGAAAGTTTGGAATCGAGAAGAGCAGTCTACATTTCCATTTCAAAGATGGTAGAAAAGTAGATAAACCATGGGAAGGGCTCCATATCTATGGCTATATATCTAAAAACAAAATCATTATTGACTTAAAACTAAAATTCAGACAGTGTCTATACAAGGCCAAAACATCTAATCTCAGTAGAATTACCAGATAAAATACAGGACACGTGGTTAAATTTGAATTTCAGATAAACTACAAATAGTTTGTTATTATGAGTATATACTAAGTATTGCATGGGGCATATTTACACTAAAAACAATTCACTGTTTATCTCAAATTCAAATTTTACTGGGCATCTTATATTTTTATTTGCTGATCTGGCAACTCCAAATCTATGGAAATAAATATCCAGTCCATTGTCTAGATATTTGATCTGTGTGTCATCTGAATAAATTAATGTCCTTTGCATATAGATGTTTGGCTATTGTGTAAAGTGTTAAAAGCCCACTTTCTCCTATCCTTACATCTTTTCACTCCTTTCCTCCCTTAATCATAAATGTTCATTTGAAACAAAAGATTTTTCTTGCTATCCCTCCAACTCTCAAGGACTCAAGGATAGTGCTTCTGGGTAATTCAGTTATTGATTTTCAGTGAAAGTGACATTGATAAAAGGGGTCAGAATGACTACTCCGGATATTAAAGATCCTAATGTGTAAAAAAGCTCAAAGTGACAAAACCAACTCATCTTTGCTATACTTTCCAATCTGGGTCACACAGCCCTGGCCATAAGGGACCCTGCAGAAAAGCCAATCTTAAGGGATATGTTCATAATTTTTCATAACAAATAATGACCAATGTGGGCAAAAGGACAGATGCTCTCCATATCCACAAATGCTGGAATTGAAAATATAGATTGTTGATGGAAGTGGAGGAAAGGGGATTAATCAAAATACAGGAATTTTTACCACAAAAAGCTGTAATTGCGCTTGAGACCATTTTTATGTTGTCAGAGGTCATATATACATTTTAAGAAAGGAGAACTGTATTAAAATTTTAATACTCAATATATACTGATAACAAAAGATGAATACAAATTATGTTTGACTTCTGCAATTACAAGAGGTGTTATAATCAATGTAATTTTAATACAGTTTTTTTCTTTTTTAAAATGTGTGTATGTATATATGTATATGAAATATACATATATACTTCATTAACCCATTTTAGTTGGAGGTAAGGCCTATCTAGATTAGGGGACTGTTTGATTTTAAAGGTCCTTTAAGAAAGAATCGATTTTATTCCTTTCAAGTATATATTCTAATTGGAATTAGATTTACCAAATGAACTATTAGAAGCCCTACTTTAATGAATAGGTAAGAATAAGGTACAGAGTTAAAATGACAAAGAACCACCCTAAACAATGACTGACTTCTTATGGTACTGCTACATAATTCATATCAATTAATACAAATTTGTTGGATGCAAGTGTGCTATAATTCTTGTGGTGCCTGCCTAGCTCATGAAGATTCTTGTTTTCTAAAAATGACCCCAGAACTCAGGAGTGAGCTCCTAATTAACTTAGTCATTCAATCCCCTGGCCATAGCTGATTGGTCCAGGCTGAACCAATCAGAGTACCTCTCTAAGATTTTTTTTCAAATTGAAACTTGAATCTAAGCCCTCTTTGGAGGTGGTGAGTTTTGGGAGTTTTCAGTGCCATGTTGAGGGATCCTGACTACAGCAGGAGAATGAATCCAACATGTAGAGAGAAACAAAGGCATAGAGCATGTGTCCTATTGAATTTTAGTCCCTAGTTCCAGTTGTTCCTGAGGCCCAGCTGTTCCCCTCTACTGCCCACTGCTGTGTGAACTGCTGGGTGTGTGTATTTGACTAATTCTCTTTTTCTCCTGTGTTAGCTATGTTCCTGTCATTTGTGATAAATGTACCCGAAATAATCCAGGATTGTGTGTCATGTGCTATGCTGCTAGGAGGCATATAGAGATGTACAGAATAGGACTTTTCTCCTTAAGGACTTTACAGTTTTGTGTGTCAACTATAATGCAGGGTGGAATGTAATAAATGCTGCAAGAGGATTCAAGAGCTATAAGAAAGCAAAGGTGGAAGAAATCACTTCTAGTAGAAGGGTTTAGGGACAACTCCTCGTCTGAGACAGCTTTTGAGCTTGCTAAGGTAAGATAAGTTTTGATCCTGTAGCAACCAGGGAGAGAAGGTCTTTGAGACAGAAAAAATAACACGAGCAAAGATTTAGCAGCAGACAAAATGGGGTATGTGTGGAAAACAGCCATGCTGGCAGGTAAAATCATTTAGCAGCAATGGGGAGATGAAGATTTTTAAGCAAGAGAAACGTGGTCTTTGGAATAATAAATCCAACAGTGGATTGGAATGGAGGAGAGAATAGGGTCGTGCAGTTAGGAGGTTATTGCAGGGTACCAAGCTGAAAATAATAAATATTCTAACTAGGAGAAGGCCGACAGGGAGTGGAAGGAAAATGAGGAAGCTCCTTACTTCAGATAATCACAATATTTTTAGTAAAGAAGGCTATCTGAAGAGCAAGAGACAGAGATGGACTGCAAACTCAAGGAGTGGAGTAAAGGCTATGATAGGCCTGGGGGGGCGGGGGGGGATATGAGAAGGAGTCAGGAGGGACTTAAGGACTGCCAAATGCCACTGATGGCTTCCTTGAGGTTAAACAGTCAGAACTAGAAGTAAAACCAGCCACCAGGCTCCTCAGTTGGTGGCCTCACAGCAGAGAAGAGAAGGGACAAGTGACCCAGAGTGGGGACCTCATAAAGTTTGTGAAAGAGAAAGAAGAGGAATGCTGGCAGGTATAACACATAGAAATGGTTGACGCCCGGAACGACCCTCTAAGGAGACTGCATGGCTCCAATATGGGAAGTCTGTAGCCTGAGTAAGGTGCAAGCAGTGAGAAGAGATGGGATCATTGGTTCAGTAGGACCAAGGGAGTGTGAGATCCTGCAGGGCCGGAAGGAGAATTTCAGGGCTCCAGCGCGTGGGCCTGGAGCACTTTTGTATGATCTGCTTGTGTCTTGATGACATAAAATCAGTGGGAATCAAGGTCTCTAGACTTGAGGCAGCTGAGAAACTGTAAGAAAAGGTTATCTATGATGTTTCTAGAATGGGGAGGAGCAAGAGACGAGGACACCTGAAGAATATCCTCTCGAGTGGTAGGCAAGGAGAAGGACTGGGAAAGGGGGGAAACAGAACGGTGGAGACTTCCACAGAGGTTGTTGAGAGCTGATGATGGAAAAAATATCAGGAAAAGGAACTTGGCAACAAGGAATAATGAGAGGCCCTTAATGGTATGTCAGTTTGGAATGGGGAATCGGAGGTATGTGTGTGGATTGCTATGCAAGGAGAGGAGGAAAGTGTCGTCCTGCAGATAAAGTCAGACTTTGATTGAAGGGAGGTGATGAAAGGAGCATTTGAAGTATAGATTAGGGATATGGGATGGTTTGTTTCCAAGAGATGACTAGTTTCCCCGAGTGCCCTGAGGAGAGCTGAGACTAAACTGTAGAGAAACAAGAATGTAGAAAAAAGTTGAGCATGGTTGATAATTTTCCATAGTAAGTTTAATGAAGTGAGAGGTAGCTCAAGGCTCACAGGAATGATAAGGAAGCAGATACAGGAAGATGGAGTCTCCCCAAATTCTTTTTAAAAGATTGTTTTCACAAGTGTGTATATATCCCCCCTCCTGCCCTTGAGCCCTTTGTTTGCTTAGCAAATCATGTATGTGTGTGCATATGCATGTGTGTACATGGGTGTGTGTGTGCACATGCATGTGTGTACATGAGTGTGTGTGCACGTGCATGTGTGTGTACATGAGTGTGTGCACGTGCATGTGTGTGTACATGAGTGTGTGCATATGCATGTGTGTGTACATGGGTGTGTGCACATGCATGTGTGTACATGAGTGTGTGTGCATATGCATGTGTGTGTACATGTGGGTGTGCGTGCATGTATGTATATGAGTGTGTGCGCGCATATGCATGTGTGTGTACATGAGTGTGTGCATAAGCATATGTGTGTACATGGGTGTGCGTGTGCATATGCATGTGTGTGTATGCAAGATAACAATGGCTCACTGGAACTTTGCTATGCCTGGAGATAAGAGACCTGTGTCCTCCTTTTTGATCCCTTACTGCAGTGGACAGTTGAATGTAAAAGATTCCAGAGAACATACATGCTTCCCTGACTCTCTTATTCAGTCTTGTCACTAAAAAAAAGAAAAAAGGAATGTCTGGTCTAAGAGCAGAAAGTAGAAACAAAGGTTATCTGAAGGTCACCTAGTAAGATAAAGCCTATTTTCCCTTTATGGCTTCTTCTTTCCCAAAGCCTTGTGATCTGAAGGTTATCACCCCTTTTGGCTTCTCCCTGCAGCATGGGTGTAAAATAACCCTGCTCCACTTATTTTCAAACCCACCTGCCAGTGCTTTGGGGTGGCTCCGGCTCCAGTGCCCCAGATGCAGTGGGTCCTGTTGGGTGCGGGTAGAGTCCTACAGATAAGGGAATGGGTCCCAGAGTTACAGCCAGAGTACACAAGGTACCCCACTCTTCAGATCCCTCCTGGCATTTGTCACCCTGTCACTAACGGCAGCACAGTGCAATGACTAGGATCTCCAGCCCCATCACCCATTGGCTGTGTGACCTTTGGCGAGTTATTTGAGTTCTCGGATCCCTGATGTCCTCTCCCAGATCATTGGTATGATGGTCCTTTACCTCACTTGTGATGATTCGTGGACATGTGTGGACGGAATTAGCATAGCACCTGCCACAGAGTTGAGGGGGTTGCTGATATTATTGTAGATTCAATAAGCTTCCAGTGGGAAGCAGAAGGAAGGCAGTGTGCATGGTGTCACCCAGTCCTTGAGTAGTACGAGGACAGGGACATTGTCCAGGAGCACCAAGGTGGCGGGGAAAGCCCAAGTCCCTGGAGAGGAAGAGGCTGAAGGACAAATTCTTCAGGGCTCTGGGTTGTTCTGTGTTCCGATAACAAGGTCCCTACTCAAAGTATGGTCTGAACCCGAGTGTTGACATTCCCTGGAAGCTGATTACAAATGCTGACTGTCACCCCCACCCAAGACTCAAGAGTCAGAATCTGCATTTTTTACATCTGGTTAGGAGATTTGTGTGCACATTGGAATTTGAGGAGCCCCGCTATTGAGGCTGAGGCACTCTGCTGACTCAATTCACTTCACCAGAACAACCTTCCCACAAAGGCGGAAAGCACTCAAAACTCTCATGTTGCTTCTGGAGAGTGACTGAGAGGTGGTGATGGTCAAAGAAGAAAATTCTAGGCTGGCTGCCCCCTATTCAAATACATTTCACTGGCCCGGAAAGGCCATTAATATGGAAAAAGAGTGGGACAGACCTTTTTGAACACTTAGTGCTGCCTGCTGACTGGAGGCCTCAGAAAAACAGTTGAAACACTTTAGAGAAGCAAATGAAGAAAGTGCCAGGAGCAAAGGAATCATAGCCTAGGTCAATCCTACACAGGCTGTGTTTGCAAAGTGCCTAGCATGTGTGTGTGTGTGTGTGTGTGTGTGTGTGTGTGTGTGTGTGTGTGTAAACAATACTCTCCCATAACACACATGGTCAGGAAAAATGTCTGCTTTCTTTCATAAACAGAACCAGTGTGCCTGCATGAAAGGGGATACTATTTTATTCAGACCTCTTCTGAGGGTACAAAAACCGCTTTTCAAAGATCCACAAGCGATTCTTCTTTCCTGTGAAATATAACTGGTCTCTAGATCCAGCTGTCCCTTTCTCTTTGCCTTGTCCTCGACAAATTTTCTTTCTGTTGTTATTTTTTAACAGAGAACGTAAGTTTCCAGTTGACAGGGTCCATGCTCAGCTCCTTCACTGAACATTACACAAGTTAGCAGGCCTCTGGCTGCCCCACTAAACAAACAAGGCAGGAACACCTGAGTGTTCCAGCGCAGCGCCACCCCAGCCTGGGTCCTCTCGAATGTCCCTTCAGGCAGTGCAGCCTTGTCCTGGGACTCCCATCCCAGGAAGCAAGTCACGGTGGGGCCGGTGGGGCCGGCTCTGTGTGCTGTCAGCAGAGATCCCCTGTCCATCAGCACTCCTCTGGGATCTGACCTGTTTTAGTCAGGAATGTTCCGCAGATAAAGAACTGAGAGGAATGCAGGCCCTCAAAGTTACCCAAGGACAGAGGATCCTATCATGTGGCGGCAAGGGCAAGCATGCTACTCAAACAACTCAGTGTGAAACCTGAAAACAATGACACTGAACTCATGGAATTGAATCACAGGAAAAGAATGTGCCAATGGTGCTTGCTCCAGAATACCTTTGACCTGGAACTGCAAACAACCACTTATTTCCCTGCCTCGCTCCTCCTATTAGAATGACCTGGTGACTGTAGATTACTTAACAGTTATATTTAGCAAGTCAGGGAAGGAACTAGCCAGTTGCAGCCAACCAGCCTTCCTCCTGATGCCTGGATTCCTTTGTTCTCTCCCTTTGCTTCCCCTCCTATTCCTTCCTGCTGGCTGACTCTTAACCCCTCCTTCCCCTGCCAGCTTCAAACTGGAACAGATAGGCTACAAGGCATGCCACCCAAGTGCCCTGGTCCCAAACCTGGCAGCCTGAAATTCTGTTGTACAAACTTCTCTCTTGGAGACTGAATATTTCGGGTCATCCAGTGTTTCCTAATAAAATGATGCAAGGACCCTTGGGAAGGGAAATGGCTTAAGCTTTTCTTTTGTCAGCTCATAGACTGAAGAATGGACACAAGTCAAAGCTTTGGAGGAGAGAGGACTGACTGGAGAAAACAAGAATATTGCTACCTCCCCCAAATCCACTAAAATGGAGCAAGGGAATGGAAAAGAGCATAAACCAGGGGGACAAAGTAAACAGAAGAGAACACAGAGGAGAGAGTGCATGCCTTTGCCTCAGCTGTGAATAAAATGGAAGTAATTTAATTATTTCTATAATTTAATTAATTATATCCATAATAATGGAGACCCTAAACATGGATTTAATCAAATGCATGAGTGGAAGGAGGGGAAGTGTAAATGGCAGGCAGTGCAGACGAAAAGCTATAGACCATCTTCCATGCTGGAAAGGTGACAGCCAATATCTAAAACTGAAAATCGAGAAAGAGCTTGTATTTCAGAGGCTGACTCAGTTGACTTATCTCTGCCACACCCTTGAGAGGAGAGCAGAAAGCCCTGCCAGTGTTTTTCCAAAATGTATAACTGAAGACAGAATTCTTTGTCTCTCCCAGTTTGGCTTCAAAGGGGGCAAATCTCGGGAAATCTATCCAACTCTAAGCAGCAGTTCTTGGGGGTGGAGGAAAGGGCTTGTAAAAGTTCAATTCCAATGGAGGAATTTGCATCTCCTTTGCTTCCTAGGATTTGTATTTTCCGTATTGGCAGACTTCACACACCAGGCAGACCTGGCCTTCTGGTGATTCTTCCCCCTGAGACAATACTTTGGGAGCTCAGCCTCCACCTGCAGACGGCACTGTGTGGGCAGGGCCAACTCAGCTCTGAGCCTCAGTGAGGACTCCTCGTGTGTCTGGGGATCCTAGCTTTGGGTGGGTAGGGGGTGAGCCATGCAGTCCTTCTCGTAAATGAGCAGACGTACGTCAAAACCCGGGACCTGGCTGGTAGTATCCCCGACTATATAACTCAGAAGCCACCATTCCGCAGGGGCAGGCATAATGCCTAGGAGAAAAACAAAACGCTAACACCGTGTATGGGCAGGCCTTGCAAAAATGTATAAAATGAGAAGAAAATGAGATGGTATAAAGCACTTAGTAAAACCCTGGTATATAGTCGGCACTCAATAACATATTTATTATTACCATGATAATCACCATTACCTACTTTGAACAGGAAAATGTCCTAGAAACTGTGATACATTTACATTGTGTTCTCTCACCACAATACATGTCTTTCATCTTAATTAATTAAAAATAGTTTCATAAATCCATTGTTTGATTATAAACAAATCCCTGGATTCCAGAGCTTCCAGCTTTGTAATGTTGTATGAAAAACAAAATAGCCAGTGCTGCCCAAACAAGCTGTGAAGGAGAGTCACTAACCTTCTCCAACCCTCTCTCTTTGTCCTACAGCCAACTGGATGTGCTGGCTGCCAGTCCCTTAAAACAGTATAATATTCTACTGAGTGAAGCTGTCACAGTTTTATAATCATTCCCCAAGTACTGGATATTTAGATTGTTTCTTACTTTTCATGTTATTTATGCTGCTGGATGGGCAATGTTGTTCAAAAGTCTCTTTCCATATTTAAGATTATTTTCTATGTTAGTCACTATAGGGAAATATTAAAGGGGAATGAAGGTGTTAAAACTTCTCCAATTTTATTCCTTAGGAGCTTTACTAATTTATAGTCACACTGAGTGTGTTCCCATTTTATTGAACTCTTGCTGACATCAAATATTATCATTTAATAATAATTTTAATTATTTGAAAAACAAATATGGCATTTTCTTTTAACGTGCCTTTCTTTGACTAGAGAGATTGAACATTTTCTTATATGCCTCCTAATTAGTTGTTTTTAATTAGTTAACCATACGTTAGTAGTATATGAGTTTTCTGTTCATATCCTTAAGGTAATTGTGCCTATGTAGGGCCAAATATGGTAAGTATAAGTATTGATTATCCAGATCCTAAAATATCACACTTTTAATTACTTGGAGATTTTGCAATATTTTGACTCCTGGGAGAAAGTGGTAGATTACAGGTTACATGGATGAAGGTGAGAGGTATAATGTTGAGTCAAAGAAGCCAGACACAGAAGAGCACATGTGTCATTCATATAAGCTTCAGGAACAAGCAGAACTAATCTTGGGTGACAGAGCTGCCAGTAGTAACTTCTTGACAGGGGGTGGGAGGGGGCAAGAGGAAGCAGTTTGGAAGGCTGAAAAAATAGATATACTGTACATATTACATGTATTTAAAAACATATCCTACAGATCATAAAAATACTGGAGAGCATACAAATACTTAGGTAAAATATATAAAAATATATATCAAATGCATATGAAAATGTATTAAAATTCCTCTTTCTCACCTATAGACACATACATACATGTATGAAAATACTTTTCCCCCCAGAAACTTACTTTTACAACTTCCACGAAGCATCCTAGGGTCAGAACTCTTCAAGATTCCACAGTCGTGCAGGAGGTTGGTAGTGCCACTGCAGAGTTTGAGGGAGAGGCAGCAGCTAGTTGCTTGGGTTTTTCCCCGTGTGAGAAGTTAAGAGAGACAAATTTCGTTGTGTACAGAGGCGAGAAGAGAAGACAAGCTAGATTTTCACGAGGCTGCGAACCAGGAAATATTATATAGTCTACACGATTTCAGTGCTTGCAGACCACAGACAATGTAGAGCATGGTCTGGAGTGAGAACACACTAGAAACATCTGGGAAGATAGTTGGGGAGCTGGCTGTGCTGACATTTTGTCAGAGACCAGGTTATCTATGGAAAATCTCAGGTGGTCTTCCAGGGCTCCTCCTGGAAGGAAACAGGCAAGATGTGGACACTCTTCCAGGACATGAGAACAATTGTTTACAATAATGACCCCCTCAACATCTACAAATCTTCACAACATTGAATTTGGAGTGGTTTCTTGGCTACAACATCAAAAGCACAGGCAACAACAACAACAACAAATAGATGTGTTAAAAACTTGTGCATTAAAGAGTATCAAGAGAGTGAAAAGACAACCAACAGAATGGGACAACATGCTTGCAAATCATATAAAAGATTAATATCCAGAATATATAAAGAACTCCTACAACTCAACAACAACAAAAAACAAAGCATTCAAAAATAGGAGAAGGGCTTGAATATACATTTCTCCAAAGAAGATATATAAATGGTCAATTAGCACATGAAAAGGTGCTACACATCATTAGTCATTAGGGAACTGCGTATCAAAACCATAATGAGACACCACTTCACACCCATTAAGATGGCTATTATCTAAAAATTGGGAAATAACAAGTGTTGATGAGGATGTGGAGAAATTGGAACATTTGTTTATTACTTGTGGGAAGCAAAATGGTTCAGCCACTGTGGGAAACAGTTTGGTGGTTCCTCAAAAAGTTCAACAGAATTATCATATAATCCATTAATTCTATTCCTAGGTATATACTCAAAATAATTGAAAGCAGTGACTCAGGTACCTGCAAACCAACATTCTTCACAATAGCCAATGCTGGCATCAACCCAAATATCCACCAATAGATGCATGGATAACAAAATACAGTCTATCCATATAATGGTGAATAGTATTTAGCCTTAAAAAGGAATTACATCCTAACATATGCTAACCACATGGTTGAACCTTGAAAACATTATGCTAAGTGAAATAAGCCATACAGAAGAGAACAATTATTATGTGATTCCACTTATCTGACGTACCTGAAATAGGCAAATTCATGGAGACAGAAAGTAGAATAGAGGTTACAAGGAATAAGGAAGAGGTATGGGGAGTTAGTGTTTAATGGTTACAGAGTTTCTATTTGGGATGATGAAAAAGTTTTGAAAATAGTGATGATAGTTGCACAACATTGTGAATGGACTTAATGCCACTTAGTTATATACTTAAACATGGTTAAAATAATAAATTTTATGTAATGCATATTTTACCACAATAAAAATGGGTTACAAAATAGCATTGTGCAAAATAATTCTAAGTTAAAAAATATGCTTGAAGAAAAGATTGGAATAATTCAGTACATCAAAATGTTAATAATAATTTTCTCTGGAGGTGAGAGTGTAATGATTTTTATTTTGTTGTTTTCATTATTTTCCTACTTGACGTCAATGAACCCTTTTGGCTTAGTGATCACAATTTTTAAAATAATGAAATAATTCAGGTATACAAGAGTATGTTATATAAGTGTAAGGTGTGAAGATTAATTTTAAAATATCACCAGATTTTCTCTTATGGCTATGATGGAGTAGCAAGGATCAGAGTTCAGAATGACCATCCTATATTAAACAATTAAAAACATGAGGAGAAAATATGTAAACGAAGAAACAAACCAGTTTTCAGGCACTGGACAACAGATAGTGCATGACAATGATCTTTGAGAAAACGCAAATGAATGAGATGAGCCCTAAAATTGCCCACCTTATTACCCGGAGAGAATTTTCAGGCCATAGTATAGGACTGGGCATCACCTGAGTTGAGGAGATGGAACTGAGACCGTGGGGAGGCTAAGGAAGCTAGAATGTACCGGGTAGAGTACTGTCAAAGAGAGAGCTGCCTAGAAAGAGCGCTCTTGAGATTTTCACATGGTTCTCCTTCAGATTTCTGCTGCACGCTAATCATGAAAGAACACTACCTGAGACCGGGGGCAGGATTTAGGGGATTTCTTCTTATTAATCTTGCAACTTTTCTGCAAATTTGAAATTACTTCAAAGTAGAAAGTTGTTTTTTAAAGGGACGTTAACTGTTATGTTATGATAACATTCATCAGAAGAAAGCTGGAGTATCTACAATAACGCAACACAAAGTGGATTTTAGAGCAAAGAATAAAGAGTATGTTTTTATAATGTTAAAGGGGCCAGTTCAATGAGATCACATAACAACCCTAATCATGTATGCACCTATGGATATTTAAGTGTTCCAATACTCATATTATGAATACAGCGCACACAGAATTTTTTAGATGACAAAATTCACACATACAATAAAAGGCAACTTATTTTTCTATAGGTGAATTTTATGTCTCTTTTGAGCCTTTATTTTCTCTGATGTCAAGAGACAGTGTACTCAAGTCTAGATGTTTTCAGTCATTTGAGGTTTAAACTCAGTCATTTTATAATTTTCCTTCACTCTCTGCATCTACAGAGATGATTCTAAGTTCTAGGGGCCTTGTGATAGTGCCATAAGGTTAATGTGGCAGTGAGTGGCCTCTAGTCATTCGTCATGGGCCTCCCAGGTCACTGCTGAGGAGTACCATTTCCCATCTGGTCTTCCTGTCAGCGTCGATCTTCCTGACATGCCTTAAGATGTCCATATTTTACCATGGCCTCTTGTGGGGCCACACACTCTATACCCTTACTCGCATGACCACAGGCCATGAGTACTGGAGAAAAACTGATGGGTTAACTCATGCTGTCTCTGCCTAAGCCTACCCTGTTGGCTCCCAGTTTTCCAGTAGAAAGTGGGGCAAAAGACTTGTCTATTCTCAGATTCTCCTAAATACATATGGAATTCTATTGTTATGTGAGAATGAAAGAGGCAACAGAGTGCAAGAACCCCGTTAAGAAATAAGCAACATCTTACTCTTGGGTTGCCTCTCTAACTCCTCCCCTAGCTTAGGAAATCTTTATCGGGCCTCCCTGGGGCAAGGTAGTCAATTCTTTATTTGTTCTCTTTTCGGTCTATTTCTTACGGCAGAAATTTTATGATTCCTTCTTCGTTTTATTTTCACACTTGAAAACCAAATTTTGGGAACTGAAAAGTCCTTATTTCTCAAAATGTCTGTCACTTCAGAATTTGGATTTCTATTCTTTATTCATGGGATCCATGCACTTCATAGGTGGGTCATTGATTTAGTTTCCTGTGGCTGCTGTAACGAATTACCACAAACTTAGTGGCGTAAAACAATACACATTTGTTATCTTATAGTTCGGGGTATCAGAAGTCCAACATGGGTCTCACTGGGCTAAAGTCAAGGTGTTGGCAGGACTGTTTCTTATGCAGGCTCTAGGGGAGCATCCATTTCTTGCCTTTTGCAGCTTCTAGAGGCCACCCGAGAATTGGCAAGCCCATCCGTTCGCTTGTGGCCCCCTCTTTCTCCATCTCCAAAGCCAGCAGCATAAAGCTGAGTCTTGTTCATGCTGACATCTCTGGTTCTCTCTTCTGCCTCCCTCTTCCTCTTATAAGGATCCTGTGATCAGATTACATTGGGCCCATCAGGATAATCTCATCTCAAGATCAAGTCATTAGTAAACTTGATTCCATCAGCAATTTTACTTCCCCTTTGCCATGTAATTAAACACGTGCACAGGCTTCAGGAATTAGGACATGGACATGTTGGGGGGTGGGGCATTATTGTGCCTACCATTGTCATGCCTAGCTTTAGTCAATTAGCACGATCCATTCCCCTGGCCACAGTCATTATTATAGTCATAGGCATGTAGCCTAATCCAGTCCAATCAAAGTGAATGTCAGCTCTAGCTAGGAATGCTGGGACAGAAGAACTCTCCCTCTTCTTTTAGATGTGTCCTGTCCAATAACCACGAGCCACATTCAGTTCTTTAGCACTTAAAATGTGGGTGCTGTGACTTGAGATGTTCTGTAAGTGCAAAATGTAGTGAATTTTGAAGACTTAGGACAAAAGAAAATTAATGCAACATATGCTATTAATTTTTAAATGATTACGCATTGAGATAATATTTTGCATATATTGAATTAAATAGAATATATTATTAGAATTGATTTCACCCTTTTCTTCTTGCTTTTAAAAAAATGTGGCTACTAGAAAATTTTAAATCACACATAGGGCTTGCATTATATTTCTACTGAATTGTGCTATTCTAGATGGTGTAAAGAAGAGATGTGAGTCCTGGAACTACCGTAGGAATTTTTGCCAGGATGTGGAAAGTTAGTTTTGGATGAAGCTGAAACTGAAGAAGACAGAACAGAGAGAGAAAGAAATCAGCTCCTTAATAACATCATTGGGCCCCTGGTTCAACCAACCTAGAATTATCCAACCACACTCTTTGCAGACTAACATCCTCACAGACTTTGTATCCCCCCTTAGTCAGCCCTACAAGCCAATACTTCCCCAAGCTGTGCATTGCCTCCCCTTAGTCTCAAAAGCAATGTCTAAATAAATCTTTTAGCAATTACAAACCTTTAAAAAAAAAACAACCCAAAACCCTAGTGTCTTTTTTTAAAATAAATTTTATTGGGGAATATTGGGGGACAGTGTGTTTCTCCAGGGAATTGTCCTTCAATCTTGTTGTGGAGGGCACAGCTCAGCTCCAAGTCCAGTCACCGTTTTCAATTTTTAGTTGCAGGGGGCGCAGCCCACCATCCCATACGGGAATTGAACCAGCAACCTTGTTGTTGAGAGCTCGCTCGCACTCTAACCAACAAAGCCATCCAACCACCCTAAAACTAGTGTCTTTTTGTAGAGAGTTTGGTCAATACAGTAAAGCTTTGTCTCTGCTAACGTTTATTCTTCCCGTGTTAAGCAAACATTCTATTCTGGAACGGGTAACTCACATTGCATTTAAGTCATAAAGTACAACAGTCATTACATCATCCAGTGAAGAGCATTCAGAATGTGTTTGCTTGCAAGACAGAGTAGCGGAGAGGGTGTGTCACTTCCCACTCCTTCTGCTGGCACCTGTCGGTTTCACAGTCCCTCCATTCATCTCCAAGAGTTTTGAGGATTTGAGGTCTATGCCATTGCCAGCTCATTCTCAGAGTGCACGGCTGCCAGCTCCTTGAAGACAAAGATCTGTGGCTGCCCTTGTCCTCTGCCTTTGCTTGACCCTCCGCCCCTTCAGCTTCAGTCTGTTCTGCGACTTCCCCGTGTAGAATTCTTTTCTGTGCTCTAGGACTCGAGCAGCAGCAGCAACAGCTCAAACTGCTCTATAAGCCTCCTGTTATTTGCACCTCCTTCAATTCCAATGGCCTTAAAGCTGTGTCTGTTTGCACCTGAGCAAAGTTTAGGATACCCTGGAAAATTGTAGATGATTTTTCAAAATTGGAATAAAGTTTTGCCAATAATAACACAGAAATACCATAGGCATAGAGAATCTCACAATATCAGAAACAGCATGAGGCTACAAGAAAAAGCCCACTGGAGCCACCTCCTGCCATGTGCTCTTGCTTATAAGAGGTTGTCCAAGCCTGGAAAACTTTGTGTCCCCAAATATAATGCAACATTTTCTGTGTCTTTAAACTTGTATTGTGCACCAGACTACCGTTGACCCAGTTTACCTTTTTTTACTGGAGTGGCTTTTTTATGGGGTTGGGGGCAGAGGGATCACAGATCTGAAATAAAGACATTTTAGGACGTTTTCTATTCAATCACATGCTACTCTTTTAAACTAAAACTTTAAAATGCTTTTTGACAACTCAGAGGTTATTTCATTCATAAATAAATTTAAGATAAAAGTTATTCAAAGTCTTGATCAATGCCATGTTGCTTAAACAAAGGCAATATTAAAAGTTAGAAGTGAGCTTTTGCCAGTATTCGATTGTATTATGGCCAGAAGCATAGGACTTCCTTCATCCTCTGGTCCACATCTCCAAATGGCTCACATGCAGGGAAGGAGAGTCAAATGGGCAACAAAGCATGACTTGGTAATAGTTGGCCAAGCCCTCCATACTCCCAAATGTGGGTCGCCTTGGTGGAAATGAATTGGAGAGTGTGGCTTAGGCCAAGAAGACACAGTGGGACTTCCTGCTCTCTGCCTTCTTGAATCCAAGATGGCTGCCTGCAGAGCAGCCTCAAGCTAATTGACCCCGTCACTTAGAAGGCAGAGAGGAGCCAGAATAGAGAGACTTGGCTAGGCTTGACTGCCAAGGAAAGTTGGCCTTGACCCTTTCTCTTCATTGTCTTGGGATGCAGCAAGGGCATGTGAGACTGTCTGGAGGATAAAGCACCTGCAGGCAGTGGTCAGCACAGGAGAGCAGAAGGGTGATGGGAAGCATCATGATGCTGCTGACCTTTAAGGTGGAAACGACAGCTTCTAAGATGTTTCATAATGAATCAGAAATGTCCCCTCCCTCTGTGTAAAGCAGAGGTGGGGAGGGGTACATAAAGGGGCAGAAACATGAGTTTGGGGAGTCTCCTCTCTGGAAGGCAACACCTGGTCTAGAAGCTAATACTTGGCAGGTATTTGCTACTTGTTTGACTCTTGTGATGGAATGAGCATCTTTATTTATAAGGGAGTTACCAAGTTTGCCCTTTATATAATTCTTTATTGAATGTTTGCAATTTTGCTTTACTTATTCTTTTTTTTAATTTAAGTATAGTTGGTATACAATCTTATATTGGTTATATTAACTTCAGCTATACAATGTAGTGATTTGACACGTTTATACCTTACAATGTGATCACCTCACTAATTCTAATAATCATCTATTACTGCATAAACTTATAACAATATTATTGACTATATTTCCCTTCCCCTTTTTCACTTGTCCCCCTGACCCCTCCCCTCTGGTAACCATCCATTTGGTCTCTGTATCTATGAGTCTATCTCATTTTGTTTTGTGTGTTTGCTTGTTTTGTTTTTCCAGATTCCACATATAAGTGAAACCATATGATGTGTCTTTCTCTGCCTGATTTATTTCACTTAGCATAATACCTTCTAGATCCATCCACATTGTTACAAATGGCAAGAGTTTATTCTTTTTAATTGCTGCACAATAGAATATTGTATATGTCTGTATATATATATATATATATATATATATATATATATATATATATATATCATGTCTTCTTTATCCATTCGTCTATTGATGGACACCTAGGTTGCTTTCATATCCTGGATATTGTAAATAATGCTGCAGTGAACATAGGGTTGCATATATCTTTTCAAATTAGTGTTTTCATTTTCCTTGGATAAATACCCAGAAGTGGAATTGCTGGGTCATATGGAATATCCTTTTATTTTGAGGAATCTCCATACTTTTTTTCCACAGGGACTACACCAGTTTGTAGTCCCACCAACAGAGCACAAGCGTTCTCTTTTCTCCACATCCTTGCCAACACGTGATATTTGTTGACTTTTTGGTAATAGCCATTCTGACTGGTATGAGGTAGTATCTCATTGTAGTTTTGATTTGCATTTTCCCGATGATTAGTGATGCTGAGCATCTTTTCATTTGTCTGTTGGCCACCTATATGTCTTCTTTGGAGAAATGTTTTTCATGTCGTCTCCCCATTTTTCAGTTGGATTGTTTATTTTTTTCGTTATTGAGTTATATGAGTTTCTTATATGTTTTGGATACTAACCCCTTAACAGATATATCATTTGCAAATATACTCTCCCATTCAGTAGGTTGTCTTTTTGTTTTATTGAAGGTTTTTCTTTGCTGTGCAGAAGCTTTTTAGTTTGATGTAGTCCCATTTGTTTATTTTTGCTTTTGTTTCCCTTGCTCGAGGGGACATATCCAAAAAGATATTACCCAGACTGATGTCAAACAATTTACTTCCTATGTTTTCTTCTAGGAGTTTTATAGAGTCAGGCCTTACATTTCAGCCTTTAACCCATTTTGAGTTTATTTTTGTATGTGGTGTAAGAGAGTGGTCCAGTTTCATTTTTTTTGCATGTATGCATCCAGTTTTCCCAATAGCGCTTAACAATATTGAGTCTTCAAACCCATGAACAAGTTACATTGCTCTGTTTATTTAGGTCTTTAATTTCAATGTTTTATACTTTTCAATGTATAAGTCTTTCACCTATTTGTCAGATTCATCCCTAAGTAGTTCATATTTTTGATACTATTTTAATGGTATTATTTTTTAATTTTATAATTTCAATTTTTTGTTGTGAATATACAGAAATACAACTGATTTTTATGTTGATCTTGTGTCATGTGGGTGGGGGCTTCAAGATGCCTTGCAGCTTTTGCCTGCAGCCCCTGAAATACTGCCCTAAGACCACCATGACATGAAAATGTCTAAATGGAAAGACCAATGAGGAAAGGAAACAGCCCAACTAGAAGATAACAAATTGTTGTATTTTAAACCACTGTTTTGGGATGGTTTGTTATACAGCAATAGATAACAGATACCGGAATTTAGGGGGAGTCACAGTAAAGAAAATAGAGTTTAGAAATTCTCAGAGGCAAAATTTCAAACAGAAGCAGTGAATAAGAAGTTAAGATACAAGTCGGGCCTTTAACTAGGATCAAACAAGCAAGCCCGGTTTAATGAGGTTAGGTAGGCAGAAGACTAAACCACAGTTACTGCTAGGGGAATTTACTGCTCTGAAGCTTAAGGAGTCTTTGCTTGCATGCAGTCAGATCTATCTGGCTAGTTTTTGTTTGTTTGTTTGTTTGTTTAATTTTATTAAATTTATTGGGGTGACAATTATTAGTAAAATTACATAGATTTCAGGTGTACAATTCTGTATTACATCATCTATAAATCCCATTGTGTGTTCATCACCCAGAGTCAGTTCTCCTTCCATCACCATATATTTGATCCCCCTTACCTTCATCTCCCACCCCCCACCCTCCACCCCCCTTACTCTCCGGTAACCACTAAACTATTGTCTGTGTCTATGAGTTTCTGTTTCTCATTTGTTTGTCTTGTTCTTTTGTTGTTTTTGGTTTATATACCACATATCAGTGAAATCACATGGTTCTCTGCTTTTTCTGTCTGACTTATTTCGCTCAGCATTACACTCTCAAGATCCATTCATGTTGTCACAAATGTTCCTATATCATCTTTTCTTACCGCCGAATAGTATTCCATTGTGTATATATACCACAACTTCTTTATCCATTCATCTATCGAAGGACATTTTGGTTGTTTCCATGTCTTGGCCACCGTAAACAAAGCTGCAATGAACATTGGAGCACACGTGTCTTTATCTCTAAATGTTTTCAGATTTTTTGGGTAGATACCCAGGAGAGGGATTGCTGGGTCATATGGCAATTCTATTCGTAATTTTTTGAGGAACCTCCACACTGCCTTCCATAACAGCTGCACCAGTCTGCATTCCCACCAACAGTGTATGAGGGTTCCTTTTTCTCCACAGCCTCTCCAACACTTGTTACTATTTGTCTTGTTGATGATAGCCATTCTGACTGGGGTGAGGTGATATCTCATTGTGGTTTTGATTTGCATTTCTCTGATGATTAGTGATGTTGAGCATTTTTTCATATGTTTATTTGCCATTTGTGTGTCCTCTATGGAGAAATGTCTCTTCAAGTCCTCTGCCCATTTTTCAATTGGGTTGTTTGTTTTTTTGTTGTTGAGTTGCATGAGTTCCTTGTATATTCTGGATATTAGGCCCTTTTCGGAGGTACTGTTTGCAAAAATCTCCCATTCAGTTGGTGGCCTCTTTATTTTGTCGATGGTTTCTTTTGCTGTGCAGAAGCTTTTAAGTTTCATAGAGTCCCATTTGTTTATTTTAGCTTTTACTTCCATTGCCTTTGGAGTCAAATTCATAAAATGCTCTTTGAACCCAAGGTCCATAAGTTTAGTACCTATATTTTCTTCTATGCAGTTTATTGTGTCAGGTCTTATGCTTTAGTCTTTGATCCATTTTGAATTAACTTTGGTACATGGTGACAGATAGCAGCCCAGTTTCATTCTTTTGCACATGGCTATCCAAGTCTCCTAGCACCATTTATTGAAGAGGCTGTCTTTGCTCCATTGTGTGTTTTTAGCTTCTTTGTCAAAAATTATCTGTTATCTGGCTAGTTTTAATTCAGAGGACTTGATCCTTGGACTTAAAAGGTCAGAGAGTATTAAATCAGAGCTAATTCCTTTTTTTCAAGAGGTTCTGGTCCACCCAGGGCCATCTCAGTGTGAGGAGAACGTTTTGCCCTTGTGTAGCGATGGAGATCTCTTAGGGGTTCCGGATTCTTAGCTGAATATAGGTTTTTCCCTACTGAGGACCTTAGGGTTCTTCAGCTTCCATTTTCTTCTACCAGGGCATTCGCTGCAACTCTGAACTGGTTCTCCGTCGGTTGTTACTAATTCTACATAAACGAGTCACGGACTCTTCTTGCCCTGAGCTGGCGACAGGGCCTTTGTGGCTTGGGACTGCTGCCCTGGGGTGTTGGGAGGCCTGGCGCTGGGGCTGTGCCTCCCAGGGCGGGAATGCTTGGCCTTCTTCCAGCGGGACACGCTGGCAGCGGCTCCCCGCAGTGGCCGGGCGGTCTGATCACCCCTCAGCACTCGACTGCTAGGAGTCCCCACAGGTGCCACCGCGGCAGCCTCAGGGGACTGCTGTTGGGGTTCCTCTGTAGTCGACTTGGCTGCCACCGCCTGTCCCCATTCCTGGTCCTGCTGCTCTGGCGCTCTAGACTCTTCCGTCTCCCCCCCCTCCCCTGCATCTGGGCTCATCTGTCTCCCATCACCTTGTCCCAGGCGGAGGAGGCAGCGGCCTTGGCCCTGCCTCCCTGCGGTCCCCTGCCTCCCGGAGTGTCCTGCTCACTCGCTCCGCTCTCCTCTCTTCCCTCGGCCCGGCTCTGAGGTTGATCCAACACCCCTACGCCCCCAGCCACTCAAGCTAATGTTTAATTTTTAATCTATAATACCTAGTTCCTCCCTTCAAAGAGCTTGTACTCTAGTTCAGATAATACAGAAACACAAACAATTGTATCCATAATGATTTACACAAATGTTGAAGAGTAACAAAAGCAGTCAGTGAGCTAGGCTGGCAAGGGAAAGGCCAGAGGGAACAAGGTTTCAACTGGACCTTACAGGACAGTTGTAAGTTAGAAAGGAGCTGAAAAAACAGGGAGGATGTTCTAGAAAGGTGTAGGCAAATACAGGAAAGATCAAGGTAGATTTCAGAGAAGGTGGATAAAGTGGCTTGACCAGAGCATACACTTCACAGGGGCACCGTGGAAGGTACAATTGGCAGGTTGTGTTATATCAGATTTTGACGGAATTTGAATGCCAGGCTAAGGAATTGGAACTTTAGTTATGGGCAATGGGAAGCCTCTCAAAGCTTCTAAGCAGAGTAGTGACAAAACCAAAGTGGGGTTAAAACCAAGTCTTTGGAAATAATGCTCAAAAATAATGATATGGTAGTATTAAGAATGTGGGTATTATTTTTCTCTATTTTGCAAACATTTACAATCAAAATTATAATCAGAGCATTTCTTGCTAAAAGTGTAATTTTCTTCTTAGTCTCTCTATGCTATGTTTCCTCTCTAGAACCTTCTTGGCTTTAGGCATTTGGTTTTGATTTACAGTAAGTTGAGGTGTCTAACTACTTGAGATTCCAGTTCAATCAAATCGTGGCCATCTCCTTACCATAGACATAATATCTCCATAGCACTTGGCTAGAGATCACCTTGCCATAACAGCTTATGAGTTTTCCTGTAAACA
Organism: Rhinolophus sinicus; assembly: GCF_036562045.2. Taxonomy (NCBI): domain Eukaryota; kingdom Metazoa; phylum Chordata; class Mammalia; order Chiroptera; family Rhinolophidae; genus Rhinolophus; species Rhinolophus sinicus. The sequence continues at coordinate 66,791,379 of NC_133754.1, forward strand.
TCTAATTAGAAAGCTTTCTGTTTTTCTTCCTCCATAAACTTAGCAAAAGAAAGGAGCAAATGTTTTTAATTCAGTTCATTCCCCCAACCCCCAACACATGCAGAGGACTGATTGGCTTCTTACTGGACTCATTTCTCTGCATATAGTACAAGTTTCCCGTATACGTAAGATGCTATGCTGTTGCTTTTCCTTCTACTTAGCTCATCCTCAGCCTGATTCCTTTCATCCCCATAGGCTAATGGGAAAGCACCCTCACAGACACCCCCCAAAATAATGTTTCCCCAGTTATCTGTGCATACTTTAGCCCAGTTTAGTTGACACATAAAGTTAACCCCCACAATACTTAACCTCCCTGAGTTTCAGTTTCTTCACCTTTAACCCGGACCAAGACTTTCCATCATGGCAGATGTAAAGATTAAGGCAGATGATGAATGGCCCATAGCAGGAGCTCAGTGATAGTTGTTCCCTTTGCCTATCCATGGTCCTTCCTGTTTCTGCCTTCTAGCAACCAGAATGCCCAAATGATTCTGGCTTGTTCAATGAAAGCCGCAAGCTGCTTCATTGCTTTCTTTACCTCCATTTAAATGTATATGCTTTAGACACCAGTTCTTCTGTTATTTGTCCATTGCTTTTGAGATGACAAAAGGTGGAGGGATAGCTGGGCAGTAAATTCATGTATTTTTCTGTATATTTCCTTCTTAGCTGAAAAGCGTATATCTCCAAAAGATCCCTAATAGTTGTTCCTAACAGTTTCACAGAACAGAAATAGTTGTTCCTTACAATAAGAGTTTTAAGGTCTAGGAAGCTCTAAGGGAGAATATAAAATGGTATGTTATGCTGGACTTTTCCTGCCAGACTGGAACTGTGGCTAAGGCTGGAAGCTGAGGACAAGAGGAGCTAACGAGACAACTTGCTGATAACTGGGACCAGACACATCCCCCCAGAGTTTCCCAAGAAGTCGTAGAACTGGCTCTGCTACCATCACCATCTCACTGTGAATTCTATCAGAAAAGATTGGGGAGTGGATCAGGGTTCATAATGAACGGTGATTCTTTCCCCACCCTCAAAGGGAAGGAGATATTTCTGCTCTGTGAACCCAAGAGAAGAGAGGATACCGCCGACAATACCGCTCACTGACAGTGAGGGGGCCCGTGAGAAGCCCTGTTTTGGGCATCGCATTTCCCTGTTGGTCATCGTCTTGGGTGGCTGCCTTGCTGTCACCACTGTGCTGATGTGAGCAGGGACAAGTGAGTTGGAAAGAGATGGTTGGACTCCGGGAAAGGGTAGCAGCTGCAGTTCTATCCTGGGAAGGTAGCGCCTTTGCCACCCATAGAACTGTCAGGATTGCGGTGTGTCGGCTTTACAATGTCAGCTCGACCTCGCTGAACTAGGTTTCCCACACTCCCATACTTATGTTTCTGGTTAGGGTTGGCCACAAGAGGAATCTGAACAAGATTTGGAAGATGGAAGTGGAGCAGTATCCATGTCTATTCTGGAAGGTCCAGGGAGGTTAGGCCCTGTCACAGCTCACACTGGTTTTTGAGGATCTAATGGCTCTGTTACTGATCAGGGAAGCAAACTGACTAAAGCTGCAGCTGCTATGGGATCACTTCCTTCAGCTTTTCCAAACCCTAGGCCAGGTGTGAGAGTGGCTCTGTAGGCAGAGCAGCAGCTTCTCTTGCAGGTTATCACAGCAACGGGGTCAGAGGCTTGGCGATGGTACGGAGTTGACATGGAGTCCAGTGAGAGGCAGACATAGGTCCAGCTGCCCCCTCTCCCACTTTGCGTTCTTCTGACCTTCCCCATCACCCATCCCATGACTTTGGGCTGATTCAGATACAGGACTGAAATTGTTTTACCAGTTTTCTCAGTCAAGTTAAATCCCTTATTCTACATCACCCTAGTGGTTCTGCTTCTCTGAGTTAGCATTGCCTGACACATGCAGTTTTCCCCCAAAATCAGTCATCATACTTCTAGATTACATGGAGAACCTAGGTACATTAAAAAGAGCACAGTTTTGGGGTGGTAGATTAGGGGGTGGGGTTGTCACTTTGTGAGGGGTATAAATTACATTGTTTTGTACACCTGAAACGAATGAAAAGAAAAAAGAGCACAGTTTGGGGAGTCACATACATGTTCTAATTTCATCTTTTTAACCAATTTGCTGTGTGATTTTGATTATGTCACTTAACCCACCAAGTCTCAGTTACATCAATGATTTAAATAAAGAGGGTTTGGATTAGGTGGTCCCTAAATATATTACCAACTTTAAATATATAAGCAAACACATGATATTAAAGTTCATTTTTAAGAGTTTCTTAACTCTTTAGAACTATTAGTGACTGATTAATTACAAACTTTATAAAAATTCTCCTGTTACTCAGTATAACAGTTCTGCTATTTTGGGGGCATGTACAAAACTCAATGTTCCTCGTTCTTTAAGAACGGCCCCTGGTGCACGAGGGTAGGCTCCTGGCAACCGTGTTAATATGCTATGGCCATGCCCTCTCCTTGGCTGCTGCTAACTAAACTGGAAGTGGACATCTGGCCCAAGGGGGCTCCCAGATTATCTCTCATAGGAATTGAGAATTGGGACCAGGAAGCTACTCATCAGCTTCGGCTGATACCTCAACCTCTGGAAACACTGGGGTGCACATATTCCTATATTCCTCCATGAGGGCCAGAGAGATAGGAAGAAGTGTCTGAATTGAGAAAGAGAGAAGAATGAAGCACATGCTCAGAGAGAAGCAAAGGTGAAAGCTAGAGAGAAAAAAAATCTTGTGGGTTTCTGGTCCTAGCCTGGCTGCCTTCCTGCCCTTTGGTTCCTTGAGACAACCTGTGATTTTATTTATTCCTCTGTTCCTTTTATACTAGCTCAGGTTCATCTTCATTACCTATTCCTAAAGAACTTTAACTGATAAGCATGTAAGAAGACCTATTTTTCTAAAAACTAGTTAAAAACTGATTGGTTATCAATTCTTTATTATTATGCTTCTTTGTCCAAAACAGAAATTTTGGTTTTGAAAAATTGCCTAACCGTGTTAGAAAATGGGCATTCTTGAACTGCCAATAATATTATATTTGTCTGATAACAATAATGAAAACCAATTACACTGAACGTTAGTATCAGTCTCTCTTTCTATGGCAATCAAGCATTAACCCTCCGACTGAACATGTTACACAAAACATACCACGTGACCAGAGGTCTCATATTGCAGTGCTGGGCTTGGCACATAAAGGTAGGGTGCAAGTCCCAGTACTGCAATTTACTACTTATGTGCCCTTGGATAAGTGTGTAAACTCTCTGACCCTCAAATACTCCATCTATGACATAGAAACAATTCCTTCCACACAAAGTTGTGATATGACATGTTGTGACATGTTACATGAACTGCTATATGCCAAAGCCCTTAAAAACCATAAAGCTCTTTATAAATGTGAATTCTGAAAACTGACTTTTGAATGTCTGTGTTGAAATATATTAGAAAACACAAGTAAAAGAAGGAAGACAAAGGAAATATGTCAGACAACGTCCTTCCTAGTGGAGGGCCAAAACCTCAATGGAAAGTTCTCTTTTCTCCCCAATTAATCTAAAATAAGAGTAACTGTAATAACATAGACATGAGCTCCTCCTTTGTCTTTACACTAACGTAGAGAAGTAATGTTGTTCTCTCCTATAATCTAATTATGGAAACATGGGCATTAACAGAAACTCTAGTATAGAGATTGAAAAACACGTTCCTATAGTCTTAGCTCAATGAGATGTGGTGTGTCATCTATATAACAACAAACACTTCTATGGATTGACCTAAAATATATTATATATGGCGTACACATATTTACACAGAGAGTGAGGATTCCAGAGTGAGAATCTAACTGGACTATCCACTGGGAATTCAGACATGGTCGGACATGTTTGAAGAGCCAGGATGTGAGACCACCCAGGATCTATTTACATGAGGGCCTGAGATAACACATGCAAGGGACAATGATGGGACATGCTGGGACAGAAGGCAGACCCCCACAAGAATAAGATCACCTACCTTTGGGAAAACAGACAAATGTGACCGAGAATAAGAGGGGATATATATGTGTACAAGCCCCTTGGTCCCGGAACTGTAGTTTAGGGTACAAAGGGGAGCCAAATCCTTACAGCACCAAATGTTGCATTTCTGTCACGCAGATGTCCTTAGTACCCCTAATTCTTGTGACCAAGAACTAAGAAGACAGCTATATCCCTAGAGTCTGTGTGGGCCAAGTAAGAAAACACTGGCGGAAGTCATTTCCTCCCCACTTCAATATGGTGTCCATTTATTAAAAACCAATAAGTCCCATGAAAACGAGGTGATTAGGAGCAGCACCTGCCCGTTGTGATCTGGTGCCAGTGACCTCTCCAGCTCACCTCCCCCTACCACCCCTCACCCCGTGTGTCTGGTCCCTGCCCATGGCAAATTCTTCCACATCCAAGGGTGCGGCTGCTTGCACCCTGTAAAAACCCTGTGCCTCAGCTCAAATGCCCAGGTTTGCATTTGCTGTGCCATAGCATCCTGGGGTACCATGAGCCCCTCACAGGGATGATGTAGCTTCAACAGGGCCTACAGAGCAATCCTTTAAAGCGTAAGTCAGGTCACGTCTCTGCTCAAAACACTCTAATGATTTCCAACTCACTCAAAGGAGAGATCCTACTACCTTCTCGTCTTCATCTCCTTCCACGTCTCCTACCTCCAGGAAGGTATCCAGGTTTCAAGAGGCCTGAAGCCTATACGCATTAAAGGGCTTTTCCAGAAATATCAGACAAAAAATACATGAACATGAATATTTATTTACAGTGAGAAAACAAATCCCAATAAATTAAAAATCTCCCTAACTCAATTTCCCCTTTGCTGGATTCTGAAAATGTGAAGCGTCAAATGTCCAACACCATCCAACTTGGGGGGAAACGTAAAGGAGGGAATGGCGGGGTGGGAAGAGACCACAGTCCTAATCAACTACAGTTGAAATACCTTATTTGCATAAATTTTACAAAATGTATGATCGTGTCAACACACTGCTAGGCTTTTCACAGATCTTGGAGGGCACCTGTGCAAGCAAGGACCCTAAAACTTCACGTCAACCTACCCCTGCCGAGGCTCTGTCTCTGCTCTAGCTGTACTGGCTTCCTCCATATGAACAGACCAAGTCAGTTCCCTTCTCAGGGCTTTGCTTTTGCTGTTTACTCCGCCTGGAATTCTCTTTCTTTAGATGAATCTGAATGGTTTCCTTGCTCATGGCCTCAGGTCTCTGCTCAGATATCACTGTGTCAGAGTCCTTCACAGACATTCTATATGAAAAGCAACCTCCACCATGTTCTGTCCCTCTCACCCTACTTTATTCTTCTCCCCACATATCAACGCCTGATATAATACCTAGTTGTTTGCTGGTTGTCTCCCCCCTCTAGAATGTGAGAGCCGAAGCTGTTTGGTTCATTATTTTATCCCAAGGACCTATAACTGTGCCTGGCACATAGCAAATGATCAGTAAATACTTGTTGAATCAGTAAATATTTTAATAATTACAAGTATTACATTGCAAGTATTTGTTGACAGGCCTCCATTAGGTGGTACAGTTCTTGAAAGCAGGGGATTTATTCATCCTTCCATTTATTTATTCAACAAAGTTTTCTGAGCACTCCCCGTGTATTTGTCTGTTAGCACTACTATAACAAAACACCACATACTAAGTGACTTAAACAACAGAAATTTATTTCCTCCCTGTTCTGGAGGCTGAAAGTCCAAGACCAAGTTGTCATCAGGGTTGGTTTCTGGTGAGAGCTCTCTTTCTGGCTTGCAGATGGCTGCCTTCTCACTGGGATCTTTCATGGCCCTTCCTCTGTGTGCACACGTGGAAGAGATTTCTGTCTCCACTGTGTCCCTTCCTCTTCTCATAAGGACACAAGTCCCATAGGATCAGAGCCCTACCTTTATCACTTTAGCGTAAATGCCTTATCTCCAAATACAGTCACACTGGGAGTTAGGGATTCAACATATAAGTTTGGGGGAGACACAATTCAGTCCATAGCACCCTGTTAGGCAGTGAAGATGCAAAACAGTCCTGCCTCCAACCTGCAGGGAGTCTGCAGTATACACTACAAAGAGGAAAATTGGACAAGAGTAAAAACGTCCATAGGTAGGGGGTATGGGGAAGATAGAGTCAGAAAACACTGTAGGAAGCAGGAGGCATCAGCAACGGCAACCACAACAATAGCTAACGTTTGTTTTGCACTTCTATGTACCAAGCACTGTTGTAAACAAGAAACGACACTGTGAGGTAGACACTATTACCCTCATTTTACAGCTGAGGCACAGACAGGGCACACACCTTGCCAAGTTCACACGACTAGTATATGGCAGAGATAGGCTTCAAACCCAGGCACCTTGCTCCCAGAGCCATGCTCTCGACCACGGTGCTGTAGGTCTGAGAACCACTCCCTCCCGCTCACCTTACAGATGAAGACCGTATCATGCTTTCCCATCTCCAGCATCCAACACTTATATGTTAGTTGAGTTGAGGCCACTTCCCGTGCTGCACATAGTCCCCAAGCTCAGGTACTGCCCCTCTTGAAACATTTAGTTACTCCCAATCTTATTATCCATTATAATAACTGATATTAGTTAAGTACTTAACAAGTGTACTGAGTGCTGCCACATGCCTCAACTGACTTAATCTCCACAATATTACTACTTGGAAAGTATTGCAACCCCATTGTATCTGAGAAGAAATTGAGAGTAAGGACGGAAAGATAACAATACCAGGAAGCAATGGATTTTCTTAGAATGAGTGAGGCTTTGGAGTAGACTCTTGGAATCCCTGATCTCACACATGGAATTTACTAGCTGTGAGGTCCTGAGCAAATTGCTTTGTCAGGGGTGTCCTTGCCTGAGCCCAAGCCTGTTACTTTACAGCAGGGTTTCCCAGCCTCAGCACTACTGATATTTGTGGGGCTGTCCTGTGCATTGTAGGACATGTAGCAGCATCTGCAGTCTCTACCCACTAGGTACCAAGAGCACCCTCCTCCCCACAGTGGTGACAACCAAACTGTCTCCAGACATTGTCAAAGGTCCCCTGAGGATAAAATCACCCCTGGTTGAGAACCACCTTAGGGACAGGCCAAGGAGAGCCAAGAGTCGTGGAAGCTCATCCCCGGGGACGTGGCGATATGAAGAGATGGATCCCCTGATTCTCACAGCCCTGCCACCTGTCAAAGGCCTCCTGATCTTCAAAGCAGGAATCCACGCCTTGTGCTCAGTACATGTCTTATTAACATGCAACATTAGAAATATTTATAATTAAAAGTATTCTGCCACAGTCCCCTGTATCAGGGCATTGCCAGCATACAGCGATGAGACTCTCACTGCAGCTAGGAGGGCGGTGAGGGACCAGCCCATGTATGAAGTTCACACAATCAGCAATGGGCTACACTGGCCGATCTGGTGGTTTCAGGGCCCATCTGCCCTTGCAGGCTGGGCCCCAGCAAGCCCTCTGTGCCTGCCTGGATAGTTAATTTGAAGACCTGTGTTCTAGTCCTGGTTTTACTATCTGCCTCCAGTGTGACCTTCAAAAACTCCTGGTTTGCTTTTCTGTAACTTAGGGTCAATTATACCTGCCTTACTTGCTCAGTTGAGATGAAGTCTATCCAGCCTCTTTTAAACTAAGCATGTTGTACTCGTATGTCATCTATCAGTTATCAGTATGGAAAGTATGTGCCCTTGTCCCACAAGCTTCCTGACTATTGCCAGAAATTGTACCATAGAGACATTCCTTTGGGTTAAGGCACAGTTCAGAACAAATCCGAAATCCATGCCAGCTTCCTGGAATGCTGTCCCAGGCCCCCAGATTCGCTACTATTCAGCCCTGCCTTTACCTAGCTGGTCTACCTGCCCACCAGTTTCCAGGGGACAAAGTCCACATGAGCTGCAGACCCTTCTGAAAAAAGGCCAGGAAAATCTGGAACTAGGAGTAGCTCCAGGAGCCTCGTGCCAGTCACAGCCTGCCCAGGTGATCAGGAGACTGTGGGCAGCCATTACTGGCTGTACTTTGAAAGAACGGGGAAACGAAGGAAATAGCACGGTCTGTTTGTGAATGAGCATATGAACTTTACAACATTGGATTAATGAGAAATGGTTCTAAACACACTTCTTACCTCTCTATATTTCATATGGATGTAAAATTACTGATTTAAATCTTGATATTCTTTTCAGAAGTAGTCCGTAAATGATCTGCCCTTCCTTTTGGTTGGAGGGTCTTTGGGTGTATGTGCGTGTGTGTGCATGTGTGTGTGTGTGTAAAACTCCATCAGCACTGCTTAAATATGCCATTTGCAAATAACAGAGGGTACTATATTTAGTGTGTGGACTTCTACTTAATTTTCTTAGGTTAATTTTCTCTTAATTTACGTTTTGCTTCACCCCTGTCCTCCACTGTGCCTGGTACCACCAAAATTACAATCCTTTACAGTTCAGTGTCTCTAGAGATGAAGCCTCCCAACTCCTGAAGTTTTTAACAAATTTTCTCTGAGACAATTTACTTTCTTTTTTTTTTCCCCCCTTCTTCCGCCTCCCCTGCCACTCTGGTTCATGCCATTGTTTTTTCTCAGCCTAGTTGTGTAGGACACAGCTCCCTGGCCCAAGAGCGATGGCAGAGAATTATGTATAAAGTATTGTGTGACTACAGCTGAGGAACCATAAAACTTCCACTGAGAGCGTGGGAAGGTTTGGCCATTGAGGTGACAACTGAACTATTTTAAAATCTCCTCCGCCCATATTATTTGACTCATTCATCTTCTCCATTACACGCAAACAAAAAATAAAGCCTATTGTGTGTCCCATTAAGTAAAAACATGGGTTGGAGTTGTCTCATGACTTGCATTTTTTTTTAACACCCCAGGTCCTCCCAGGAGGAGCCTGTGATATAGTGGAAAGTCACAGACTTAGGAACCAAAATTTAGAATTTCCCACTTAATCATAATGGACCTTGGCAAGTATAAGTTATCTGACCTCTCTGGACCTCAGTTTCTTCATCTGTAAAAAGGGAAGACAATAACAACTATGTGGCAAGCTGCTGTTAGGATTCGTGGTGATGTATTTAAAATTACAGACTGTTACTCTGAGGGCTCCCAGTGAATCAGGCCCACTGGTATTCCTGGTATTCACGGCTTTGGAGAATCTCCTCCTCCCACATGGACTCTGGCCTTAACTTTCTCACTTGCTTGGCTAATGAGACATAACTGTGACACAAGCAGAAGCCTGATAAGCATTTACACATTGGGGCTTACCTTATGCCAAGTTAAGAAGTTTACCCTATGTGAAAAGAAAAGTCTCCATTTTCCAGCATCCCTGCCAAGTGGGGTCATCTTAGACCTTCTAGCTCCAGCCAACCCACCAGGGGAATGCAGCTTCTTGAGTGAGCCCAAGCGAGACCAGCAAAAGATCCACCAACCAACCCACAAAATCATGAGACATAATACATGATTTTGTTTTTAAGCCACTAAGTTTTGGGATAGCTTGTTAAGTAGTAATAGAGAATGAATACATTAATTCCTACTTCTATGATCTGTTTTTACTTAGAATACTTCTGATACCAAATGTGTGAGGTTTTTTTCCCCTGCACCAATCAGTTCTCCAACTCTCCAGACACCAAATGGAGAGTTGGAGAATTACCCAGAGATGCAAAGTACCTGGAATTACTGCAGACCCCACAGGTTAGTAAGGGCTCAGTCCCGCAAGACTGCCCCCACTGCAGAGACCAGTTGTAAGTCTGGGCCTCCCATGCTCATGACCAACCACACAAAATTTTTGTACATGAATGTTCACACCAGCATTATTCATAATAGCTAAAAAGGAGAGACAACTTAAATGTCTATCAAACGAAGAATGGATAAATGTGGTACATCCATTTATGAACTAGCCTTGGAAGCCAGAGGCCGTCATTTCCACCATATTCTACTGGCTACACAGGACCAGTTCTCATTCACTGTGAGAGGAGACCACACAAGCGCATGAATTCCAGGAATCTAGGATTACTGGGGGATGGCTGTCACATTGCCCCATGGATGGACTCAATTCCAGATTCCACAAATGTACCAGGGTCACATGACCTCTCAACTTCCTGTGTCTTCACTGTTGCATTGGTGTTTTTCAACAGTCACTCCTGAATCCTCAGAGCTGTGCTTTCCTTATTGTTTTCTAGTGTTCTGAGAACACTTTATAATTAGCCAAGCAGTAACTCCCACCCCTGAGCTAACTCCAAGGCTCATCTGCTTGCTTCTCTGGGGTTTTTTTAACAGACAGTGATGTGTTACTGGCATAATACATTATTTACTGGTTACGGTTTTGGCAGGCAACATGGAAGTGTGATTTTTTAAAAAAAAAGAAAAGTATTTTGATTTTATTCTTAAATAACCACAATTTCTTACTGAAGATATGTGTGTGTCTGTTGGGCACTGCACAGTTCCTCAAACCATGGAATCAAATTAGACATCTCCATCCACATTTCCTGTTCCATGTTAAGTTTTGCACAGTACTGGCTTTTCATTTTTAAATGAAAGAAAAAAAAAAGATGAGCATTTTGTTTTCAGTTTGTACCATTACTAACAATATTCCAAAGACTATCTCATCCGTATCTTCTTGTTCATGTGTGGAAGTGTTTCTCAATAGTAATTGGAACTAGAATTGCTGTCTCATAGGGCATTTACATTCCCAATCTTACTAGGTAATACTGGATTGTTTTCCATAGTCATTATACTAATTTATGCTCCTACCAGCATTTAAAAATTTCCCTTTTCATCACATCCTTGCCAAATTCAATATTATTAAACTTCTCAATTTCTGTCAATCTGATGGGTATGAGGCACATCTTGTTTTTGTTTTTTTTTTAAAGTTGTGGTAAAATACATATAAAATAAAACTTACCTGAATCTCATTTTTAATTGAAATTTTTATGGAGATAATTGTAGATTCACATAAAGTTGTAAAAAATAATACAGAAAGAACCATCATTCAATGAGTTTTTATATAGGAATATAGCCATGTAACCACCACCCACATCAATATACTGAACATTTTCAAACTCCAGAAGGGTTCCTTGCATCCCCTCCCAAGCAATACCCCATCAAAGGCAAGTTATATTGATTTAAAACTGTATTTCATGATAATAATAAATACAAAGTATTTATTATAGAAAGGGGAAGTTGGATCTGGTAAGGTTGAGAACCACTGTGTCTATCTAGTGAGACTTCCTATGGCTGGTAGGTCAGAGGTATCAGAAGATGCTTTTCCTCTCTCTACTTGTTGCTGCTGTCTGTCCCAGACGACTGTAGTCTGTGGCACTGTGCCGAGATAGCCACCACATTAAAATGGAATGATTGAGTATGTTTTGATAATAACTGATGGTCTTAAAAGCCCACCCCCCTCTGCTGTTTCTTTTTCGTGCGATCTTTTGTGTTTTTACTGGGAAAGGAGCAAGACAAGGAGCTTGGATGGCTAGAGGATGCCATCTTTGGACAGCAAGCAGAAGGTAGACCCCATGAAATCGCACAGGGAGAGAGAGAGTGATGCACAGGCCGACTGTGGCCCGGGACCAGGCCGTGTTCTCTGTATTGTGGTTTATCAGGGGTTTGTCACTCTTGGCTGCAGGGATTAAGAGTTTCTGAGTGTGTGAGACATAGTACTGTATACAGGGAGCTCTCCTGGGCATCTTGTATGGATTTTCTCATTGCATTCTCACAACCACCCCATAAGGCAGGTGTTGCTATTCCCTTTTTCTGGGTGAAAACTAGAGCAGTTATTTTGAAATCAGGCAGACAGGGATTTCCATCCTAGCTGTGCCAGTTAACCAGCCATGCATATGACCTCAGCTGAATCACCCAACTTCTCTGAGAGACGGTCCTTTCACACCTCACTGAGCTGTTTTCTGTCTCAAATTGTGTAACATACGTGAGGGTTTTTACTAAATGAAATGAATATATGTAATATTATCAATCATTTTAAAGGATCTAAAACACATCTTGCTAGAGGCATAGCAAGGGAGAGGGTTTTGGCTCCTGGACTCAATATGTGAGTGGAATCTCTGGCTCCAGCAATGAAAGCCTCCACAAATTGAAGCAACGTGGGGCAAACCTCAGCCTTACCCTCTGCTCCCTCATCTTCACCAACACAACCTAAACTGTGAAGATAAACACTCTCTGCTGCACAGAACCACCTCTCCCATCAACCTCACCTTGGTGTCCGGTTGCCCTTGGATGGTGGGAAAGGCTGGGAGGGGGCTGCTGCAAATTAGCATATTAACATTCCAGGCTTAGCATATAGTTGGGGGGCCTGGATGCTCCCTGCCTGTGTCCAGCTCTGATTAGGCGGCCCTGATGGGGAGAGAGCATATCTGTGATATAAATATTTTCAGAGTCAAACCAGAGCAAAATGATGAAATGAGCTTCAGGGCCTCCTTTCCTCTGCTGGTGACGCCCATTCCTCCTCCTTACTACCCGCTCTCCCTGTGTGCTCCCTGGTGGCGCCACGCCTCTTCTGAGAAAGAGCACCTGAGTCAGAGGAGACCGTCCATGCTCACTTCACGGCAGAGGATTTCAGTCTGGTAATTCATTCCCTCAAGGGCCTGGTCAGCTCTCCACTGGTTTGTATTACTCTTTCACTGGTGCCCTCAGAGCCTTCTCTTAATTACTGCGCTTACATCACAGTGCATTCTTTTTCTCTCCCACAACCTTAAGCAACCATCCCTTAACCAGGGCCTCAGATTGCTCCTTTGAGTTCACTGATAAAGGCCCTCCCTCTAGGCACTTGTAGCCCATTTTCTTCCGGACTTGCCTAGTGAAGCATGAACTGGATTTCAGGTTGTGCTCCTTTCCTTACTGGGCTTCTGTGCACAGCTCGCAGAACTGTACAGGGGAAGCCCTGTCATCAGCTACTGTGTTTATTCATTTCTACACCCCCCATGGCCTACCATTCTGCCCGATCGATGAACATTTGTTGACTAAATACCTGTATATGTGCATAAATGGATGGGTGAATCTCATCTTCTCTAAAAGTCTAATAGGCAGCTGGCTAAACTACATAGGTATATAGGGTTAGCCAGGAGCACTGTAATCGTGCACACAAGGATATGTGGTATCATCAAGGAAGGGTTTGTGCTATTCATATGTAAACTCATACCTTTGTGAAAGGGGCTTACAAGCTACTAACTATTCCAACCACAACCAGACACCAGGAACAGGCTAGGTCCTTCGAAGGAGAATAATGAGTGTAAGATATGCTCCTGCTTCCAAGGCACTGGTGATAAGTCCAGGTGGGGAAGGACAGAAATTAACTCATCACACAAACTAATGGAAGATTATATCTGTGACAAGTAGGACATGAAGGAGAGTTACACACGTGAGTCATAATGGATGTAGACACAGCCAGAGAGTTCAGGGCAGGCTTCCCTGAGGAAGTGACACAAGTCAAGGGGTCACCAGGTGAAGTGGGGAGGGAAGCACTTTCCAGGCAGGGCTGTGACTCATGCCAATGCCCTTTCCTGGAAGGAACCATGGCAGGTAGGCAGTGATGAGAAAGGCTGGAGTGTAGGACAGGAGTGTGGCACACACGGGTGTTGGAGAAGAAGGGAGGAACAGACCCGAAGATCCCTGTGGGCCACTTTGGGAGATGCCTTTTCCCAATCCTAAGAACAATGGGAAGCTATGGAAGTGTTTTAAGCAGGAGGAGTCTATGCTTTGACTTGTGTTTTGAAACTTTCACTTTTCCTGCTGTGTGGTGTTAAAAATAAGACAACAGGCCCCCGGTAGAGTTGCTTGTGCTAAGTCCCACGTCACCAAACCAAGACTTAACTTCATTACAGTTTCGGCTCTCCGAGACATGGAATCTTAAACCAGTCCATCAGGACTCACCTGATCAGTACTAGCTGGGTGATCTGCCCGATAGGCCTCTGCCATCCCCTGATGGAAAGTAATTTTGCAATGACCACTATGCTTTTTTGCCTAGTGTGACTTCCTTGTTCCCCTCCCTTCTGCTTATAAAAGACTCATTTTGTACAGCTCCTCAGAGCTCCTTTTTATCTACTAGATTGGATGTTGCCCAATTCAAGTTGATTTTTGCTCAGATAAACTCTTAAAAAAATGTTAATATGCCTCAGTTTATCTTTTAACAAGGTCAGAAGAGGATAGAGGGGGTGAACATGGGTATAGGTGGACACAGTTAAGAAGTTATTACAATAACCCAGGAGAGAGAAGCGGAGAGCTTGAACTTTGGTGATAATGATAGAAATGCAGAGAAGTAAACATATTCAAGAGATAATTTGGACAAAAAAATCAATAATTAGGAATAGACTGGAAATGGGAATGAGGGAAGTGTTAAGAATGACATCTAGATTTCTGGCGTGTGCAACTTGACGGATAGCAGTGCCAGATTTTGGAGGGAAAAACGAGAGTTTGGTATTTCAAAGTGTTCGCTTTGTGATGGCTTTTAGGCTGTCAATATATCAGATTGGCAATTGGCTGTAAAGTCTGGGCCAGAAAAATGAATATGTGAGTTGTTCACCTAGAGAGGGTGTCAGAGGCCTTGGCTATGAAGAAGGTCACTCAGGAAAGAGGAATGAGAAAGAATGCATCTAGTACCTTCAGGTGTTTTAGGGTCAATCAATATTTTATATCAATATTTTATATCAATATTTTATATCAATCAATAGCTGAACAGAAGAGGAAGAGTCTGCGGAAGGATGAGGCAGAGGCCAGGTGACGGGAGGGGTACATGGCAGCCAAGGGAATAGACATCTCCAGTATGAATCGGCAACATGGTTCACCACTGCTGAGAGAAAAAGGAGGACAGAAGCTCAGCCATTGGCTTTAGCATCGGGAGCATTTTTTGGTGATGCTGCAGAATGGGTTGAAGAATGAATAGGAAGTGAGACTGTGGAGGCAGCGGGTATAGACCACTCTTTGGAGAAGTTTGGTTGCAAGGGAGATATGGGTGGAGATGACATGTCCAGGGTGTATGTTTTGTTTTGCTCTTTTTGGAAATGGCTTGCGTATGCTATGGAGTCAATAGCAAGGATCCAGGATCCAGAGGTTGAGAACAGGAGAGAGAAGGGATAACAGACATTTTTATGTTTGTATGAAGGGCTCTTGGCCGAGATTCAAGGCAGGAATGGAGGGCCTACCTTTTGGTAGAAGGGACAGCACCCTTGTCATAATAAGAGGAAAGAGGACATGTTGGCTTTTTGTTTGGTGTTGGGAAGAAGAGGCAATTGCTGCCTCAACCACTTCTATTTCACTGTACAGTAGGAGTAAGGTAACCTGCTGAGACTGAGGAGATCTGAGAATAGAGTGGATTTGAAATCACACTTGCGAGAGTAAGAGAGTAAGTGGACTGGAAAAGCCTAATAGTGCTACTCAGTAGGTCTGAGGAACCCTTCGTAGAATAGAACCAATCTGGTTAGGGTCAAAGTGAAATCCGTCTCACATACAGGAATATAGTCTGAAGAAAGGGCACCAGAAATGTGAAGATGACTAAAACATCAGTCCTTAGTCTCCAGGGCTCACGGTCTACTGGGACGTTTCTAGGACGTGAGCTGTACAGTAAGGATTAGGTTTGACTGGGAGTAACAGAGACGCCCAAAACAGCAGTGACTTAAACAAAACAGAAGTCTACTTCTCTCTGAAAAATGATATATGTAGTAGCCCAGAGCTACTATGGCACACTACAGTATCGTGAACTAGGATGTCTCTCCCGTTACTCTAATAGGCATGGCTTCCATTCCCAAGATCATTCCATGGTCTCAGGTGGCTGCCATAGCTCCAGTCACGTCATTGCTATCCCAACCAGCAGAAATGAGGAAGAGAAGTGGCAAAGGGTTCCTTGGAAGCTGTCACACATCATTTCAGCCTGCATCTTCCTAGCCAGAACTTCATCACCTGACCACACCTAACAGAAAGTGAGCCTGACAAATGTCAGCTTTATTCCATTTATCCATGTGCCAAACACAAAACCTGGGGCAGGGGGATTTAACTACTACGGAAGAGGAATAGAACAGAAATCGGAAATAGCTAGCAGTCTCTTCCACATAGGTAAATAAATTGGTGAATGCAGTGCAGTGACATAGCTTAAGAATCAAGTACCAAGGAGGCCTCGTTCAAGTTGGGACTTTCTGGTTGCTGCTTTCAGAAATCGCCTAGAGGCAGACAGGTAGCTGGCTATTCCTCCATATCCATTCTCTCCATCTTCCATAGAATAGTTTCTGCTGGACACACGACTATGCAGCTAAGGCCTGTGAGTAGAAGTATTATGTGCCATTTGGGTCTTGCCCTTAAAAATACTGGGCATATGCCTTCCTGCTATCTTCTTCCCTGCTGGTGGCTGGAATGCAGGCATAGTGCTGGGAGCCAGCTTTGATCTTGCAGAGAACGGCAACACTCTAGGAGAGGCTGAGAACCAGGACAGAAGGAGCCTGTTTCCTGGGTGTCCTAGTGCAGCACAGCCCCCCAGCTTCCCTGGGTAGCCTGCCCACCATGAAGCAAAACATCTTGACCTGATGGAGCTGACCAGCCCCACCAGTCTAGACCATTACCTCTGGTTTCTTGCATGAGAAGTAAATAAGTTGAATCTTCTTTAAGTCACTGTGTGTGTGTGTGTGTGTGTGTGTGTGTGTGTGTGTGTGTAGATGTCTCTTTAACATAAGAGCTTAGCCCTTCCTAGGTAGAGTAGACAGTGAGCTTCTCCAGAGCAGAGATGAAATCTCTGTTATCTTTTTATCTCCAGCACCCAGCATAGCACCTTATAAAATATAAATGTTCAATAAACCTCTGCTGATTGAATGGGTGCCTGAATTGGTAAGCACCAAGGCCATAAAAAGTGAGTTAGATCAAGTCTGAAGGGCCTGGGATGTCCTACTTTGGAATTTGGACATTGCCCTTATTTAGGTTCCATGGAAAGTTTTAAAGTAAGGGAAAAGCACTTTGCATGGTCAGGCTTCTCTGAATCGTGTTAGCTGGCGGCATCTGCTGTCAGATTGGAACACTGCAGCCTAACCCTGGCTATTTACGAGTCCTCAGTCAAGTGAAGAAGAGATAAATAAAGCAGTTGTATTGTAAGTTACAAATAGGAAGGGTAATGCCAGGGTGATCAATAATAATCTGGAACTACTCTTGGCCAATCACTGTGATGGGGGCTGTAGTGGGGATGCAGCAAACTTTAGACATGGTTCCTGGTCTGGGATTTGGGTTTTGATTTTTTTTTTTTTACAGATGCACTCCTGCCCTTTGATCTTGATAAACTGTACAATGCCTCTCCCATCCTTTCCCTCTTCCTGTGATTCTTTCTTGTCCTTTCACACCAATTTATGCTTTTCTCATTTCTACCAAAGGAATTAGTCATGATGATAATGTGAAGTTATTGGAGCCAACTTGTGGTTTTGGTTAAAAAAAGGTGCTGGGGCGGGGGACAAGGGAGAACCACAACCAACCAAAACAAAATAAAACAAAACAAAACAAAAACCCCACACTATTATGAAAAATTAGCCGTCTTCTCAGAAGAGATGTACAGCCAGCTCTTCAGCTGGGCCCACTAGGGAGATTTTTCACAGTTTTCGGAGATATTCTATTCCTAAAAACTGGTCTGATCACACCAAAGGGCCCTGTGAGGCCCCTACAAGGATGGTTTGCCCTTTAGCTTTGGCCTCCAGGAAACTCAGAGAAAATTTCTGGCCTTCTTTTAGCAGATGTATAAGACTGTGCTTTTCTCTGTGCCAATATTATACCTGAGTTTTTTAATCTTTATTTTATGTTTTCGTAAGCCACCTCAGATCTCTAATACAACATATGACTAAATATTTGAATGAATGAGCCAGATTTAAAGGTGCCCTGGGGGTCATAGAAAGGGAAGATCTAAAGGGGAGCGAGGTCCCTTAGGAAAGGGTCTGTATGTGGAAAAGGGAGGTGGGGGCTTTGAAGAGTGAACGGTGCAAAATGGACTACTTTCTATTTCTATCAATTCTGTCACCCTTTCCTTATAATTCGTCTCCTTGCCTCTGGCAATGACAAAAGGATTATTTTTTGGTTGACTTTCAAAATACCTGGTGAACTTTCCTGGTAACTAGCCACCCACCATGAAGCAAAATATCCTGACCTGATGGAGCTGACCAGCCCCACCAGCCTAGATCATTCACCTCTGGTTTCTTGCATGAGAAGTAAATAAATTGAATCTTCTTTAAGTTATTCTGTGTGTGTGTGTGTGTGTGTGTGTGTGTGTGTGTGTGTAGATGTCTCTTTAATATAGCAGCTTAGCCTTTCCTAGGTAGAGTAGGCAGTGAGCTTCTCCAGAGCAGAGATGAAATCTCTGTTATCTTTTTATCTCCAGCACCCAGCATAACACCTTATAAAATATAAATGTTCAATAAACCTCTGCTGATTGAATGGTAAGCACCAAGGCCAGCTGCAGTGAGAGGTTCATCACTGCATTGTTGACAATGGCCTGATGCAGAGAACTGAATAGAAATATTTAGAGTGACCAATAATTAAAAGGACCAATTACTGTCTAGAGAAAATCGTATACTTCTGCCCTGAGACCAAGTTAGCAGTGAGGTTGGGGGAGATAGCTGGGCATTTGGAGTTGAGTAGGAGGCCCCTTTAGCTTACCAAGGGCTCAGAGCAAGGAGACTGCAGAGCTGAGAGGGCTGTGAATCTACATCTAAATATGGCATTTACCTCCCTTGCTCCTGCCTCACCCTAGTGGCCACTTAGAGGGTCAGGCCCGTGATGGGAGAGAATCAGACCTGAGTGTGAGGCTGCTGGTGTAGTCTTATGTGTGTATGTGCATGTGTTGGAAAGGTGTGTTTACTCTTAGCCCAGGAAACCTTTCCTGTACTTGGGGGGAAAGACTGAGAGGAGGGCAGTTTTACAAGCAGTTAGACCTGAGCACTCAAAAAATGAGAAGGGGGGTTTATTTCCTAGTGTCTATGGTTCCTTGAGGAATGGACAACAACTCTTTCCATCACAGAGATTCATCCAAGTGATCCCTGGGGAGGGGGGCCTGTGAGTATGTGGGGTCCACTGTGGAGGGGTTGGCCACCAAGGAAACGGAAGGAAAGTTCCTATAAATAGAGCTGAAGTAAACTGCCCAGGAGGAGTTGAGCAGGTTTAAGAAAGCTGGGTGACTATCCATGCCAGGGCAGAGTGCACACTGGATGGCCACGGAGAGGGGATAGGGAAAGAATGGAGGCAGAGAGAGAAAAGGAAGGACTCAAGGTCAGGCTAGCAGACCCTGTACTCCCAGACCTCACCACACTTCCTACGATGTATGCCTGCCCTTCTCTAAAGAACATCGTTGGAGAAATTGAATACGAACTATACATTGGATAATACTATTGTATCAATATCAAATGACTTGGGCATGATAACAATATTATGGTTATGGAGGAGAATGTGTTTGTTCTTAGCAGCACATGCTGAAGTATTTAAGAATGAAGTGTCTTGATATCTGCAATTTTCAAGGGGTTCAGTAAAGAAACTGAAAGAAAGCAAATGTGGCAAACTTTTCACAACTGGTAGATCTAGGTTCATTGTACTATCTTCTGGTTCTTCTGTAGCTTGAAACTTAAAAAAAAATAATGTTAGGGTTAACAAATTACTGATGTATGACAACTAAAAAACAAAAACCAGACACAAAAGAGTACATACTTTATGATTCCATTTACTTGAAATTCTAGAACACATAACACTCTACAGTGGAAGGATATTAGAACAATGCTTGACTGAGCGTGTGTGTGTTTGTGTGTGTGTGTGTGTGTGTGTGTGTGTAGTGAATAGGTGGGTTGACTGGGAAGGAATGTAAGGGAACTTTCCATATTTCTACAGGAGTTTGGTTTATGAAGGTATGAGGCATTATTCAAAACTGAATAAATGTACATTTAAGATTTGTGCATTTAATGATAGGTAAAATTCACATCAAAAGAAAAAATGGTTAGAAAGAGTTGGGGGGAAATGCTGAGTATGGGTAGAGTGAGGTTTCTCTTGGACTTCTGACCTCTTTGGGATAATCCTCAGGATCTTTTCCAGGTTCTCAACATGGCTGGGCATATTCTGAATGCTTCACTTTAAGGGTTAAGAAAGAATACGTTTTTGCTCAGGTTTTGGAAGTTCCCAGCCCCAGCATTAATTTTCCAGGCACTCAGTGAGACATGGATCCAATGATGCAGCTGCACTCATACCTTAGCTCCGTGTAGAGTGTGTGGCAGCCAGCCACCAAGATGGCACCCAGTGATCCTCACC
Organism: Rhinolophus sinicus; assembly: GCF_036562045.2. NCBI lineage: Eukaryota > Metazoa > Chordata > Mammalia > Chiroptera > Rhinolophidae > Rhinolophus > Rhinolophus sinicus. Next base: position 66,811,678 of record NC_133754.1, read on the forward strand.
TCCTGGTTTATAGCCCCTCCCACACTGAATAGGGCCAACCCATGTAACCAATGGGATATTGTGAAAGAGATAGAGTGTGCAACTTCTGAGACTAGGTCATAAAAGACATTGCAGCATCTGCCTTGCTCTCTCTTCAATCACTTGCTCTGGGAGAAGCCAACCCTGTGGAGGAGTTCACTGGGCAAGGAACTGAGGCCTCCTGCCAACAGCCGCTCTGGGGAAGTGAGCCTCCAGTCCCAGTCAATCCTTCACATGACTACAGCTTCGGCTGACATCTTGACTGCAACCTCAAGCCAGAATTATTCTGCGAATTCTCTCCTGAACTGCTTACCTACTATGAGGCACTAAATGTTTATCATTGTGTTAAGCCACTGAATTTCGAGATTACACAGCAATAGATAACTAATACAGGAAGTGATGCTGGGCCCTTCAGAGGATGCGAAGGTGCATCTCCGCAGGTGTGGCCTCCCTTCCTGTGGTGAACCACAGGAGCTTTCTCTTCTGCCCACAAACCTCATCCTCCTTCCTCGGCTTTCATTCACAGCAGCCTAGGGAGAGACTTAGAAATGTTTTCTCTTGCCACTGTGACCCCATAATTTTACCAAAAGTCATTAAACTCCTTCAAAACTTTGATTTCGGGCACCATCCCCATCCACTCCCCACCCCGTCCCCAGAGGAACGGATCCGTCACCCACACTCACCTCAGCACCTCATGGGACCTCCAAGCACCATACAGACAATTACTCCTTGGACCTGAGAGGTTCCCAGGTCACACACATTGAAAATTTATTGCCAACATCCCACTTACATTTTCCTCACCAACCTCAAGCTTCTCATCTGAGGAGAATCTCTCCATCCAAAAATCAGTTTTTTAAAGGATGCAATTATTTTTAAAGGAAATTTAAAAAAAAGTTTTCTTTAAAAAATAGTAAAAGCTCATTTTACAAAAATTGGAAAATACATACAGCAATCACTGTTAAGGTTTTTGTGTGTGCATGTGTTCTTAAAGCAAATTCACTATAAACAATTTTTTTTTAATGAAGGGCTGAAGTAATTTATTTTGTCATAGCCAAAGCTTTGACATTAACATATTTTCAACCTGAATGCTTTGTGAATTAAGAGCATATTCTGGCAAACAGCCACTTAAATCTTCTAGAAATACTATGGAGGCAGATAAAAAGGGGAGAAAGTGGTCTTTGTGGTCTGCTTTCTGTCTGCCCAGAGAGAAATGGCCACTAGGTGGGGAGGATTGAAAAGAAGGGAAGTGACACAAAACACTTGCACTCTGGTTGGACCTTTGCTCAATGCCTGGCACCTGTGAATACCCCCAAACAACTCACTACCCCTCATGGTGAGAACCACTGCCTCTTTCCCCACAAGACGCAGGCACCTGTGTGTAGACCTGACACCACAGCCCACTGTAGTCGTTTGCAAGGGCTTCCGTAGCAAAGTACAGTAGTCACCGTATCCTCAGGAGATCCTTTCCAAGATCCCCAGTGGATGCCTAAAACCACAGATAATATTGAACGCCATACATGCTATGTTTTTTCCTATACATACATAGCTATGATAAAGTTTAATTTATAAATTAGGCACAGTAAGAGATTAACAATAATAACAAATAATAAAACAGAACAATTATAACAATATACTGTAATAAAAGGTATGTGAATGTGGTCTCTCAAAACATCTTATTGTACTGTACTCACCCTTCTTCTTGTGATGATGTGAGATGATAAAATGCCTTATTAGTCGAGAACTTTTATCTTTTCACATCAATGCAGCACTTTATGGCTTCTCTTTGGCATGTCCGAGTTGCCAGTGTCACTCTCTTGCGCTTTGGGGCCGTTATTAAGTAAAATAAGGTGACTTGAACACAAGCCCTGGGATACTGCAACAGTCGATCTGATAATGGAAATGGCTACGACGTGACTAACTGGCAGGGAGTGTCTACGACGTGGAGACACTGGACAAAGCGATAAGTCATGTCCCAGGTGGGACAGGGTGAGACCACATGAGATTTCATCTTGCTACTCAGAATGGCAAGCAACTTAAAACTTAGGAATTGTTTGTTTCTGGAATTTTCCATTTAGTATTTTCTGACTGTGTTTGACGGAAGGTAATAAACCATGGAAAGTGAAACAACAGATAAGGGGGGACTAATGTACCATAAACCCGGTAGCTTAAAACAATACAAATTTATTCTTTCACAGTTCTGGAGACCAGAAGTCCAAAATTAAGGTATCAACAGGGTTGGCTTCTTCTTAGAGACTGTGAAGGAGAATCTGTTGCATGCCTCTCTCCTAGCTTCTGGTAGTGGCCAGCAATCCTTGGTGTTGCTTTGCTTGTAGAAAGCATGACCCCAATTTCTGTCTCCGTCTTTACACGGCATTCTCCTCTCTGTATGTCTCTGTGTCTTCATATGGCCTTCTTAGAAGGACATCAGTCATTGGATTTAGGACCCACACTAATCTAGTATGGCCTCATCTTACAGAATTACATCTGCAAAGACCCTATTTTGAAATAAGGTCTCATTCTGAGGTTCTGAGTGGATATAATTGTTTTTGGGTATGGGGGGTGTGCTATTCAATCCCATACATTTGGTTCAAACATTCTACATTTTAGCCATCAGCAGTGACAGCACCCGGTATCACAATGGTTTATAGATCCCTACATCATGAGAAATAAAGGCAAGGGAAGAGATTAAGGAAAGAAAGTCTTTGACATGGAGCTCTGCTGAAACACATTAGACTAAACAAGTTGTCTGGCAGTCCCAGGAGAGCATCGATGAAGATTTTGCTGTCTTCCTTGTTGCTTAGAGAAAGCACAGGAACGGTTCTCTGCAGGAGGAAACATTCTAAGACATGGGTAATGAAAGCACATCTCATGGAAACATAAAGGTTCGATCACAGCTAATTTAGGCAAGGAAACAGTGCAATGAAGATTACGCAAACTATAAAATTGTCTTTAAGAAGTTCTTAAGGACATGGGGAAATGCTTATGTTGTAAGGCTAAACAAAAAAGCCAGGATTCAAAATTGCACTTGCTCAACCATGAGTTCAACGATGCAATAAAGAGGAAAATAAGGCTGGTGCCAACTGTGAGGTGGGGAGATGGAAGCAGAGAGCTATTATTGTTTTTTATTTTACATACTTCCATATTGTCTGAAAATTTCCCCCAGTGATCACGTAGCCCTTTTAAAAAATAAACTTCAAATTTGAAAATAGTATTAGATTTACAGAAAAGTTGCAAAGATAATACAGAGAGTTCCCACTTATCCAGTATCCAGTTTCCTTATTGTTAACATATTACATTTGTCACAACTTATGAACCAGTATTAATACATCATTATTAACTAATGTCCATTCTTTAATGGGATTTTTAAAGTTTTTAATCTAATGTCCCTTTTCTTTCCCAGGATCCCATCCAGATACCACATTACAAATAGTGATCATGTCTCCTTAGGGACCTCTAGACTGTGACATTTTCTCAGATTTTCTTTGTTTTTAATGACCTTGACAGTTTTGAGAAGTTCTGGTCAGATATTTTGCAGAATGTCCCTCAATTTGAGTTTGTCTGATGTTTTTCTTATGATTAGACTGGGGTTATGAGTGATTAGGAAAGAAACGACAGAAGTTAAGTGCCATACTCATCATATCATATCAAGAGATATATTACTTTTTTAATGAAACATACAACGAAATAAATTTTAAATAAGGATTATGATAGAAAAGAAACAGTGTTTGACTCTGAATGTGGATCATGAGGGTTTTTCTCAGTTTTTTTTTTTTATAGTGTTCTATAAAAAGCATAACATCTATTTAGAAAAAGAATTTCAAAAAGTTCCTACTGAAAATATCCAGAAAGGGCCAGAAAGATCGTGGCTGTGGGGACGGGCGGGAGTGAGGAGTCTGAACCTTGCTCTGGCACAGGAACAGAGAGTGTCAGCATGATGGGGAACAAACCAGGGCCTGGCTGCGTGCTGGGAGCAGTCAAGATTACTAATGGCAGGACAGAAAGTAACAGCAACAAAAGGAAAGTGAGGGCCGGGCTGGGAAACAGCGCTAATGAGAACATTGAGATGCATTCCAGGCGAAAGGGTAACCCAAAAATGTAAGCAAGCCCGCAGCTGAGATTAGTTATAGCCAAATAAGTCATGCAGGATTCAGAGGGTGCAGGCAGCTAAGTGGAAGTTTGGGCACCTCTGCGTCTCTGAATCCAGCAACATAATGCTTTGTATAAATACTGACTTTTTAGGGAAGACAGAGAGGAGCCTCTTCCTTTTTCCACTGCAGGGATTAAGAAAAGTTTATTGATTTTTAAACAGGCTGTTACTATTTGGGGCTCATTTTAGATCTAATAAGGCTGTTACTATTTTTTTAATTGGATGCAGAGACGGGAGTTCAATGTCAATCTGTGGCTAAAGTATTTTTAATTACTTTGGGAGATGTTGCACTGAAACCTAGGTTGTAGGTCACACACAAGTCCCAGGGCACGGGTCCCACAAGGATATTCCACTAGAACCAGTCACCCCAGCTCTTGGTCCAGCATTAAAATGTCTGGGCAGATGGGGTAAATGACTAATAACTTCCAGAGAAAGCAATCTTTCAGTTATGATCGACAAACTTCTATTCATCCTACAAAACCCAAATCAAATGTTCTGATGGAAGAAATTGACCAGATAGAAGAAATGAGGGAGCAGGCTTCAGACCTGCAGAGCAACCACCAAGGCAGGACAGAACTCAAGGGATGGGAGTGGGGTGGGGGGAGGGGAAGACAGTGAAGAGACCAGCCTGGAACTTTCCACTAGATTTTGGAGTCCTTGGGGTGAAGGCCTAGGGTGATGTCAAAGGCCACTCTTGACTGACCAAGAGGCAAATTGCTGAAACCAGAAGCTGGGAACGAACCAAGTCAAACTGGGGTGAGGATGTAGCATCTTTGGGCAGGTTGGAAGAGGCCTAGACCCCCTTCCTCCACTCCTGCCCTGTTTTGCCAAGGAAACATCCTGCCTATGGTTTTAACAAGTTGCTTTACTCATTTATTTTTGTCTATACATATATTCAGGTGGGATCTTCAAAGTGCCAAATCCACCAATAGTTTAATAGTGTTCTGCTCTAATTTAGAATCTCTACTCTCCTTGCCAGTTTACTGAGGACTCACATAACAAGAACAAGAACAATAATAAAATAGTAACTGTTTCTAGACCACATCCTGTGTGCCCAGCTCCGAGCTCCGAGCTCCGTGCTCGGCACCCTCCCTGTGAGACCTGTGTTGTTTTCCTCGTTACAGATGAGGACACTGAGATCCAACAGGCTAACCCAGGGGGGACAGCTGGTGTGTGACAGCATTGGGATTCTCACCAGAGCTGTCTGGTCCCAAAGCCTGTATTCTTGACTGTGATGTGACACAGGTGAGTGGACTGCACAGCTGTGTAGATTGCTGTGGAACAAATAGAAACACGCTGAGTTCTCAACACGTACTTTAAGTAAAGTACATAATTATTTAATACTAAAATTGTAATTATTTAATTAAACAAATTATTAAAACAAAGCAATTCAAATAAAATGAATTAATTGAAACAAAAATAAATAAATAAATTCAATGCTTGAATTAATAGTTACATTAAATAAATTACATACAAATTACATAAGGTAGTGTCACATACTTTTGAAGGTTTTATCAAATTTCCAAGTTAGATGTTATTTTTTTCCTTCTGGAAAATCCAAAGGGCCTGTGTCCATTCTATCCCATCTTCTCCAATACTTGGATGTTCCCAATGAAAGTGTTCTGCTAGGAGCTGGGGGAAGTATAAAGAATAATCACACAGTGTCTGTCTTCAAAGGGTTTTAATATAGGAGATAAATGGAGGATTGAAATAAATGCTGAATGAAGCTTTTAGCAAGTTTCTTTGCTCTTTCCCTTTGGCTGCCTAGAAATGGCATCGACTCAGTTTATTCTGCTGAATATCTCAAATTGGAGAAAGGCCTTGAATTTAACAGCCACGGGCTAAGTTTTAGGAGTACCGTTTTCGTGTATGTTTTCAGGGGCAAGGCTAAGGTTTGAAGGGTGGGGTAATGCTGTGACTGTCAATTACCATGAGAGGCTGCAATCTGTCTTTGCCCCAGACTTTGGAGAGAAGAATAAATTTTAGATTTGGTTGCTATGGAAGTCATTCTATTTCCCAGTCCCTCTGGCCTGCCCTGGAAGTATTGTTGGGTTCAGTTTAGCAAACCTTTATTGACGGCCCTCTATGAACTACGTAGTGTGTGAGGGAAGATGGGGTGTTTAAAGTTGCAAAGGGCATAGTCTCTGACCTTGAAGGATTTATCATTGAGATAGGAGAACAGATTTGTCAGGAAAAGATGGTTAGTTCAGTGACAGAGGTCTGGATAAAGGGCTATGAGAGCCCAGAGAAGGGATTGAGCCCTGTGTTGGAATGTGGTGTGGTGTCGTGTGTGGTGTGTGTGTGTGTGTGTGTATCTGTGTGTGTCTATGTATGTATCCATATGTGTGTCTGTGTGTCTATGAGTGTGTCTGAGTATCTGAGTGTGTCAGTGTGTATATCTTCCTTGAAGACAAGATGCCTGACCTAAATCTTGAAAGGAGACACCAAGCAAACAGAAGGGGATGAAGCAGTGCTCTGAGGCACCAGCTGACACGCGAAGACCCATCAACTTGGACGTGAGGTGGGGAGGTCAGCAGACAAGGCTGAAGAAGCAGGCAGGGGTCAGGACGGGGAGGCCCATGGATGTTGGCTGAGGCACTTGGGTTAATCCTGTAACAGAATGGGGCCTTGGGTAGCAGGGGAAAGACATGGTTAGGTTAGCCCATTGGGGACACTGCTCTGGCAGCAGCCTGGGGACCAGAGTGATGGTGGGCCTGATGGTGGCAGTGGATGACTGAGCTTATTCAGGGAAAACAATACAGGAAAGAGGCAATCAGGGCCCAAATTCCAGCAGGGAAGAAAGCGATAGAGAGAAGTTTCCACACCATCTTGCTTCCCAAAACCCAGCTGACATTTCCATCTCCTCTTTACAGCCTTCTCTCCTCGCTTGCCCCTTGCCAACATTTTCCCCAGCAGCTCCCCAGCCTTCCAGATGGTCCAACCTTCAGAAAGGCTCTCCTTAAACAACTGGGAAGAAGGAAGTCTGGGGAGGGGAAGAGACCACAGCAGAGAATTGGCAGAAACAGAGCCTGCCTGTGCTTCCGCATTCCAAGGGTCCTTATCTGATCACCGTGCAGTTTCATTGCTCTTTGCAGTTTTATAAGTCCAGTTACTTCTCTATCAGATTAATTGAATTGTACACTTATGAGGGGATTAAGTTATGCTGTTGGGGGGTGGGGTTCTAACTCGTGGGGATGTTTAGAAAACCACCTTTTTTTTCCTCTTTAATGGAAACAAATTTTCCTCCTCCCTCTTACCACCTTCCGCTGTCACTCTCCAGGTTGGCCAGGTGAAGACCCTGTGACTACTCCAGGGGACATTTCTCTTATCTCAGGAACAGGCCTCCACTGTAAGAGTTTCCTTGTAAGAGTTTATTCTTTGCTTCCAGAAGTCATTTCAGTAAATATCTATCAGGTTAGGTTTTCATTTAAATAACATCTGTTGTGGGGATAGGAGATAATTAAAATGTAACGAGACTGTTAGCAATCAGGTCTGTGACTTTTCAACTTTCTTATTCTGGTGAAATCAGAAGCAACAGACATTTTTGAGGACCGGCCCTGTCAACGCATCGCACTACCATGTTTCCCCAAAAATAATTTTTGCTCCAAAAGACATATTAGAGGTAATTGTCCGGCTAGGTCTTATTTTTGGGGAAACAGGGTAGGGAGTGGGGTTCGCACTCGGATGAGGCAGAGAACAGCCAGTTCTGTCCTCTAAGAGGTAGGGCCATAGCCCAGGGGAAAACTCCCTCTGCTCAAGGGAGTCAGCAGCACTTGTGTCTGAACTGCGTTTTTTTTTAAAGAATTTTTTAAAAAAATTTTCTTGGGGAATATTGGGGAACAGTGTGTTTTTCCAGGACCCATCAGCTCCAAGTCAAGTCGTTTTCAATCTAGTTGTGGAGGGTGCAGCTCACTGGTCGATGTGGGAATCAAACCGGGTGACCTTGGTGTTTGTTATGAGCACTGTGCTTTAACCAACTGAGCCAACCGGCTGCCCTGAACTGGGTTTTTAAATGGTAAGTGGATGTTTGACAGGCAAAGACAAGGGCATTCCAAGGAGGAGACAGCGTGACCAAATGCATGGGAGGAAATAGTGTGCTGAGCGGGGGAGGAGTTAGGTATGGCTGGAGGCCTAGGTGTTTGCAGAGTGATGGAAGAAGCAGAGGTGGCTGGTAAAGTCGCCTGAGGGCTGAGTGCAAAGGCCCTGACCGGAGTTGGGCTTCACTTACAAGCAACTGGAAGTTATCAAATGTACGTAGGCATGATGCATTTTGTGTTTCAGGAAGATAACTGGGTAGACTAAAGGGGAGTGATAAAAATCAATCTGCAAGCGGTTAGAGGATAAAGATGATGAAGCCTGCTTTAGGCAGTGGGATGCAGAATTGAGCTGAGCTGAGTACTGATGATACAGAAAGGAGTAAAGTGTGCTAGGAAGTTTGCTAGTTTGGGAACATAGGTGCCTGCCATGCACTGTGCTAGGATACCTGAGAAGAGGTAACACTTATATAAACTGCCTTCTTCTGGTATCATCTCAGCTGCACATAAGGATGGAATTACCTAAGAATTTGGCAGAAGGCAAGAAGGGAGAGCTGAAGGAGGGCATATGAAGAGAGACTTGTTCTTTGTGCCCAGGTGGAATCTCCTAGTTTTTCTAAGGTGTGAAGTTGTGCCATTGATGTTAACCACTGTTTGCTGTATAAAGTAGAACTCTCACTCCCAACGCCCACATATGAGGCATTTCTGGGACTCATTGGATGAAAGCACACATTGAATGAAACGCTAGAAGGACTTTCTAGAAGGCAGCCTGAGCTGAGATATCAGAAACCTAGATAGGCAGGTTGAAAGTCTGGGCTGCAAATAATTAGCCTACTGAAGGCAGCGGAAGCCAAGCTGGTGGGTGAAATCATCCAAGGAGAGCCCAGCACAGAAACCCAAGGAACATCAGCATTTAGGGAGCCGCTGTGGAGGGGTGGCAGTGGAAATTGAGGTATGAAGAGGACAGGGAGAGAGCAGAGGCTGGGACTGTGCCAATGATGGGACCAGGCTGGTGAAGAGGCAAGTAAAGCCAGTAAAGACCGTGGGGGAAACAGGCACAGTGGGAGCAAGAAGATGTGGGCAGGGCAGGGAGGAGGTGTGTGTTGGCCTAAGTGAAGCTGGGGCAAGGGAGGCAGTGGGAGCTGGACGGTTGTGCCCGGGAGGCAGTGGGAGCTGGACGGTTGTGCCCGGGAGGCAGTGGGAGCTGGACGGTTGTGCCCGGGAGGCAGTGGGAGCTGGACGGTTGTGCCCGGGAGGCAGTGGGAGCTGGACGGTTGTGCCTGTGTACTAACTGCTCTCAATCCAGGCCCAGCTTACTTTGCTCTTGGCCTATAATTCATGGCTCTAAGGAAAGCCACTGCCTTGACCTTTTGGGGTTCAGTCCCCAGGCATCAGAAGTAAAGCAAGAAGAGTCTTATAACCTCCTTTCACTCATCTCTGGGATAAGAGCTTCTGGACCACTGGGCCAACACTGTCCTTTCTTGTTCTGCACTGAGAAAAAAAAAATATATCAGCGTCGATACCATGCAGAGATATTTCTGCGAGTGGCTTTGATCTTGTGTAGGAACATTCCAGAAGAAAAAGAAGAAAAAAGCTTCTTAAGAATCTGGTGCTTGTTGGCTGAGAGATTGGGTGTTGGGCTGATTGATGAAGGTCATGACACTCAGCAGTTAGGGGGGAAAAAAGCACTCCCCCGTTATCAGAAGAACCGCATGGCATGTTCTAATCCTGGCAAGCCAGCTGCTATCTTCACGGTTAAGCACCTCTAACCACTACCATGTGTCAGCTGGAAATTTCACTTAACCAACGAAATAAACAACAATATGTAATAGTGTCAGGAAAAGCTTGTGTACCTATGTTCACATAGCAAGCAGAATCACGTTCATTGAAATTCTATCCTATGTGCAAACAGATTTTTTAATATATGCATGAAGTTTTATAATCATCTCTGAAGATTTTTAATATGGGAATGTGATGGGACAGGGTTGGAGAATTTGATATAAAGGTTCTATAAGTCAAATTGTTCTCTTACTTTTTCTACTTTTCATAATCACAGTGTAATGATACATACATTAGTAATAATGTTTATTTCTTTGGTTAAATAAAAATTCCAATGGACAGGAGGTAGATTTTAGAGGTTTTTAAATCATGAATGAAGCAAAATAGGGTCGTTATTAATTGAAGATAAATCTGAGAAAATTGCATTCATTTTGGTGGATTGGGGCCAAGTGCAGATTTTTCAAGAAAAAGTAGAGGCATTTAACCCACAAGTTTTCTTTTTATAAAGTTAGTATTTTCTCTTTGATTAATGATGGAAATTGATCGTGTGAACATTCCATCCTTTCCCTTCTTATCAATTGAGAAAATAGAATATATTCCATCTGCTGCTCCTCTCTTCACCCCAAATCTTCTTAATCTCATTAAGACAGAATTGCTAAACAATAGTAGTTGATGATAGTTTCTGGTAAGACGAGGAAATTGGATAATCATAGAGATTGAGGGAACACCCAACAGGTATGATTGAAGGAGGAAGCAGCATATAGGGAAATCTGTGGGGTCTCATTTTGAGAATTTTATTTTGACAACCCATTCCTCACTTAAAAAAAGATATTTTCTGAACTGAACTTGAACTATTAGGGTCATTTTTTTTCTGGATGGTATTTGGTTCTCATTCATTTACTTATTGAGAGCCTACCACGCACTGTGCTAGGCTATCTGAGGAGAAGTAATGCTTTTATCATGTTTTGTGGTATCATCTCAGGTGAATCTAAAAGTGGAATCACCTAAGAATTTGTCAGAAGGCAAAAAGGCAGAGCTAAAGAAGGACAGATAAAGAGAGACCTGGCCTTTGTACCCAGGTGGAATCTGCTAGTTCTTTTAAGGTCTGCAATTGTACCATGGGTGCCAACCATCGTCCCCTAGATAAAATGGGGTTCTCACTCCAGACCCCCACACTGGTGGCATTTCCAGGAGACTCTGAGGGACTGCACCAGGCCTTAGGGTATACAAGTAGGTCCTTGAGGGCATCCGTCTCAGATCCAGATGAGGGATAAGAGGAAAATCCTGTTTGGTTAGATTCTCCAGGCTCTCTGATCTGCACTAGAAATATTTTTGAGAGTCTTCTAGTTGAAACCTTCCATTATATGTGATGAGATCAATGTGAACTTACCCTTTTTGTCTTATTTGTCATGGCTACCCAGAGTCACAGATATGTGTTTCAAACCAAAATTTGGGGGACCTTATTGCCTCCACATTTTCCAGTGAGATGAAAGAGCTAAACATATGGCAAAAGTATACTGCCAGTTCAATCATTCTTTTTTTATTTCCTGAAACACAAGACTCACATGATCCTGAGTCAGAAGACAAGTGAGCTCACACACAGCCCAGCAGAACTTGGTGCTGGACTAGACTAGAAGATTCTGATCCGAAAGCGTCTTGTTCCAAAGTTATATGAAAGCTTAAAAAATGGATGTAGCTGCGACTTCATGTGGCGAAATAACATGGGTATGTCAGAAGAGAAATGTCATAGTGATTATAAATTATAATAATATTAGCTACCACTTATTAGCACTTATCGTGTTTCAGGTTTTCTACTAACGGCTTTGTATACCTGCTCTCGAAGCCAATTCTAGGGCTCAGTCAGAGTGGTTAGCTGGTTCTCAGGGGTAGCACATCTGCTTTTCCTCATTTTCTTGCTTGCTATATTTATTTCTGCTTCATTAATCTTAAAGCATACACATGCTTTTTCTTAACCCACTTAACATTTCTTTTGGAAAGGTAACATTTTGATTAATGAAATAAACAATTTTGGAATGATTTTTCTAAAGAGTGGTTAATTGTGAAGACTTTAGTTTGTCTTAAATTCTAAAGAACTGATGGTTTACTGGAAAGAAGACAACAGCCATTCTTGTTAAATTATTCTGCTCATGTTTATTGTATAAAACAGTGATATTTTATGGAAACAAAATTGATAAAAAATACATTTTGCATCCAATTCATGGACCACAGGATAAGTAGTTTAGATAATTAGTGTTTTGATTTGAGCCTTAATAAATATACATATATACTTATTATTCTTATTACATTCCTATTTAGATTATAAGCTCCTTTCTAAAGGATAAGATCTGTAAACTTACTATAATTCCTTCACCAGCTGGCTCAATTAGTATTATTCAATGAAGTTATTATCTGTTAAATTATGGGATATTTATCAAAATACTTTTTATAGTACTTAAAATACTATTTTTTCATTATTAAAATACTTTTTGAATGCAAATCATGATCTGTGATTCAAACATTACAAATGTCCTGTTAAGGTAGATTAAGGATACTTCACATGGAAACTGAATACCCTCTTTTACAGGTTACTTTTATGTTACCTCTGCTGAACTTGTAATTTATCAAAGGGCCCAAGTAGCTATCAAAGTCCGACTGTCTGTGTCTGCATCCAGTCTCTCCTACTCACCATATAACCTTGGGCAAATTATTTAGTTCTTCGAGGCTAAATTTCCTCACTGGCAAATGAGGTCAACAGTGGTAGCTAATCCTAAGTTTTTTGTGAGGTTTTAGGAAAACAATCCATTTAACGCACATAGCAAAATGCCTAGCACAAGGTGAATAACCAATAAATATTAATTATCTAGATGAACTGATATAGAAAATTAGTCATAATATATTGTTAACTTGCTTCTCTTGAAAGGCCTTTTCTCCTGACTTATCCTGCACACTTTTGCTCATAGAGTAAGGGCCAGGAGTGGGTCAGGGTCAAGGTCCATTCAAGGTTTTCTTCTCTGTGAACCTCCCTCCCTCTCCCAGACAGAGGGTTCCCTGGGTAGTTCTCTACATTGAATTGGAAACAAGTGTGCAATTGGGCTCCTTGTCCAGACAGTAGGGACTCTGAGACAGGGACTGGATTATTCTCCTCTATATCCCATAACACACTTTGTTGGATAATTGCATGAACAAAGACGTGTAGAGCCCATAGTGAAAGGAGATTCCTGCCCTTTCCCTCTCATTGATGGGAACCTAAGGGACAGATTAAAAGAGGTTATAGAAGTGGAAGAGGTTGGTATGAGAATAAAAAGGATCCTACAAACTTAGAAAAAGACTAATGGTTTTGTAGCCGTGGTAACAAGGAGCCACCAGAACTGGTTTTAAATCTGTTTATCTATTGGTGACGACTAGCTGAAATGAACATACTTCTGCAAACCTACGAGTCAGTGTCAGCTCTTGCTTATGAAAATCAGGCAATAAACATGGACCCACTCCAACAAAAACGAATGCCAGCCAATCATCTGAGCAACCAATCATCTGAGCAACCACACACTTTTACAGGTGATGTCTACCAACTTCCAGCCCTGAAAGTCCACCAGCCCATAAATTCCATACTTCTCAACAACCCTACCTGACATCACCAGTCTCCTCTGTTCTTGGAGATGGTGCCAGACTAGCAGAGCTCTCCCTTATTAAAGCAAGCAATAAATGCAATTTTTTCCCTTCTATTTTAGATAGTGCATGATAGTCTCATCATTCTTTGACAATTCTGACAAAAATATTTTTGTTTTGAGTTAAATTCCATGAAACAAAATTAATTATTTTAAACATGTAGAATGAACAATTCAGTGATTTTTTTAGTAAATTCACAATGTTTTGAATTTAATTCCAGAATATTACCTTTACTCCAAAATGAAACCCTGTGTTTCCTAATTGCCCCTTCTCTTTATCACCTGTCAACTACTAATCTAATTTCTGTCTCTATAAACACGTTTATATTTTATAAATCCAAGATGATTTTAGTAAGTATTCTTCCATCAAGTTGTCCTGCTCCTTGACTATAACCAGCATAGGAACTTTCAAGCTGTAGAAATATATTAATATAGCAGGGTCAAGAAAGAAATTGAGTTTATAATTGAGCAAAAAGCCCAAACACTAATTCACTACGATACACTTATCAGAGAGGATGCTAGTGTTAATAGACAAGTCTCAGACACCAAGATCAGGAACAGGAAATTTTCCTCCGAGTTCCAGACGCATATATTTTCTGGCCTACATCAAAATCTAGTGTGGAACAGATTTAGAGGAGTCACGTCTCTCAATTTCAAATTTTAGTACAAAACTACAGTAATCCAAGATGGATAGATGTATAGATTAATGGAATAGAATTGAAAGTCCAGAAATGAACTCATATGGTCAATCAACTTTAGACAGTGGTGCCAAGACCATTCAAAGGGGGAAAGGATAATATTTTCAACAAAGGTGCTGGGACAACTAGATGTCCACATGCAAAAGAATGAAGTTGCACTCCTTTACATCATATACAAAAATTAATTCAAAATGGATCATAGACCTAAATGTATGAGCTAAAACTATAAAATCCTTAGAAGGAAATGTAAATCTTTGTGACCTTGGATTAGATAATGGATTAGGTAAGAGAAACAAAAACTTGTTCACACAAAGAAACATATACATGAATGTTCATACCAGCATTCTTCATAATAGCAAACAAAGTAGAAACAACTCAAATGTCCATCAACTGATGAATGGATAAACAAAAGAGGTAATATCCATATAGTTCAGCCATTAAAATGAATGAAGTACTGATACATGCTACAACATATATGAATCTTGAAAACATTATGCTAAGTGGAGATAGGGTCTTTACAGAGGTACAAAAGTTACAATGAGGTCATTAGAGTAGGCCTTACTCTAATGTGACTGGTGTCCTTATAAAAAAGGGAAATATGAATACAGTCTCAAAAGACCTCATATTGTGTGATTCCATCTTTATGAAATGTCCACAATAGGCAAAAAAATTCATAGAGACTGAAAGTAGATTAGTAGTTGCCAGAGGTTACGAAGGAGGAATGAGGAATGACTGCTAATGGGGTTTTCTTTTTGGAGTGATGAAAATGTTTTTTAAATGTTAGTAATGGTGACTGCATAACTCTGTGAATGTATTAAAAACCACATAAAACGTGTCTCAAACCGCTATAGAAAAATCTAAATTGGATATCTCAAAGGCATCTAAAATTCACTGTGTCCAATATCAAACTCATGTTCTTTAATATCAAACCTTATCCTCTTCCTGTGCTCTCTAGAGCTTAGTGAGTAGACCACCATCCATCTAATTACATGAAATAGAAACCCGTGTCAGGCTTGGCACCTGTCTCTCCCTTCCCCTAATATTTAGTCCATCCTTGAATCTCATCCATTTTACCTCCTAAATATCTCTTTAATTTTTCCACTTGTCCGTATTTATTGCTATGTCCCAAAGCCAACATTGTCTCTTGTTAACAAAGCTTCTTACCTGGCCTCCTTCTCTACTTGTATACGCTCTTGTCCCTCTGCAATTTGCCGTCCATGCAGCAGCTGGTAGTGCTGGATTGCTGGACAGACAGACCAGGCACATGCTAACTACATCAACAGAGTAAAGCACCAAAAAATGGAACCAACATTTCTGGAAAACTTTTGATATGTTGTCTCACTTAGGATACAAAATTTCTGTTTGGTAACAGAAAACCCAGCTCACACTTGCTGACATAGGGAGAAAATGTATTATTTCACCAAACAAGTTCAAAGTTAGGTAGGCTGTAAGGTTAAGCTCAGGCACGTCTTGAAACACCTAATTTTTTCTCTTTCCATTCTGCTGCCTCCCCTCATCATGGTAAGGTGGCTGCCAGCAGCAAATAGGCGTCATGTTCTTCTATTCACAAGCAGTGGAAGATGGAAAATCTCCTCCAACATGAAGTTCTTCCTTTAGCAAACTGAAGTTATGTGTGACGCAGTGGACCAGGGAAAGTCCAAACACTTGTTGGCATGATTAAGGTTTACCTGTGGATTGGGTGGACAGCTGAAGAAACTTTGAGGATCTGCTGAGAAGGAGGAACAGGGGGAATACATGTTGCCTTGACCTAATATGTCTCTTCTTTTATGCAAAGCTTGAAATATAAGAAAGGGACCCTCCTATAGTGCAGAAAAAGGAAGGTAACTTTACAAAATATCATTTACAGCATGAGTGTTCCCCCTTTGTATTTCAATATTCAAAATTCAAATGCACTTGATTTTCTGTCATCTGGCACAAGCAAAATTCAATAATTTATCTATAATTCAGTAAAGAGCTTTCCCATCATTATTCTTGCATTATGGTAAAGTTAAAATGTAAAGACTATGATACAGAATTAGGTGTGGGTTGTTCTTTTTCCAATTCAAAAGTATATTGAGGGGCGGCTGGTTTGTTCAGTTGGTTAGAGCACAGTGCTCGTAACAACAAGGTTGCCGGTTCGATCCCCACATGAGGCACTGTGGGCTGCACCCTCCACAACTAGATTGAAACAACTACTTGACTTGGAGCTGATGGGTCCTGGAAAAACACACAAAATAAATAAGTA
This sequence comes from Rhinolophus sinicus, assembly GCF_036562045.2. Taxonomy (NCBI): domain Eukaryota; kingdom Metazoa; phylum Chordata; class Mammalia; order Chiroptera; family Rhinolophidae; genus Rhinolophus; species Rhinolophus sinicus. The sequence goes on from NC_133754.1 coordinate 66,828,264, forward strand.
TTTTTTTAAAAAATCATCGCTTAAAAAATATATATGTATATATTGAGCATGATGGAAGAGGTTCCCTTACTACAGGGGTATACACAAAGTCACCATCCTCCATTTTGGGTTCTAAGCATTTAAGCAATACATATACATCACATATCTGCAATTGTGCTGGCCAGCTGTTAAGTAAAAAGGAAAGGTTTTAGGCACAGTTATAGGATAAACTGAAAGACCTGAAATCATTCTTTCATCTAATAGGCTGTGGGGACAGAGTCCCAGAGGGCAGTTTTCAGGTTCTCGGCCTCACGTGGAAAGGTGCCGGCTCGGGTAGTAGATGGCTGTCAGCTGTGGCTAATTGGCCATCAGTTGTAGCCGGTTAGACAATTAGCCACTGATATAACTGCCTCAGCTGCACGAGTCCAGTTGAGTTGGGAGTCGAGAGAGTAGAGTCCAGTTGAGTCGGTTGGTTGGCAGGCAGAGAAGTGGACAGCAGGTTGCAGGTCATGTGACTCCAGCCTCCAGTGAGACCATAGTGGTATGACTCCCCTACCGATGGCTCCGTGGGTGCTCCTTTTTGGCCTCACCATGTCCTGCGTTCTTATGTGGGGAGCGGGAGCTGAGACCCCACAGGCTGCCCCGCATGACAAATGGCGGAGCCAGCAGGGTCCCTCGCATGACATAGGCTTAGGAACATTGTAAGTGATTAAGTTCTAAAAGTATGCTGTATTAAAAATCAAGCACATCTATCCCAGAGATAACGGACTCTATGGGTAACCTTTATAAATATGAGGTTATTCATTTGAGAGTACGTAAGTCACTAGCAAGTGTTGAGGTCCAGGCAATTCATTTCATTTCCCCGTACTTTTAGTTGACAGCTCCTGAAATTCTACTGTAAGAAAGTCTCTTTCCGTATGTAATCAGGATCTGTAGTTGGTCAGTTAAAGTAGAGAATCACAAAATTATAATAAATATCCTTAAAACTTTATTTTTAATTTGAAACATATAGAAGTCCATTCATCCACCACTCTTGGTATCAGGCTAAGGCCTTTTCTTTGAGGGGAGGTATACTAACTGGGGCTGCACGTAAGGCTTCCATTAACACAGCAAGTAGCATTGTCAATTTTAGTTTCAGTGAGGACTAAAGCAAAAACTGAGGGCAGAATTCTAGATTTTGACAACCCTTTCCTCCACCCAAACTTTCACATTTGTTTTACCCACACCTAATTCCACAACATTTTTTTTTCTTGAGAAAGACCTGATAAAGTCTTGTCCTTATCTGGTTTTTCCCAAGCTCTCAACTTATTTTCATAGAGATGACCCTCTTTACACTCATATTTGGATGGTTTGAGCAATATTGAATTTAATTATGTAATTACTAAGTATAACTTGCATAAACAAGTTTGGGAACAAATGACTAACTTTTGGAAAGCATACAACTCACTTAGGGAGAGAAATAATTAGCCTATAAGGGACTAGACTACTTTCTAGTTGTAAAAATCGGGTGGGCCTGGAGCCCAAATATGCCCCAAAATGTCAGGCATATTTTTCAAAGGTCTGAACCATAGGAAAGCTGAGTCCATTTAAGAAACGAAAATCTAAATTCTGAGACTTAGCCCTCAAACTCACACGAAATTAGTGCTGAAATTCTTGTGAGAGGAATGCTAATTAAGGAGATTTGAGCAAACCTTTCTTTGCTAGGTCTCCAGTAGGACCAGCGCAGCGTCTCTGTGGGAGGGCGTGATGCCTGAGTCTCCATGTGGATGTGATTAGAGTCCCTGGGTCTACTGGTAAATGCTCTAAAATATTAAAATATATCTCGCTTTGAAGGAGGCAGGAAAGGAACTGTTCCTAGTTTGTATTTAATAAAATATTGAAGTCTAAAGTAGCCTTAATATGGGTCAGATTACTAAGGATAATAAAATTCTCCAAAAGAACCCATTTGCTAACCAGTCGGGGAAAAACTCTCGTTTCCTGGTGTTCTCTTGTGATAAAACAGCTGGTCTACAGTGGGGATTATAAAGCTTTAATCTGAAAGAGATCTGCACTTACCTTCATTAATGGTTAAATTGCACCCGAAGAATTACCCACCAAAATGATAAAAGTGGTGGTGCTTGAGGGTGGGCCATTGAATTAGAAGTACTTCCTCCCCGCCTCCCTTAAATTGTCTAAAATGAAATTATATTCCTTTTATGAGTAAAAACAAGAACAAAAACAGCACCACAATTTACCACCACAATTAGTAATATTAGGCAGAAACAGTTTAAAGTTTTGAACAGAATAACCTGTAGCCTCAACAGAGGATCCCTCTTTGGGTGGTTCTTATTGAATTCAGTGGGAACACCAAACAATTCTTTTACAATTTTCCTACTGTTTTGTCTCATGCAGTTTAAGAACTTTAGGAGAAGCAAAGACCAAGCAATGCAAATCCACAGCTGTTTTCCTAACTAGCATTTAGGAAGCCCACTGAATTATGGAATCTCTATCTTAAAAGGTTTAACAAGTTTTCCAAAAGGCAGCATTAAATGGAGTGGAGATCATGAACTCTGGAGCCAAAATGCTGAGTGACCTTGGACAGTTACTTAACCTCTCTGTGCCTCAATTGCCACATCTGTAAAATAGTTATACCTATGAATTAAAAGAGTTAATGTGTAATTAATAAGTTATGTATAAACTGCTTTTAACAGTGCCTGGCATGTAGTAGGGTCTATACAAGTTTAGTAAAGAAATGCAAATTAAAAAAAACAATGTGTCTACTAAGTATACATTTTAAAGTTAAGAATAGTTTTTGTATTACTTTCAACATTCTCTTTCAACATTATCCTTCAAGATTCTTATTAATAATGTCTACTAAACCTAGACAGGTTAAACTGATGCATAATGAAATGTATGATGTATTTAGTGACAAGTAATCTAAATTTCTAGGAAGATAGAGTTTACAGAGGTTATAAAATGAAGACCTTTGATGATATCATGTGCCATGCCCATTAATAAACAGCAGTCCTTCCTAAAGTCATCTTCCCCACAGTGTGAGACCCCTAAGAGATGCTGACAGCGCATGGGGAGGAACCCAGTTTAAATGGATGCTTGTGTATATGCTAGTGGTTTCAGAAGATGAATTCTTGGATGTTCCTCCCTTCCAAAGGTGGAGTCTAATCCCCTCCCCTTGAGTGTGAGATAGACCTAGTGACCTGCTTCGAATAAATAAAATGAAGTAGAAGTGATGGTGAGCAACTTTAGAGCCTAGGTCTTTCCTCACTTGGATCTGAAGGAAGTTGAAGGAAGCCAGGTGCCATGTCACGAGGATACTCAGCAGCCCCGTGGAGAGGCGACGTGGTACAGAATTGAGAACTCCTGCCAACAGCCCTGGGAGGCAGCCATCTTGGAAGCATGTTTTCCAGCCCCCGTCAGTCTTCAGATGACCACAGGTATAGCTGACTGCTTGAGTGAAACCTCATGAGGGACACCGAGCCAGAACTACCAGTTGAGCCACTTCTAGATTCTTGACCTGCAGAAACCATGTAAGATAACAAATGTTCATTGTTTTAAGCTGGTATATGCTTGGGATAATTTTCCACACAGCATAGATAACTACTACAGTGTGTATTTATGGATGAATGAACAAGAGAGCAGTATAAAGTAACCTTTCTAGAACTGACACAATTCAACCAGTGAAAATCCATCATCTTGACCTAAGATCTATTGCCAAATTTCAATAAGAAGCTGTCATAAAATGGTTTCTTTCTTCTCCCTGCCCAGTGACTACTTTTTACGTCACAAGCTGTCAGGGTTTGTCCTATCAGTTAGCATAACTGCCTAGAATATCTCTGGTAAGGTTTGAGTGCAATCTGTTACTAGGAGAAGGCTGGTAGCCTGCCTATGGAAGCCCCCAAAAGTGAAATTTACCATAAACTCTCTGGGCTTTGGTTCTTTGTCCTGAAGGGTCAGAAACTATACATTAGAATATTCAGAACTCATAGACTAAATGGACAGGCTTGGGGGCAGAACTATGCAAATTAAATTCACATGAGACTAATGTGGAAGTCAGAAAGTTTCTCTAGATGTACTATGTGCAGAATAGAATTCTGGTGCCTTCATCCCGAGTTCCTCTTTCCTAAATGATAGTTTGAAGGCCATGCTAGCAATCAGAAGGTGGTTCAGTGAAGTTTGCAACTAAGAGCCAAAAGAAGGGGTAAGTCTGAAGGTACATTCTTCCCAAGCCACAGCAAGTCTCTGATCCTACCTGAAGTAGAGAACACTTTTGGTCACAAATAGCTCCCATCTTTTGGATTCAGTACCTCCCCTCAGTGGGTAACACTGTACACACTGTCACATTTTATTCCCTCCAAATCCTGTTTAGTAAATTGACTATTTCTGTTCACATTTTCTTTTTCCTCAAATGAGTTAATGTCACTTAAAAATCAGTGTATCTAGGAAACATTGAGGCTCTTCTCACTATATGTTGATTTAATTAGTTTAATTCTCTGGGGGGTATCTTATTACCAAGTCCTTGGGAGGTATCTCACAAGTGCCCTCACGCACTACCTGTACAGTTTATATCAGAAGCCATTTATTAGCATATCAAAGCTTGATCAGGGATATTTTAGAACTGGCATAGTATTTCAAAGGCAATTTTGCAATTGCTGATCTTTTATCTAAGAAAATTTTCACGATCAACACCTGGTGATCTTGACTTGAGCACCAGGAGTTGAAAAATGAATAAATACCAGTTATCAAAAATAGGGTATTTATATGACGCTCTCCTTTTTTCTGTCCATTGTATGTAGTAGTAGTTTTCCAACTTGAATCATGAGTATTCTTACCAAAACCAACTCATTCAAATTTGAAACAATTAGGCTAATTTGTACCTATCAGTTTCAGAAATTCAAAAAGTTTTTACTATCCACAATTAAAAATTAAATTTCAAGAGAAAATACCTTAGTATTTAATATCTTAGTATTAACCAATATCTATTGATTCAAAGTTGAAAAGTTGTGGGGACAGAGTCCCAGAGAGCAGTTTCCAGTCTCTCAGCCTCACGTGGAAAGGTCCTGGCTCGGTTTTTAGATGGCCATCAGTTATAAGCAGATGGCCATCTGCTATGGCTGGGTGGCCATCAGCTGTTACCTGTTAGCCATTAGCCACTAATATAACTGCCGTGGCTACACTAGGGGGTTGTTAGTTGGCAGAGAAGTGGACTGCAGATTGCGGCTAGCAAGTGCAGTTAGCAAGCGGATTGTGGATTGCGAATTGTGTTGATCCTACTTCCTGTCTTTCCCGGCCGCCAGCAAGACTGGGGTGCAGGAAGACCCCTTGTTGAGGTACTGGCGGATGTTTGCTTTTGCGTCTCGACCAGCCACCAGCGAGAATACAGTGGTATGACTCCCCTATCTATGGATTCATTGTTCCTTTTTGACCTCGCCATATCCTGTGTTCTTGTGCGGGGAGCGGGACCAGAGACACTGCATGACACATGGTGAAGCGAGCAGGGTACGGTGCTGGTCAAAACTCTCCAAAGGGCAGTTTATGTGTGTGAACACAGTCTCAGGAAGCCTGTGAGGAGCAGCTGCCGGAGAGCTGGACCCCGTGGAGGGGTGGGAAAATGTGGATGGTTCTCCAACCAGCATAGGCCAGAAAAAGCGAAGGTCATTGCAGCCGTGTGGGCTGAGAAGTGCTTGCTGGGGCAGTCCGGATGCAGGACTTGTAGTCCCAGGAGGAAACGCTTGCTGAGTCCTCGGTGGAGGATGTGGGTGAGGTCAAGTTGTCCCTAATCCCCAGGTTGGGGAGAATTTGGAGCCCTCACCCTGCGGAGAGGGCGCACATTATGAGGTCAATGCACAGCCCTGGTTAGTGACTGTGGACTATGGGGAATTGCCTTCCATCCCCATTTGATGGGCCTGCTTGACTATTTGCTTGGGAACGTACCACCATGTAGTGGAACTGGCAGATGTTTGCTTTCTGTGTCTCACCCGGCTTCCAGTAAGACTGTGGTGCAGGAAAACCCCTTGTTGGGGTGCTGGAGGATGTTTGCTTCCTATGTCTCGACTGACTGCCATGGAGAATGTGTAAGCACCTTGGCTGTGAGCCACTATTGTTCCAATGTGGTGCCCTGGGAACCCTGGCTGTGCCCAGGAAGTCTGGCTGTGCCCAGAAAGACTGGTGGTACCCTGAGAAACCCTGGCTGTGCCTAGAAAGTAGGTGAACACCCACTGGGACATTACTTGAACTGGACTAAAACTTTTTCTCGTGAGTTGGGTTCCTGGTACAGGGCCCCTCGCAGAAGATGCTTGTTGTGTAGATTGAGACGAGACCCTGAAGGGGAGGAGTGTGGGGACAGAGTCCCAGAGAGCAGTTTCCAGGCTCTGAGTCTCACGTGGAAAGGTGCTGGCTCGGGTAGTAGATAGTGATCAACTGTAATCAGATGGCCATCCACTGAGGCTGGGTGGCCATCAGCTGTTACCAGTTAGACATTAGCCACTAATACAACTGCCGTGGCTACGCTCGGGGGTTGGTTGGTTGGCAGAGAAGCGGACTAGGGATTGCGTCTAGCAAGTGCAGTTAGCAAGCAGATTGAGGATTGTGTTGATCCTACTTCCTGTGTCTCGCCCGGCCGCAAGCAAGACTGGGGTGCAGGCAGACCCTTCGTTGGGGTACTGGCGGATGTTTGCTTTTGTGTCTCGACCAGCCGCCAGCAAGAATATAAGGGTATGACTGTCCTATCTATGGCTCCATCAGTGTTCCTCTTTGGCCTCACCATGTCCTGCGTTCTTGTGCGGGAAGCGGGAGCTGAGACCCTGCATGACCCAAGTATATTACATTAAACGTATGCACTTGAATTATTAAAAATACAAGGAATTACAATAAAATCCTCACTATTTTGCCCATTTTGTAATTAGCTAAATAGAATTATAATGAGCTCAATAATTAGTGATTAGTAATGTCAAAATAATTTCATAAATTTATAAATATATCAAAATCTCTTTTCATTTCATTGTCCTCAGAAACCCAGGAAAACCATTCAATTAATGGTCACTTGACATTTTCATCAGACACCATTCTTTTTTATTTTGTATTCCACTGAATATATCTTTCCCTGCCCATTTTTGTTTTGCTAAAAAGAAAACAAAACATATTTTTCTTGGAAAGAAAATGAAGTCTAAGTTAATTCAATAGCTAGTGAAATTTCACCTGAAGTTTTAAACAGCTACAAATCAACAAAAGGAAAAGGCAAACACATTAGCTTTAATAGAGCTATGGTAGCATATAAAAGCAATTGAAAGAGCTATTTTGGGAAAGCTAATGCAAATAGAAAAATTGATTAAAGTATGCTCACTGAAAGTCTTGTCATCAACATTTTTATTTAGTTTACTAGGTGCTAGAATATAAATACATAACAATATGCCCTTTCTTATTATGGTTAGTCTTTTGTATAACTAAAATCTGTGGCCGACATTTTACAGAACAAAAGAAAACTAAATCTATAAATCAGAAAAGGAGCAAGAATATAGGAAAATAATACGTTTTATATAAATTACAGAGGACAGTTACAATGAAAATTCATTACTTTTCTGTCTAACTCAATTTTTACAAAATAAAGTTAACATGTATTATTCTGTGAACTGCTAAGAAGGCATAAACACTGTGGCCCTTTCAAAAGACAGTGGTCAAAGACCAAATGTTATCTTGATGTCATATATTGTTCTTAGTTCTTAACTGGAGTTGAGCTTCCTTTCATAGTCTTCTTTAGGTGGTGGTAGTTTGGCAAGATTTTCATCAGGAAATCCAGCTGTAGTGTCTGGGGCTAAAAAGATAAAGTAATTAAGAACTGATCTACAGAAAGCAAAGTTAAAGAGTACCAGGTAGAAATGATTATCACTAGGTCATGGAATTACAGGTGATTATCACTGACTTATTTTTGCTTACCTGTTTTGTTTTGTTTAATTTACAGTGAACATATATTAAGTTTGGTAATAAGGCCAAAAGATTTTATATATAAACATATATACGATTCCATTTTCAATCTTGCTCTTATAGAGTTCATCCTGGCCTCTAAAATGTTAAAAAGTTCCAATTACAGAAGACAACATAAATAAAATACCCAGAGTACATTGCTTTCCACAAGACCTATACAGCACATGTCCGTGATACCCAACTGATCTTCACTCTTCATATATACCAGCTTTGTCCAAACTCCCCTCACTGTAAAACTCACTTGGGGTACTTATGAAAAATATGGATTTTTTAGGCCCTTGCCTGAGACATTGATTCAGTAAGTCTAGGGGATCCTTTTTTAAATAAGAGCCTCTACATGATCCTTATAATCACTGAAATTGGGAAAACAGTATTGCATAGCATTACGTACTGGACTTCAGGTATTCTTGCTCACTGAATTCTAATCTCCTTTCCCCAACTCCAGCTTCATTTCTCCCTCTTTCATCATTTTTGCTGTTATACAGGAAGATAGTGAAAAAATATTGGGTTGGCTGTTATTTCCTTTTTAGTCTACAGATTTACATCTTGCTTGTGATAATAGTAATAATAAAAGCCAAACATTACAGAAATAGTATAACCCAGAAAGAACTGGAGTTTAAATTTCTGATAAAATATGGCTAAGAATTAGAGGCAAAGTGACAAATATCTTGAAAAATATTTTCTTTTGGAGGAATGGAAGGAGGCTGGGTAATTAAAGAAATATATTGAATGTGCCAACCACTAAAGCTCCAAATTTCAATCAGAATGTCTTCTGTCCAAAGGAAGCTGCAAATGCTCTTTCTTATGCATCTCCTACTCTAACAAGAAACTCCAATATGTATTCTTCATTACTCTTGGTTATTAACAGGGAATGGTTTCTCATAAGCCAGGAAAATATCCAAACACACTTACATATTCACAGTGTATTTATTTTTAACCTAGCTATGTTAGTAAACTAATAGATGAGCCTAAATTGGCTGTCCAGTATAAATTTGATAGGGTCATTCCTTACCCTCTAAGATTAATATTTTAGGAGGAATCATTATGTCTTTATGGTTTGGTGATGCATCTTCAGTGAAAATGCATAAGACCAGGGATCATATCTCTGGATTTTCTTTTCCCATCATCAATTTGACACTGTCATCTTTGTACATATTTTTTATATTAACTTAAAAACTGAGTAATTCCACTGCAAATAAACTTTAGTTTTAGGAATGTTTCTCTGATGTTTTATTTTAATCACTTGCTTTCTAAATAGTGGACTCACTGCGACATTAAAAAAATTATGTAGTATTTTGGAAAAATTAGCAGCCCTAGAAAGAACTCTTTTTAAATGAGAGGTTCTAGTACCTGTGGTCGCTCAGTCTGCACCCGACGAAGGCAATCTACACCATAGATCACTGTATTCTCAGGGATGACTTCAAACGTGTTTAGGTTGCAACAAGCCCCAATGATGCAACCACTGGTCAGTATTACGTTTCTGCCTACGTATGCTGCAGTAAAAACACAGGAAGAATTACAATTTAAGACATCAAATGATTAGAACACTATTTTGTTTTTCTAAGATGATTTAGGTATAAAAATGTAAACTGGCCTTAAGAAAAAAATTAAAGAAAATACTTCATTTCAGAATTTGTATAGCACAGAGGCAGGTACCAAACTAGTATTCAAATCGGCTCTGCAGCTGATTAGTTGTAGGACCTTGGGCAAGTCACTGTAAATTCTCTGAGCAAGTTTATCTATAAAATGGAGAGACCACCCTACTTCACAGTTTGTTGTAAGGAATAAATGGGATAGTGAATGTATAGTGCTGAGCACAGGTTCGACACATAGTAAGTATATAATAAACAGAAATGACAATGGTGATGGTAATCATTGGTAATCTAAATTAAGATAAAAACCATTAAGTAGATTAACAAAAAGTCTAAATTTATTATTTAAAGAGAACCATTTTCTTTCAGGCCAATCAGAACCAAGAAAGATAAAGCATTATTCTAAAGATGCCTCACAGTTCAGGTTCTTTCTGAACCTTAGTTCTTACAGCTGTTTCCCAAGGTGGTGGTGACTTTACATGGCCCCCTTGCTTGGCCTCATTTATGAAAAGTAGCTTACGTTTGGTTTTGATTGGCTAGGGTAGTAGACATGAAATTAAAGAAAGCAAACTGCTAGAGAAACTGATTTTTTCCCTTAATTCTACAACAGCATTAATCAACTATATTATCATTGACTCTAGGATTTAGTAGAAATCTTTTTCCAAACTTTCACTTGAACTTTGTGATTTAATTCAATCCTGATTTAAGCATACACAGCTGAATTTTTAATTTAATGTATTAAACACATTACCAAATTGGGTTCCTTAAAGGCAAAGAATTAGTCTCACAGCTACTTTAGTCCACTTCCAACCACACCTTCCTTCTAAGCATACTACTTTGCCATAGTTTGTACAGGCATACCTCGGAAATATTGCAGGTTTAGTTCCAGATTACCACAATAAAGCAAATATTGCAATAAAGCAAGTCACATGAATTTTTTGGTTTCCTGGTGCATATACAAGTTATGTTTATACTATATAGTCTAGTAAGTGTGCAATAAATAGCATTATGTCTAAAAAACAATGTACACACCTTAATTAAAAAATACTTTATTGTTAAAAAATGCTAACCATCATCTGAGCCTTCAGCAAATTGTAGTCTTTTTGCTGGTGGAGTGTCTTGCCTTGATGTTAATGAAAATGCAATATATGTGAAGTGCAATAAAGCAAAGCACAATACAATGAGGTATGCCTGTACTTAGGTTGTATTCCGGCCACCACAAAGAGAAAGGAGGGAACCACTGTTTGTAATAAAACTCCAAATATAATTTACCTTTTGATTCAATAACGTTATTATCTCCCATTTTCATGGCTTGGGAATCTGTAAGCCAGAGTTAAGTAAACACTATAAATATGTTCCTCTTTTTTCTCTACTAATTTACTAGGTCTTTATCCTTCCTGCACTGCAGAGGACAGAGGCATGGGAAGGGCCACGCATGCTCAGCCTGGCCAAAACTCTGCTCAGGGGAGTCTGAAAGAAAGTTTTAATCTTTAAATATAAATACCTCTATGTATAAATAAACAACTTCTATGTTTTTTTAAAGAAATGAGCACCTCATTATACCCCAATTCTATGAGTGACATATTTGCACCAATCACTTAAAGATAACTGTTAATGGTTTCATATATCTTTATATAAATATGTATAAATCCCTTTATATAACTGAAAATCAAACTAAAACTGTATAAACTTCTGCAGCTCACTTTGTTATCTATGAATTTACATTACTATATGACATTAAAATTGTTAAAAAACATAATTTTAAATGACTGCTTAATGGTCCTAATAGTCCATTTGATGTTTATTTAAATATTTTGCTATTGTTAAACATTTAGATTTTTTTCCTCCAAGTATTTTCTACTATAAAATAATGTTTAGCTGACATCATAAAAAGATTTTACTGTCTTTTTAGAGTACAAAATCAAGCAAAAGAACTGATAACACTCCAGGGGAGAAAAACCAAAACAATGAAATATTTTCATCCCCACACCCATTTCCTTGCATCAGACAATGTATTGTCAAGCTAAAACTATGTAGGAATCAAATGGACAGAGCTGTACTTAAATCAGGACAGAAGCCAAGATTACTATTTCTGTGTCTACTGCCAGTTAGTCATTGCTACGTGTCAACAAGTTGTAGCAATAGGAACGATACCTTCAAAATGGTGAGCGAAAAGGGTGTGTGCATGCGCAAACTCATCTGAAAATGTCATACTTCCTTTACTCTTGGGTTATTCAGTGGAAGAGAAGGGATAATATTTTTGATACACTGTAAGTAAGTCTTTTCAAAGAACTGGATGGCCTAGTGCTAAACATGTAATAAATGTATATATATATAAATATATTTGATAAATTATGACAATTTCTATGGAGATTTGGGTACTAAAAGACAGCTGGGGATGATTTATATTAAATTATTGTAAAGGATACAACAGCCGACTTCAAACACATTATTTGTGCCAATGATCATAGGTTTGGGTTCTGGATCTTCAGCATCAGGGGTGATATTGTCAGGGTGACTATAAAAAGAAGACAGAAATCATCAAAAAGTCAATAACGCAATAAGCAATTATCCTGTTTTAGAATTTGAGTTCATTCTCTCAATTTTAACTACATCAAGCTTAAAATAAGTAGCTTTGTAAGTAATTTCTTAATCCAGGTAAATTATTGGAGACGACTTGATTCTGAGATGAAAAAGAACTACTGAAATGTAAACAAGCCACGGATATGTATAGATGGACAGCCTTCCTTCTATAACTTTACCTTTTAAACTGAAAGCCCAGAGGGCCTTCTCCAGGACCAGGTGAAAAAGATATTGGCAAAGAATGACTGACTTTTAGCTTGTTGAATTGGAATCAAAATCACACCTAAGTTGAAAATTTTCCATTCTTAATCATTTGAGATTGTGAAACGTAAACAGATATTTACATTAAATAATTATTTTATGCTATTAGGTAGTTAGTTGAAATATTTGGAACATAAAATTTTTGTGGTCTAAGAGGAGGAAATCATTTTAAAATGGTGATTTATCTCTGACAGTTGAGTTATTGCAAATATAGGTATTTTTAACTGACTTGCACTAAAGGTGCCAAAATACATTTTAAAAAGAAACTTCTTAATATAGTGAGAAACTCCAAATCCCTAAGCAAGCATTAAGACAAAAAAAAAAATCTTTATCAGTTAAATATTTTCTCAAGATTTTTGTTACAAATTCCATACATTGTTGTTATAAATTAGGTATAAGCTTGCATTTCCTGCCAAAATTTTATCTAGAAAGCTTTATAAATGCTTATGAAAATTTCACGGGTATTTCAGTCTAGTTCACTAAGATCATGTACATGTTCTAATATTTTACTACTTTTTTAATCTTTAAAGTTTAAAAATTGCCTCTAGGACCCCATTTTTTTTCAAATATAATTCTGGGTGTTACTCCTACAAAGCATATGAAGATATAGGTCAAAGTAAAGTTCACGTGTTGAGCATGCATAATAACATTTCAGCCAGAAGCAAGAAATCCAACCAAAGGACTCCCTTCAGGATGGTCTGCACAGCACTTGGACAGTGGAGGTACTCGGGAAACGTTTGCTTAAGGAAGACAGGAGGCAATGATACAAAAGGGGAAAATGATCAGACTGCAAGTCAGGAAGTGCAGTCAGCCACCAAGGAGCTACCTCAGCTTGGACAAGTCTCTTCACTTGTCTGGTCTTTGGTTTCCTCATTTTTCTAATTGCTTGTGTTGAAAAAGATGCTGAATGTTTCCCTAGAGATAAAACAGTGGGCTGCGCAGATGTCAGTTCTAAAAGGTCCCTACGGTAAGCGGAAATGAATAAACCACGATGTGTGGCACTTAGTTCAGAGTACCTGTAAGTCTTACTCACGCATTTATGATAAGCGCCTGCTCTTCTATTAGGTTACCTTCACCAATCACTATTGGCCCGGCTTCCGCAATAATTCGTGCTTTAGGGTGGATCACTGTCCTAGGTCCTGTTAAAAGTACGGTGAAAGAAATTATTGGTGGAGGCTAAGCTTCCTACAGGAGGGTAGGAGGTGACGGAGGGGAAAGGAGGCTGTTGGGAGGAACATTTTCTAAAGTAGGTGCCAGGCACCACCCAGGGCACTTTACAAATGTTATCTCCTCGGCTGTTATCATTAGCAGTTAGTGCCAAAGCTCAAACCAAGGTGAGTGGAGACAGACAGCACAGGCTTTGGAGCCAGACAGCCCAGGCTCACCCTCTATTTTGAAGCCTCTGTTATCTCAGTGGTGAAATGGAGATGGTGATAATACCAGTCTTGCAGGGTTGTTGTAAGGGTTAGATGAGATAATGTTTGTAGACCCAATATTCTGGCACATAGTTGGCAATAAAAATTAATTCCCTTCCTTTCCTTTATAAAGGTAAGGCTCTCTTTGCTTACAACCTTGGTGTTTTCTTATGCTAGTGAACCACCTAACACTTTCTTATGCTGGTCGACTATAGGATTCGTATTTTTATTAAATGATTAAGAGGGAGTATGGGCTGGACAGGAGTCAGAAAATATGGAAACCAACTTTAGCTTTATTACTTTGTCACTATCCCTACTAAAGCTCACCTATGGGGAGGAGGCAGAGCTTCTGTTGTCTGGTCTAGGATGTGATTTTTAACAGTTAAAATTAGGAAAAGGTTAAAGGAAGGCAATGGAAGGAGCTAAATGTGATTACTGGAGTCATGAGACTCTGCTATAGGGAGACCCAGGGCCATGCCTCTAATCTCAAATAGAAGGGAGCAGGAAAGGACTCTCATCACATCCATTTATTTCATGATCAGGTTGATAGAGGCACTGCATCGCCTAAACCCAGATGCTGGAATGCTGACACCTTCTCCCTCGTAGCTTTTACTTACCCACAGTCCTAGCATCTTGGTGATAACGAAACCACTGGTGAGAAAACAGAACCTCATTTTAGCCTCTCCCTCCAACACTCGCTCTACCTGTCTCCCAATACCAAGGCTGTTTGTACAAGCAAACCAGCAGATAGGAAGGTGACATGGATCATGAAATTCAGTTGTATAAATTGTTAATTTATTCAATAATCATTATCTGCTTGTGACAGGCAAGATGCAGTGCTGTATGTTAGGGGGTAAACAGAGACACACATGCTATTTTTGCCCTTGGAGCCTGTTATCTTAAAAACTGGGAACTTTACACACTTACTCACAAGTGTATTAAAATAAATAAGGAGATGTTCCTGGTGCCCAGAGAATTGGAAGGAACCTCAGTGCAGCTTATTTTTTTCCCAGCAATGAAGAGCTGAGGATTGATTGGGGGGAAAGAGGGGAGTGAAGAGCTAAAACCAGATGCACAAAGGACGCACAGTCTAGTAAGAAATAACATGAAAGTGGCTATGTCACCTCTGGCTCCCCAAATCTTCCGCTGCTAACGTAAAATTTCCCTGGCAAATTCTCCTATTCAGGATAGAAGTCAGGATTTCTCAGATCCTTGGGAAGCTTCTCAACTTGATCATGATTGTGAACACATGTGCATTTCTTCTTTGTTACACACAGACACACACACTTATAAAAGGAATATATGTTCATTACAAAAACTTCAAACAAAGCAAAACATATAAAGATCCTCTCATACTAATCCCATTCGCTAGAAGTAAGTATTCTTAATAGTCTGAAGTATACTATTCCAGACTTAAGCACTACTGTATCTCATTAGAAAGTTAAAAAGTAAATTCATCTTGAAGAAGAAAAAAACATGGATTGCAAGCACATACTTTTTTTTAAAACAAAGGAATAGTACTTATTATTCTGTAATTTGCTTTTTTCACCTAATATGTATGTCATGGTCATTTTTCCATATAAGCACATCTAAGTAGATATGCTTGTTATGGTTGAACAGTATTTAGCATCATATTAATATACCATAATTTATTTAATTAATCCTTTAATAATGGGCATTTAGATGTTACCACTTTGGGGGGAGAGGTACTAAACAATGCTGAAACAAACATTGGATTCCTTTGACACGAGGTACTTCTTACCGGTATTCCAGCTGTGTCAGCCAATTTAAATCTGTAGTTTGCACAATACTAGATTGATAATTTACTTCAAAATGTTCTATGATAAAGGGACATGATCTTTCTATTTTAGGTTCTTTGTAATTGAAATCCCAGACAGTACCCCACCCCTTGTCTAGAAAGTCTAGACTCTGGCCTCCAGCACTTAAAGGCTATGTGTTTAATCTCTCAAAAAGCCTGTTTTCTCATCTATAGAAAGATGAGATCTCTTAACAATCTACCTCATAGGGTTGAAGTGTGGATTATAGGAAATAGTGTTTGATAGGGAGATCATGGGGTCTAGCCCACAGTTCTTAAAAATGGAGGTTCATCACTATCTGACACTAAGAGCTAACAAATAATTTTATCAAACGGTAGTAAGCAAAAGAACGCCTTCTGGTCTAAGATACAGAAGAAAAGGGTCTGTTTTACTCTACTCAGGTTATCAGGATGACTCTTTCCAACCAGGGGGAAAAATATCTGTCCCTTATTGAAAGATAGTAAAAAAATTGATAAAGAAAACTCCCCCACTAGCATTAAAACTCTTAGGACAAAGAGATCATCATGGCTGTGATTAAAAAGCAGATCCTTTGCACTGCTGCTAAGTAGCCAGAGGCACTGGATATTCTGCTGGCCCTCAGCCTGTAGCTGTTAGCAAGCAGATATGCAAGAAGCTACGTGAGAATGGACTAATAAAACAAAGGTACCACTAGACCTATATTTCTTTAAAAGTTGCTCTAAAGTATAGCTTTGAAAAGAATTGCTATTTTCACTTTTCCCTTTCAAAATCGATACACATTAGTTATAGGAAAAAAAGATAAACTCAAATTTAAAAATATCAATCCCAAGTCTCATAAGATGTCTTCTTACACATTATTTAAAAATAATGCCTGAGCTATTTTGACCAGATGTTTTCTTATTGTTATTTTTATCATTATTAATAAGTTAGTAAATAACCACCATGTTTCCCCGAAAATAAGACCAGGTCTCATATTAAGGTTTGCTCCAAAAGACGCATTGGGGATTATGTTCAGGGGATGTCATCCTGAAAAATCGGCTTGGGCTTATTTTCCGGTTAGGTCTTATTTTCGGGGAAACACGGTAGGAAACTCCTGATTACAAATATGAGGGCCTTGACTGGGGGGTACAGCATTAACAACTTTCGTGAGACCTGTGCTTAAGACACCACCTCCACCTGGTGGCAGCAGTGCCAAACTACAAGTCCTGGTGGTTCAGGGCTGAAATAACCAAAAGGTGAAACTAGCAACTTGGAGCTGTGAAGTAACAGCCAATGTCATGGGCGACAATAAACGGAAGCGTTCCCCTAGACCTCCCGTAGGTCTTTTTTTAGGAAGAGACTAGAGAGGTTAGAATACATGTACTTCAGTAAATGAGAACTCCTTTAAGAACTTCGCCAAACCGAAATGTTCGGACTCGGGTGAGTGATGCGCATGGCGCCGCTTTGTGCCGGAGGTCAGCGCCAGAGCACTGTGTCAAGACCCGGGGCGCGACAGCACGCGGAAATGTGGGCACAGTTTGCTCCACGCTTTACTGCATGCAGGAAGCACTTTTACCTAGAATAGGTCTGAATTCAAACCAAGTGTAAAGGTCTTGAGGTTAAAACGCTTTAAAAATGAAAATCTGTCACCATGGAAAAAAAAAATTTTTTTTTTTTTTAAAGACTGTTGTGAACCTTCTTGGGCTCTTTCTGGCAGGGCAGTTTGTATATTTTCTTACCAAATGTGCTGAAACCCTATTTGGCTTATCTCCTTGTTTGGATAAATGTGTCTAGAGTTGGAGCTGCCTTACTGGCTGATGAATTATTTTTGTAAATGGTTGGCTGGGCTTGATGCGACATAGCCAGAAAGACATTCCTTGCATCAAATTTCCATTCCCCTCATTTGGTAAAGGACATTTTTCCTCTCTATCTTTGCCACAGAAAGCAATCTTTGTGTACATATGTCAATAAATAGTTCAAAAAGCCACAAGCTCTCTTTTGAAAATTAAAACAATTCCTTTGACCTGTAAGCTGAAGTACCTGTAAGAACTGCTTTATAGTCCATGAATTTCTTAAGTAAAAGCCACTGTTCTGCCTCATTGAAAAAGATTTCCACAATAAACGGTGAGCTTTTGATCTATATTAAAAACTCAAATGACAAGAGAGACAGAGTAAGTGGGACATAGTGCTTCTACCACAAAGCTCTTCCATTGTGCCAAGTTCTGCCTTCACATTGTGATTTCCCCCAGAGCCAGGGCCTGACACCAGCAGACTTGCCTTTCACCCCATTATGGGATTACAGGACTGTGCTTAAAGTACCTTTCTGAAATATTTTCGGCTTTCAAAACAACACTGATAGGAAATAATGCATGGCCCATGAATCAAGGCAGCCTAATTAAAAACAGCCTTGATACTATGAAACCTTATTTACCCAAATTATAATTAACAAGAGAGCTGTTATTTTTCCCCAGGTCTGTTTCTTAGAAGCCTCTAATGAAAGAACTCGAGCAGAACCTCAAGTCATATGGTTTCTGGTTAAGGAAAATACTTCAAAGCTTTGGACTAGTTTCTTTGTTAAACCAAATACCTGATTCTCTAGGAAAACTGGAGTTTGGATTTAAAGTTCTACTCCACTGAAACATAGTAAAGGAAAAATTTACTTTCTTCTCCAAATATTTCAGAATGGAATAATTTGGTAAGAATATATATAAACAAGTAGGGGATGAAAAGTTATGTATAACATCCTGAAAAATCTGTTAATTAAACTACACTCAAGTTTATTGCTACTTAACCCAGAAAACAGCTTATTAAGTGTTTAAATTTCTATATTCATAGCACAACAAAAAAAAGACTCAAATCAATTATTCTGCTAAATTAATAAAAAACAGAAACAACAGAAGCCATAAAATGAAAAAGCTCAGAAATCGAGTTTTAATCAGATAACTTAGCTCTACTCTGTGCTTTGACTTAACTTTATAATTATATCTCCCAGGAGCTTTTTAATCTGATATATCAGAAAAATGAATTAACAGTAGCCAAAAGGTGAGAGATATTTTATACCAAATACAACAATGATAGAAATGACTATCTAAATACTAATTCTGGAAAATTTCCATCTTTATATATATAATTAAAAATAAGAATCACGTATATTAAAAATGAGATAAGAACTGTGGCAGACAGAACACTGGGGAACTATATCAACTCTGAATCTTTTCCTTAATTTTTAAAGTTGAGATGTTTCTGTCAAGTATTTGAGCACATTTTCTGGTTTTAAAAAACCGGGTCAAAAATAACAATAAAGATTAATTTAAATCCATTTTTTTAAATTATTACTTCTTATGTTATAATCCATCACTGAAAATCTGTGTTGAACTATTACTTTATAGTTTAATCATCAGAACTGTACCCTATCAACCAGTCAAATATTATATGGAAAGATTTAATCACTGTATTGAGATAAATAATTTCAATACTTAGGGAAAGTAGGAGGATAAAAGGGATAAAGGAAGGGGAGGAGCACAAAGTAGTGAAAGACAGAGGGAGAAACAGGAGATGGAGAGTGCTGACTCCTGATGCCCTCACGCCCCAATGCTATGCAGTGGTCCAGTGGCTGACCTTTCATAGGATAAAGCCTTTACTGCTTTTCAGAAAAGCTTCTACAAGTAATAGGAGTTATTTCAAATCTGAAATACACACACAAACACATAGAGGTATACCCGTGTGTATATTTGTACCAATAGAGGTAGTTTCTATTTACCTGTTATATAGTTTCTATATACCTATTACATAGTAAATATTGTATACTTATTGTTTAACATGGAGAAGTAGAAATGAAAGGCAAAGTTTATATAATTAGCTACATCATTTTAGTGTTGCTTTCCTTCTATTCATAGAATATCTTGGGAGCTACTATTAGATGTCATTCTTTGATTCATGATGAAACCATGAAAACACCAGAATAAAAACAATGTAGATGAGTATTTTGATAAACACGTGGCCATGATAATGTCTCCTCATAAAAAAGTTGTAAGTGGTTGAAGAGTTAACAGAGAGCTAACACAGCACTGAAAAGAAACAGGGCCACCTTCTAAACTTTGAAATGATGTCAATTTAAAATAAATAAATCCAACCTGGCAAACTCCTACTGATATTCCGTAATACTGACACAATCTTCACTGCTTTTATAAGACCTGAATGCCTAAATTGGTTAAAAGCTTAGACTTACTAAAATTTATAATTTTTTTCCTATTAAACATACTGTTAATATAAGGTAACAAGACATGTTTTCTCTCTGAAAGTGTATTTAATTCACTGAAAGCTCTACTCTAGTAACATGTAGCTGCTGGCAGGGATAGGCTCACATTATTAAAGCTACAAGGGGACCATATCCAGTGAAAACATATTGAAAAGAACTGGGTAAAATGTGAGTTTGGGGGAACTCAATCGTGTTCATACAAGCGAGTTGCCACATGTTGAATTATGCATTTGTTTTAAATGTTGGACTTGACCTCTAGCAAGGCTACACAGATAAGATTTAGTAGTACAATTAGGTAACTTTCATTGTGTGCTTATTCTGTTAGGTTTTGAGCAATCACTTTCTTATTTAATCCGCAAATATTCTCTTATTTAATCCTTCAAAAACCTAGGAGGTAGGCACTCCTATTTTGCATGTGCTATCCATTCTTCCCTTTTCCTTATAACAGAATCCTATTTTACTAGGGGCAGCACTGCGCTCCGTTAAGACTAAACATTTCCCAGCCTTCCCTGCAGCCCTATGTGTCCACAAGACTAAATCCAAGGCAAAAGACACACAAAGAAGGGCTGTGCAGAACTTTTAGGAAGATTATTTAAAGGGAACTGACTCAACTGGGAGGTATATCCCCCTTTTTTTTTTTTTTTTTGTCTCCACTCCTCTTTCTTATCCAAGGTCACACTTGGTGCTCTAGCCATCACATCTTTGCCTGCAAGGCCGGAACTTTTGGACAATCAACTGACCGTCCCTAAATTGTCTACCTCTAGACTTTTTATATAAGAGAATAAACTTGGCATGTGTAAGCCACCCCTACATGCAGCTGAACTTATTCGTAAAGCACACATTTACAGAGATGGGGAAAAGGAAGGTTAGTGAGGTTAAGAAATATGTCCCATGTAACCCAGCGGGTAAAGAGCAAGGATGCTAACCCAAGTGTGTCAGATTTCACGGTCCACAATCTTAATAATTACCAGCAGAATGTAAGCTCCACAAAGGCGGTAACTTCTGCTCTGTTCATTGCTGTGTCCCTAATGCTAGCACAGTGCCTGGCACATCGTACGTACACAATAGATGTTCCTCAAATAAACAAATTACTTTATTATGTTGCCTCATTATCCTATAGAAGTTTAAATATAGACTCCATCACATTATATATTCTTTTAGAAATATTAAACACTTATGGGAGAAAATACATTGTTTTGTCAATAAAATTAGGATATCAGTGAAACAAATATAATACCCAATTACTATAAAGCACCAAAATTAAATCACATCAATTCTTGAGAAACAACACTAATGAACTATTTTCTTACCTATAGTTACATCACCTCTAATTTCACTTTCCACACACACAACTGCTCCAGGAGCAATCTTCACACTGTAGGAAGAAAAAGGTAACACTTATCATGGACAAGGTTTAAAAATTTAGTTATAGAAGTTAACCTGAACTGCAGTGAGAAAAAGGCTAAGAAAAAAAAAAAAAAACTGATGGAAAAATGCAAAGTAAACTGTAAGAGGGTAATAATATAAATTCAAGTGGCACCCTATCCATTGGGCTAAAATCATACATGATGCCTTACTACAATTCTTGAGAAAAAAGAGGCTGTGGATCCTTTTCTTTTTTAACACCAGCATTGTTCTAAATACCAAAAAGCTGAAGACAAAGTAGATATCTATTAGGAAGGCACTAGTTAATAAATTATATTAAACAATGGATACACATAAAAGAGAATGAATAATCCTTTATGTAAAGAATTGGAATGATCTCCAGGCTAAATGAAGTCGAAAAAGCAAAGCCAGAAAATGGACAGTTTACAATATGCCACTATTTTTGTACAAAGGTGGGGAAAGACTGTACATTCAAATTATTTAACAACCAGCAAGGTAATATTTACATAGAAATTGGTGTCACACACAAATATTCCTATTTATTTTCCAACTATATATAAAACTCTTTGTTATATATAGTGCAAATTGTTCAAAACATTAATAATTTATAATTTATTGATGCTTTTTAATATTCTGTTGTGATCTTTTGTTGGACACAGCTGAATCTAGCTAAATGCTGTCCTAGCTGAGCCATGAGCTGACATGAACCCACTAATGACTTCCCCATTAAACTGGCAGTCATTGTTCCCATTAAACAAAGAATTTTTCTTAGTAACTATGTTATTCATGGTGTTAAAGATCCTCTCAGTTTCTATGAACTAACAATACCATTTAAGGTATTTTGACTATAATTCTTTTTGGATTGTTCAAAATTTTAACTTCTAGTTGTTCATTGCTAGTATATAGAAATACAATAATTTTGTACATTGATCTTGTATCCAGCAACCTTGCTAAACCCACTTAGTTCAAGTAACATTTTTCTAGATTTTCTATGTAATCAATTTTGTTGTCTGTGAATATGGACAGTTTTATTTCTTCTTTTCCAATCTGTATGCATATTATTCCTTTTTCTTGCCTTATTGCCTTGGCTAAGACTTCCCGTATGATATACAAATAGGAGTGATGAGACCAGACATCCTTGTCTTGTCCTAGCTACATAAGATCAACAAAACCTATCAAATTATCTTCTAAGCCATGAACTTAGCATTTTAAGTAAGTTATTAAAACCTGGTATGTGAAACAGTTGAAGCTTTGTGGACTAAAATGTTACTGCCTTGAGTTATAAATTTTCCAAAAAGTTGTTTTCTCTTTTCGGCTTTACCAGCAAGGACCAGAAATCTAGAGTGCAATAATTCATTCATATCAATATTATTTTTTTAAGTTCTATAAACATTCATGTATGAAAATGCTTGCTTATTTTTAACTTACAGTAGAGAGTATAAAAAATTTAATGGTACTTTCTGTTTTGCATGTCATTTTTGGATACATTTTTATTAAAAATATTGTTATTGCAAGGTTTTATTTTTTCAAACATTTTACTGTGAAACAGATTCATGCTTTTTAATTTGTCCTCCTTGATGATTGCAAATTTTCATTATAGGTAACATGAACTTACATAGGACACAGTTGCAGTTCTAATAAAATATTTAAGTGTATAGCACATACAATTTTTCTAACTTTTGAGCATCATTTACAACTGGTGCAAGCAGTATAGCTGTCCTAGTGTGTAACTGCTGAACATCTGTATTTGTTTGAATATTTCCAAATTATCTCTGGAAGATAAGAAACATCATATTCACTGCCTTCAGAGTGAGGAGCTGGACAGCAGGAACACAAGGGTAGATGGAAGATTTTTTTCATTAAATACCATTTTTAATCATGTGCATTTTGAATCACACAAATCCATCCCCTATTAAATAAAACAAACAAAAATATAAATAAATGTTTCTTTAGACCATGTGACAAAGAGGTCCTAGATACACTCGCATAATCAGGGTGAAGTTTTATCCCCCTTTCTTTACAAAATTCCCCTCAAATCATGATGCCAACAAGGGTCTTCCCCCTTAAATTGTTATTTATTTTATCTAAAAAGACTTTCTTATAACTCTTAAGTATCACTTAATGAATTTTAGACTCCTTAGTTTTCCTTTAAGACCGTTTTTTCTATTCTCTAAATCATTTTCTCCCATTGCATCAGCAACAATCCTCTTTAATCAAGGACAAAATTATTATTCATTAGTTTCACTTCTCATTAATTTCAAATACCATATTCACAATGGTATTCATTTATAGTATTTTTAGACCATTGTTCACAAATGTTCTGTCATATTACACTCAGGATGCTTGATACTGTATTAGCAGAAACACGATACAAGTCAGTATAAGGAATGAAAGGATATATTATGAACGAAATGTGAATACTTGGAATATTCAATATGGTTATATTCTGGCCCATTTCTTATCTCATGTTAATTTGTTTGGGGTGATGAGGTGTTCTTGTTTTTCTACTTATGATAGCTATCCATGACGCTGCAGCTGTAATTTAACTGAGACACTTGGACACTTCTGGTTGCACTCTCGGGACACCTCTTTGAAAATACTGTACCAATCCAGCCAAACTAGCAATCAAGTATGGAAGGAGAATAAAGACATTTTCTGAATTGCAAAGACTTAAAAGAAAAAAAAAGTATCTTCTATGCACTCTTTCTTAGAATGCTGCTGAAGAATGTACCTAGCTAAATAAAAATAAACCAACAGACAAGACAAAGGCTCTAGCTTCTAAGGACTGAAGGAAACATCAGGACAATAGCTGTACAATAGTCTTAGAGAACAAAGATGATAAAGGGGAAGATCTCCAAGGGGAAAAAAAGAAAAAGAAAAAAGAAAGTTATGTAAGGAGCATTTTGAAAAAAACATTACTAGCATTTGACATATCTGTTGGAAGATCTGAAAACATCAGTTCATACAAAAGTAAGGAAATAAATGAAGTTATTTTGTTAAGCTTTGGATGAATTCAGTTTGAGGTATCCACAGAAAATTCAGGAGAAAGACCCAGCAGGCAATTGAAAACACCAATCTGGAGTTATTCAGAAAGCTATAGACCAGAAATAAAGCTCTGAGAATCAGCAGGATACAAACTTTTTTATGTGTCTCTCCATCATTCATATTCTAGAATCCCCCCAAATTTTACCAAAGTGCAAAATGACACCAAAAATATTTCTTGTAAATCACATCAACTTCCCTACTGATATGAAAAACTAAAGAAAGAAGATATACACAAAATTTTCTTCTACAAATTTCAGTGAACAAAATTTTCTACCAAAGTGTTTTTAAAGCTTTAAGCAAAAAGAATATATATTAAAACAAACAAACAAACAACTAATAATCCCTGGGTCTACTTTCAAGTAATGTTTGTGAGATTAGACACAGCTACCTACATCTGTTTCCATCATTTTCACATGCACTGACTCAAGTTCATGAAATTACCTACAAGGCTTAAGTTAATGAACTTCTAAAAATGACCCACCTAGGTTACTATGTGTGCTTGACTCTGCTGAAATCACAGAAAATATATAACCTCTAGTGAATAGAAGGGAACGTCAGTAACACAAAACAGCAGAAAATGACCCAACCCTCTCATTTTATAGATGAGGAAACTGAGACTAGAAATTTCTTAAAGCAGTTTTTCCTGAGGCATCATTATCCTAACACCAATCATCTCTTTTCTGTTCATTGAAAGTTTTCTGGAAACAACCTGTCATTTTGGATATTTTCTCTGTGACAGCTCAATGATGCTGTCCTTGAAGGTATCACCATTTGTAAACGCTATTTCTGATGCTTTTCATTTAGAGTGGGAAGGGGTAAGGGGAGTTGTGTGTTAAAATATGCAATTTTATTAAGCCCTGGGTCAACTAAATTAGGGTTTATAAAATGCCTCGTTTTAGACTTTATTTCACATTCCAACTTTTCATTCCCTCAGCCTCCCTTTCACTATGATTTTTTATGAAAAGAGCATTATCTGACTTGTCTTGGATGAGAATAGGAGCGATTCATAAGTGCCCCTCTGTCTTCGGTTTTACGCCTAAGAGAGAGACTGATGGTAGAGTTTGTGTCACAATCGGCATACTTCTCCGTAAGGCACGAAATAATTCACCACCTGACCAAATAAAACGTGGTCCAAACATCGAGTAGACTCCACTGCACCTCGGTGAGACGGAGTGGGTAGCAGGCGGCTGAGAGAAGCATTGGCTGAAGACCCAATAACTATGAAAATAACAAGTTAACAATACCTTCATCTCCACTGCACACTACTGTATACTGTACATAATATTCATAGTCTTTCCTCTGCAGCTTATGGGAAAAGATTACAGTTACCTAAGTAGAAGAAAAATCTAAATTTTAACCTATGGCACCAGAAAGTTTGTCGGTTTTCTTTTCAAAGTGCCAGCAGGGGGTGATCAACACTGCTGCTTTGGGAAATAGTCTCACTTAAGCATTTCTCGCATCCAAGCCGCTCCTGTCCACCAGCAACAGTTCCCAGCAATGAAGACTGGGAAGAAGCCACTATTACTGTCCTCACACGTCTACAAAGGAGCTTGTCCACGCTGGGCACAGTGTCAAGTTCTAGTCCGGGCGCGGCCCCCTTATTGACAAGCGACAGTGAATCGGTTTATACAAACATACACGACCCACGACAGGTAGGAAAGGACCGGGAAGCGGCCAACACTAACGTGGGTGCCTGGGAACACACAACAAAAGCAGCTACGAGCCGCCAATGAACAGCCGCACCTAGTGCAGCAGAACGTCAGGCGCGACGCCATTCTCTGCCCACAACCCCGCCCGGAGGCCTCCGCGCGCAGGCGCGCTGCGGGAGAGAAACGACGAGGTCGGCAGGGGATGAAAGAAAAACCATCCTGGCACGGCTTCCGCATCCCTGCCCAGAGCGCCCTACCCCAATTCTGTCGCGTCCCCCCTCGGCGGACGCCAGTCCTGGGCTTTAGGAATTATCCAGGCCGAGTGTCAGGGATAAGACATCATCTCAGTCCCGACCATTGGTCACCAGGAAAAGTTTCCACCTCTGCAGAGCGTTGAGAAGAAGCTTTTCTCAAACAGCAGACCCACCTCTTTTGACTCTTGTCCGCCATGGTTTGGATCGGGTCTCCAATTGGAGCCGAGATCGATACTACCGCTTGGGCAAAGCGATGATCTCTACAAGCGATTGGAGAGCCTGGCAGGATTGGAAGAGGGCGGAGCCGGGGCGAGGGCGTGCCCGCGGGGGCGGGACCAGCTAGGACGCGCTGCGCCCCCTCTGGTAGGGTGAGCCGGTTTGTGCGAGGCGCGGGGAGGTGCGTAGCAGCACCTGATTGTAGCGCAGTCCAGGGAGCGATAGATTGGGATTTAAAACACCCGTTTAGTCTAATCCAACGCACGTCGTTATGACCTCATTATGTCGCACCGTTTATTTTCATTCTTCTTTCCGGTCTCTAGTCCTCAAGCTTCCTTGGGCTAGGCCTTGAGCCCATTTCCTGTTCAGTGAGCTCATCTCTTAGTTGATGGGCTCATCGTTCCCATAATTTACGTACCTTTACCTGCTGGCTTTCTCAGGTTAACATATCTAGTCCTGTCCGCTTTGCCGAGCTTCACATCTAATTATTCGACTGCTTACTGCCTCAAAATCTTACCACCTAAAACGTCCAGAATGGGGCTTTGATTTACTCTCTCACCCTCTCTCCAACCAAATGGCCCTTTGATCTCCATCTCAGTAAAGGAATCCACCTCCAGGACCTCGAGTCAGCCTACGCACTCCTCACCTCTCCATGTATCATTCACCAGGAAGTTCTGCTGGTCCTAGAGCTCATTCTTCCACTTCTCAGCCGCCATCTCAGCCCTATTGTCTGCTCCTTCCACCTTTGATTTCTAAAGTCACACCCCCATCCCTGCCCTCCACCCTCATCCAAAACTGTAGTTAAAATAATCCTTTAAAAAACAAATTTTTAAAAAATGCAGCAATAAAAAATAGTTTCTAATGATAAAAAATAAAATAAAAACCAAATCCAGTTTGGTTTTTACTATCTATTCCTTTTAAAATCCAAACTCCTTTCCATAACCTATCTCTGAGCTAGATTCAGCCCCTGCCTACTTCTCTCTTCTTTAATTTCATATTCCTCTTCCTCTTTCTCTAATCACACTTTCATTCTCTAAGAAGCCAAGCTGACTCCTCCCAAACAGCTTCCACCTGTCCCATGCCCACCTTCCTTTGATCCTTTCATTCTCACATGTCAAATCATATTCAGTGTGTCAATTTTTTCATTACAGTTGGTGTCAGTGAAGTGGGATTTGCTAGAACTGCACTGGCTCATGGAAATGTGGTGGGAAGAGAAAGGATAAAAGGGTGGGGGATGAGGAACCTTTGATCCCTGGATGGCTACCTAGTCACCCATGGTATGAAACTGAAACTGCAGCTACACTGTGATCAGTAACTAAAGGTAAAAGTTACCGATGGAACTTAGAGATGGGGGTAAACCCGACTCTTGAGGAGTTGGCTCATTGGAAATGTAAGTACATGCAAACAATAAGAAGCATGCTAATAACCAATCCTTTGGTTATTATTTGTAATAGCTAAAATAAAAGAAAGCTCTGGATCTGACCTTGATGTTAAACCAAGCCTAGGTTTAGATGGATCTGAGCATTGGCCACGAGCCTATGTGCCAGGACAACAGAAAGTACCTCTAAGGCCTCTGGTTACCAAGAAGATAGCCAATGAGAGGGGTAAGGCTGAAAGGTCCATGCTTCTAATCATGGCTTGGTCCTTCTGGTGACCAGCCCCCATCTGGGAACCCACCCAGAGTGGCCTCATTAAAACAAGATGTTCTTAGTGCCCTTATCATTTAGGAATTTACAAGAGTTTTAGGAACTCTGTGGCAGGAATTGGGGCCCGAGACCAATATATATATTTTCTGTTATCTCACAGGATGAATTTAGAACATTCTGTTTTCTCCAAGCATATAAACACCTATCGATTTTCAAGTGATAACTGTCTAAATTAATTTGAAAGACTTCTATGGCATGTGTATTAGGGTTCTCCAGAGAAGCAGAACCAATTCACTCAAACACACACACACACACACACACACACACACACACACACACACTGGGTGGCGCTGGCCAGTCTGAAATTTATAGTAGACCCTCAGGCTAGATATTCAGGGAAGAGTTGATGTTGCAGTCTCAAGTCCAAAATCTTCAGGCTAAAAACTCAGACAGGGTTTCTATGTTACAATCTTGAGGCAGAATTGCTTCTTCATTGGGAAACCTGTCTTTGCTCTTATGGCCTTCAAGTGATGGATGAGACCCACCCACATATTAGATGGTAATCCGTTTTACTCAAAGTCTTCTGATTTAAATGTTAATCATATATATATATATATATATATATATATATATATATATATATATATATGTATGTATGGATATATATATATATACATATATATATATATATATATATATATATATATATATATATATATATATATATATACCTTCATAGCTACATCTAGACTGGTGTTTGACCAAATAACTGAGCATCATAACCTAACTGAGTTGACACAAAAGCATGTTTATAAGAAGGACCATTTTATCAACATTAGGTACAGTGTCTAGAGCCTATAAGCTTTTCAGGAATCTACAAAATATTTGAGACCTGAAAATAAAATGTACTGATTCCAAAAATTTTTTTAAAAAGTACATGTAGAAATAAAAAATATTTAATGCAAAGACAAAAAACTTTTTTTCCTAACAAATTAACTGCAACTCAATTCTGTACCTAGCAATTATCTTCAATGGGGGATATGGTTGCATTTTAATGTGTTTACTATGATGTGCGTGATGTAGGAGATTTTCCTGTGAGTCCCCAAATGATGTGGGGAATTTCTGTGAGTGCTGGGATCCTGTCTCGTAAAACGGAAGAATGGAAGCACGGACCAAGGAGAGGCAAAGAGTTGTAAAAGCAAAGAAATACCGCTCCCGAGCGGGAGGGGGTTCCCGAATGGGGGGTGTCCTGTGACTGAGGCAAAAGTTCTTATTTTTATACCTTCCCTTGCCTGCTTGGGGATGGGGGCTGGTGCCTACTAATGGAATTCATCTATCAGGTTTGTCCTGTTGCCCATCCCGAAGGGATTAATGAAATAACCCATTCCTATCTATCAGATCTGCTCCGTTTGTCCAGCCAAAAGGAATTTATGGGGTAACTTATTAACCTCAGGCCTACTTCAGAACCTGGAATTTCAGGATGTGGCTGCTTTTTTGTTTATTCCACCAGGGACCTCCCTGTCTACCTAACAACATGCTAACTAACCTGTCTCATGAGCTTAGTCACTTTTAGGGAGCCCTCTCCTCCCCATTAATTGTTTTACTGTTTGTCTAGATCTTTGTGCCATCTATGGCCTGGAAAAAGCAATCCATCTGTTTGGAAACAGCCAATTTTAGCATTTTCACTTCTGTATTTCTCTTGCTTTTTAAAAATCCCCTATCTCTGCCAATGATTGCTTATTTATTTTTCACTACAGCATACTTGTGCTGTACTGCACCAATAGTTCTTTAAGGAAATTATTTGTTGCCATTTCTGTCTCCCTAGTATATTGAGAGCTACTTGAGGACATGGGCCATGTCTTACTCATTTTTATGTTCCTGCTGTTTAGCACAGGTCTCTCACTAAGAGGTGGTCCTCGTCCTTAAAATGCTCTTAAAATACTTTTGCATCAGGCTATATTCTCCCCTCCTTTATTTAAGGCTGCATGCTCTTGCATGATGAAAGATGGCTAGTCAGGGACAGTACTTAGTGCGTTGAGTTTAGTAGAGGGACTCTGCTAGCTAAGAGATGGCCCATTGTTCTCTAGGCATGTCTCCTGTATTTCTGCCCTCACTGCAGACAAGCTTCTCTTTAAGTGTTTCCTCTGCTTCCTTAAAACCTTTTTAACTTTAACAAGTATTTACTGAGTACATAGTATGTGCCCAACACTGTTCTATGTGCTGGGGATACAGCAATAAATAAAGTCCCTCCCTTGTAGAGCTGACATAATAGCGTAATCGATTTATGAGGGTACTATTAAAGAAAGAAGAAGAAATAG
Source organism: Rhinolophus sinicus (assembly GCF_036562045.2). Taxonomy (NCBI): domain Eukaryota; kingdom Metazoa; phylum Chordata; class Mammalia; order Chiroptera; family Rhinolophidae; genus Rhinolophus; species Rhinolophus sinicus. The sequence continues at coordinate 66,858,615 of NC_133754.1, forward strand.
CATAAGGAGAACAGTGGAAGTTGGGGGGAGGGTATCTTCTTACTCTTTGAGAATCTGCCTCCCTTCCTCATGCTCATGTGCTTGTTTCCCCTCCCCAGGCCGGGGAATTGTCTGTCCACAACTGGAAAATGAGATTTTTCATTAACTTAGTGAAGAAAATATGACAGTTAGATGGCTGGAAAGGCAAATATTGGGGTATATAAACTAAACAAAACCAGACCTTTTGAAAGCAGTGTTTTTAGTACATATCATTATTAAGTAATATAACCCCAAATGCGTTTTGGTTTCTATAGTGCAGTTCTCTTGATCAGAATGCCAACTTTTCTGCTTTTATCGCCAGTTGTTTTGTTTGCTTTTGCTCACCCGGGCCTTCCTGAACCATATAAAGCGATCAAAGAGAGCCTGGCTGAGGTTTCTGTTGTAGGAAGGCACGAGTTAAGGACTCTGGAAAGGACAGTATCTTTTGTTCCAGTTCATCATGGGTTGGCTTCAGCTCTTTTTCCTCCATCCTGTCTCATTTTATCAAGGAGCTGCGTTTCCTTTTGCACTTCTGTTTAATTACCTCTGCAATATGGATTCATTTCCCACTCATGCCAGGTAGGTTTGATGGCTAATTTTGCTCTTACATCTATGAATACTATGGTAGGTCAAAAAGCACAGATTGGAGTGCAGATGTGAAGATTAAATATTAATTACACTGCTTGTTTTTTAAGTTATCACTGCCACCGATTATTGATTGCTTGATCATGAAGGTGTCCAATAGAGTAAAAGTGAAATGGAAATTGACATCATGTCTGCCTGGCCTCAGCTAAAGTTTAATAGCTTCACATGAAATGGGAAAAAGATGAAAATAAACTGCAGAGATGGATGTTGAGCTTGTACAGGAATGCGCCAAACAGATGCATCTATACAACTGTATGCCCCAGGTGTTCTTGCACACTCTTAATTTCAAGGAATTCTATAATTTTCAAAAAAATTAAATTTTATTAAATATGTAACTAAATGTGATTTTTAAAATAGTTTTGTATGATTTTTTGAGAGAAATGAAGTAAGTCAAAACAAATTTTGTTAGATTAGCTATACCTCAATCTGGGGTTCAAAAATTGTCACTAGATACTTGATAACTTGATTGAAATGATTTTTTTTATAGCTAATAATCTCAGTACATTAGAGACAGTTCCTATTTTTTAAAAAGTTTTGTGGAATATCCTTTTGTAAAGTGAAAATCCATTGCCAAAGGGCTGCCTCCTAATAATTCACTTATTTTGTAAATTAGGATATTTATATATGGGAGATTGTTAAGTAAAATTTAACTGTTTCTAGCAATTAGTTAGCATGGCCGAATTTGATTAAACTATGTAGTGTTACTACATGTTCACAACTGGTTGCCAGCCCCTACCTTCATTTAGGAGATGGGGGAGGCGGTTATAAAAACATTTTCTATTGAGAATCACAAACAAGAAAGCAAAACATTTACAAAATGAGAGTTAATTTCCATAGGATTAAGATTGCTGGCTTTGGAGTCAGCCTGGTGAATCCTGGCCCCCTCACTTCCTGAGTGTCCTTTGTGAATAAACTCTCTTAGGTTTATATGTAAAATGGAAATAATAACACTTAAAGATATTTCTTATAAAGGGATTATTAGCACAATGCCTAGAATAAAATAAGTGCTCAAAAAATCATTCATTCTACGTTGTACATGTACAGACATTTTAATGTTTGCAAATGCCCAGGGCAGTTGCCTCTGGGTAAAGTGTTGTTTCAGGCTGCTACTTCTGCTGTGTAAGGAATAAGAGTTCCCCTTACTTTCCCACAGCTGGGAAATGAAAGGTTTGGATCACAGTGTTAATTGGGGTGGTTTGGGGAGGCGTCACCCCAAGCATAGGCTCAAAGAGAAGCACAGGAATGGCTCACGGCCTGTGTAATAGAGCTTCTCACACTGAGGCAACTACCAATCTCCCTCAGGAAAGAATTTTCACCATGGTGTGCAACGTCAGTGTGTCACGGTGTCATGACATATGCCTTGTGACGTACAGAAAACATAGTCCTCTTTGACTCAGTTTCCCTGTCCCTGACTAGTCAGTCCCTGTTTTGCACATTTTCTGACCTCTTCATTTAGAGTTATTAATTTGGTACCAATGAAAAACAAACAAAAAGACAGAAAACCTCCCTATACTGTGGAAAGAAGAACCAAGTGTACAGAATGTGAAATCTCCCAGGGCATCTACTGGCTTCCAAGGGAGTCGTGTCCACAAACCACTTCACTGATATGGGTATTTCCATCACAAAAAACACTAACTCATGATATCGTAAAGTTACAGTAGAGAGGATTAAGGGCAGTTATAAAGATTTTCTCATTGAGTTTTCAAACACTTACCAAAGGGAGGCATTGAGTTGTTTTTTTTGTTTTGTTTCTCTCTCACACACTCTCACACACACCCTGTGAAAAGGAAAGAGATTCATCTCGATGAGACGATGTCTAGAGAGCTTTCCTAGGTTCTCAACACTAGATGGACATCATTTTTATACCACTAGATTTTGAAGATGTCCCTACTAGGAAACCTTCTGGATCTGCTACGAACAGGATGGTTAGGGACAGGTGTTGTTCCTACTTGAAAGGTGAATGTCAAAGAGAGGCTCCCAGGCTCACTGAGTCAGGAATCAAGGTTTGTCTCTTGAGGTAATCGTTCACAAATTGACTCTGGATCTTTCTCCCATGGTTTTTTCCTTCAGAAAAACAAATGGAAGATTTTGGAGTGATAACGGTTTGACTTCTTTAGGTGTTATGGGAGGCCTGACTCAATTGGGTTACCCAGAATGACCTCTGAAGTGACTCATCTGTTGCACTGTTCTAAGTCGATCTCACAGGTTGTCCTTTTTTCTTTCAGGTACCTCTTCCTCCTGGCTGGAGGAGGCGCCCTGGCCTGGGCTGCTATGGGTTCCTTCGCTCTGCTTGTCTTCATCCCTGCTCTGTGCTCTGTGGTTCTGATCTACTCACTGGGCCCACAGGAAGTGCACAGGTGGACTTTCTTCTTTCAGATGAGCTGGCAGACGCTGTGTCACCTGGGTCTGCACTACACGGAGTATTATCTGCAAGAACCTCCTTCCATGAGGTAAGGCAGTTTGTTTATTTGGTTGTACTGAACTGACCGAGGGTTTGCTTGTACTGTGGTGGTAGTGGAGAGAACTGGGTGTTTTTGCATTTGAGCAAGTCATTTAACCTCTCTTGGCCTCAAATTCTTTTTCTGAAAAAAAGTGTGCGGTGGGGGGATAACAATACCTATCTTGCAAGATTCTTATGTTAGAGGTAATGAATTAAATGTAATTATATGACGACTAATAACAACCATGTGTTACCTATGAAGCCCAGTGTCTGACACTTAGCTGTAAGTATCACTGTGCCTGCAAAGGGGGTTGATCCAGGAGTCCCAGGGCCCACAGATGAGGCCTGCCTGAAAGTGACTAAACACAGTTTGCTTACCTCACGTGGTTTAGACACACAGCCAGCAGTCTGCCCTCCCCTTTAGCAGGACAGGAGAGGTATAAATCCACTGTAAACCTTTGTTGCCCTTCCTTGGCACCTGCTATGTTAGAGTTGTACCTTCATTGAGACTCAGGTGTTCCATTCTCCCAGAAGGGAAGTCACCCAATATCTAGGAAATAAAAAATCAGGCACTAATTACAGCATAGAGAAGTGTTTTCATGAATCAATGAGATCACCAAGATTAGGGGGAAACATATCTCTGTGATCTTGAGGCCTATTGTCCTGGCTCCCCCTGTTATCACAATTGGCACGGATCCATGGTCACTCAGAGAACTGGGGCTTTAACCTGTCGAGGTGGGCTACCTCTTTGACTTTAGCCAGCCATTGATTCACTCACTTTGCTGTCCCTACTAAATCCAGAGTCCTTTTCTTTCTTGTGACTATTTCACTAAAGCTTCAGGGTTTGCTTCTTTGAAGAAAAGGCAAGATGGCAGGTGGGCAGGGCGTGGAGGGTACTGATTAGGATGTGGTGACTTAGGGTTTCAGTAGGAAGCCACGACCTGATGGGGCTGGAGGAAGGTTAGGCAGGATCTAGCTGGACAGGAGGAAGGCTGAACCCGAGCTGAGATTGAAGATGTATTAGTTTGCTTGGGCTGTCATAACAAAGTCCCACAGACCAAGTGGCTTAAAGGACAGAAATTTATTTCCTCTGGAGGCTGGAAGTCCAAGATCAAGGTGTTGGTAGGTTCAGCTTCTGCTGAGGCCTCTCTCCTTGGCTTGTCGATGGCCATCTTCTCTCTGTGTCTTCACATTGTCTTTCCTCTGTGTGTGTCTGTGTCCTAATCTCTCCTCCTTATAAGGACACCAGTCATATTGGATTAGGGCCCACCCTAATGACTCCTTTTTAATATAATCACCTCTTTAAAGACCCTACTCCAAATACAGTCACATTCTGAGGTACTGAAGGTTAGGACTTCAGCATATGATTTTGTGAGGGACACATTCAGCCCTTAACAGAAGGTGAGAGAACAGGGGTTGGTGGCATCTGGAGGCTACTTTGCTTACTGTCAGGGTAAGTCAAATGGGGAGGTCAGTTGTCGTTATATCCCCAGACACACAGATAGAAACAGCAGTGACTGGGAAACTGTGCTGTTTTCTCTCCACAGGAGAACATTCCTGATTGTAGAATACGTCGCTGTAATTTTCATTAATTTTCTCCCCAGTAATCTTGTCAGCAGGATCTTCTCTGTGATGGTGCAGCGGGAACAGTTCAGGCAATTGGTTGAGAACACACCTCGAATGCTAAGGACTCAGGGCACAGCCTCACCTCTAGCCTCACTCACTGTTTCTCAGCACAAATCCTGAAGCCCTCAGAATCTTAGTCAGGAACGTTCCTGTTTAAAATCTTCAACTTCCTATCATCTCTTTGCTACTAAGTGTTTGTTTTTTCTATGGCAATTTTTTTCCCAGGTCCCTGATCCTAATCTTTATAAACCACTCATAGAAATATTATAATCAATGTTTCCCCACAATATTTCTTGTGATTCTTTTATTTGCTTCTCTAATGATTAATTTCCCCATTTACCTTTTGATCCTGCCCAGAGTAGCCTGTGGTTCTGAATTAATCCAAGAGTCTTTTTTTATTTTTCAAATTTTTATTGGGAATATTGGGGAACAGTGTGTTTTTCCAGGACCCATCAGCTCCAAGTCAAGTCGTTTTCAATCTACTTGTGGGGGGCGCAGCTCAGCTCCAAGTCAAGTCATTGTTTTTTTCAATCTGTTTGTGGAGGGCACAGCTCACTGGCCCACGTGGGAATCAAACTGGCGACCTTGGTGTTATGAGGGTTGCGCTCTAACCAAGTCAACTGGCGCCCATTCCAAGAGTCACTGCAGGGGGACACTGCAGGTTGTGAGATTGATCTTAATTGTTCAGAGGCCCCCATTTTCTGTGGCATTGTGTGGAGGGACTGGAATGGGGTGAAATAAATACGGAGTGTTTTTACATTTTAAAAAACATCTCTTTCAGGTTGTGCATCACTCTTTCTTCCCTCATGCTCTTGACCCAGAGGGTCACATCCCTCTCACTGGATATTTGTGAGGGAAAAGTGGAGGCAGCATCAGGAGGCATCAGGAACAGGAGCTCTTTGTTTGAGCATCTGTGTAAGGCACTGCCCTACTTCAGCTACTTGCTCTTTTTCCCTGCTCTCCTAGGAGGCCCTCTGTGTTCTTTCCAGAGATTTCAGGCTCGTGTTCAAGGGTCCAGCTCTTTGTGTCCCAGACACTCTTTCTGGGCTCTGACCTGGAGGGGTCTGCAGATTCTGGGACTAGAGTGCCTAAAGGTGGTTATGAGGGGCGTGGTGAGTACAGGCGCGGGACTGGCTGACTGCCAGCGACTCCAGTGCATCTGTGTCATGTGGTCCACAGCTGGGCTCTTCAAACTCACCTACTACTCCCACTGGCTCCTGGATGACTCCCTCCTCTGTGCAGCGGGCTTTGGATCTGAGTTTGGTCAGAGCCCTGGGGAGGAGGGATACATCCCTGATGCGGACATTTGGACACTGGAAACAACCCACAGAATATCCCTGTTCACGAGAAAGTGGAACCAAAGCACAGCTCGGTGGCTCAGACGCCTCATTTTCCAGCATGGCAGGGCCTGGCCGTTGTTGCAGACCTTTGCCTTCTCTGCCTGGTGGCATGGACTCCATCCGGGACAGGTGTTTGGTTTCCTTTGCTGGGCTGTGATGGTGGAAGCTGACTACCTGATTCACACCTTTGCCAATTTGTTTATCAGATCCTGGCCGATGCAGCTGGTCTATAGAACTGTCACTTGGGCCCACACCCAACTCATCATTGCCTACGTAATGCTGGCTGTGGAGGTCAGGAGCCTCTCCTCTCTCTGGCTGCTGTGTAATTCTTACAACAGTGTCTTTCCTATGGTGTACTGTATTTTGCTTTTTCTGTTAGCAAAGAGAAAGTATAAATTTAACTGACATCTTTCCCCAGCCTTCATCTTATACATCCATGACACAGAATTTAGAAAGTGGCAGATGGTGCGTTGTTGATGCATATGTTTGAACTTTTCCATAATAAAAGTCTTTTTTTTAAGTATTGCATGAATATACCTGATATCTTGCCATAATAATTTGTGTGTCTATTTTAGCAAGCTATTATACTGGTACAGAGGATCCCCGAAATAAAAAAGACGTTGTTTCTTCCCTTGTAGTTTGCAGTTTTGGTGTAGGAGCAGTTTAAGAAAAGCGATACATAAAAACATAAAGTACTATGAACCAAATGGCACATGGTATATACACGGACTTCTAAAAATTGAGTGTCCGATTGGTCCACTTGATCCTGGCATGTGAGTTTAGCAAGACAAAAACACCAACGAAACAACACTTAAATCCCATTATATTGGCTTGTTACATGAACTAGAGACTCATCCTTATTAATCTGAAAAACTTGGTCTAAAAATGAAAAGGCTGATATTATCTCAGAGATATGTTAATAAACTGAAAATGTAGCTAAGACTTGATAACCACTTATATAATTATTAAATACAAAACTGATTCATGAAATATGTCACATGAAGAGACCTGTAACAAGAAGTAAGCACTGTTGTAGCACAACTTTGAGGGTCTGGTTCCTTTTTCTCAACATATCCTAAATAATTCCCTCTGTTCTTTCCTCTCTGAGGATTTAAAATACACTGAAAGACGTCGCACCTCCAAGTTACAGTGAAGCAATGCCATTTAACTAGCACTTTCACCATCTACCCATCTGCAGGCCTCCTGGACTAGTATATAATTACTAGTTTTCTTTAAATCAACTTTAACTCCACTTACTTTTAAAAGCCTTCCCTCTTTTTAAGAACTGGCATTGGTGAAAACTGGGTTTAGTGTCCTAATTATATTTTATTCTAGTACTCACTAAAAGAAACACATACTTGTTTAAATGAAAGAGGTGTATTTGTGTACTGCTTAAAATCACCTGCTTACCCAGGATTACATCTCCTCTGCCATAGGAAGCATTGTACAGTTATCTAAACTTCCCAAACCAATCATTTTCATCCTTCTCAAAATACAAAATTGCAAGCTTTTACTATTTAAAGCCTGACAAAAAGACTACTAAGTTAGAAGTCTGCCTAATACTACTAAGTTAGGTCACTTAGCAAGTTCTCAGTCAATATCACTCACTAACAGGAAGGGAGCAAACATCCTAGTCTTAGCACGCAGACTATAACACAACAAGCAGCGAGGACTTGGATGAACAGATGGCATGGATGTGGGCTGGCCTGAATCATCACAATTCTATACTCCTCACACCACAGTCAGTAGCTTAAAGGAGACAACACAGACCAGTTGGGTTTCCCAGGGTTGGGGACAGTCAAGGGGGAAACAGTAGATATAGCCAAGGGCGTTTTGAATGACTCTAAGAGCATTCCGAACATGTTACTAAACTAATGATCCTCACTGAGATTCCAAACCGGAAAGGCAAGTGGGGTGGTGGTAGTAGTGTAGTAAGTTGGGAGAAATTTTAAATAATCATTGCAGCACTATTTATTATAGAAAAAGAAAATAGTCAACATTAGCAGAACAGTTAAGCAAATTATGATAGACTACAGAGCTATTTACAATGGGTGCTTTTCAGAGAGGCACTTCTGGGGAGCTGACTCCATGTATGTATGTGTCAGTTTGTGAAAATCCTTGGAACTCCACACTTAAGATATACGTAAGTTTCTGTAGTATGTTACACTTCAATCATTTTTTTAAGTGAGTGGTTTTAATGTTTAGGGAAATGCTTATGAGAAAATGTTCAATTTTTAAAATTAGTTGCTTAGTAAAGTCTTTTGAAATGCAATTCAGTCTCCAAATTTATGGCCCTTGGTCTCTGTTCATGGCCAAGGATAATTTCTGCTCCTCTGATTGGTTAAAACCAGAACATCTATTTCCATCCCTTCTATTTGCAACCTAGAAGAAGGGTTTCATGAAGCTGGACAGGATAAAGAACAGTGCGATTTGAGAGACTTCAATCTCAGGGGAAAGTCAAAGCCAGCAGGAACCATCTGTCTGCAGAAATGTGATCCTGGGATCCAAGAAGGGTAGAGAATAGGGAGAATGGATCTTCCTCCAGTCTTCATTTCCTTTGTTAAGACTTAACTCCTGTTCCAGACTCCTGCCCCAGATGCTCCCTCAGTAATTGGCAACTTAGTTTTCCTTTCCTTCAGTTACTGATTCTGTCACTCCCAAGACTCTACCGGTCGCCTCTATTTCCCTTGGATACGTGCCTGGTAGCACCTGCTTATTCACCTCTTATTAACCTCATGGCTCTGACCTGCTTCCAGAACTGGATTTGATGTTTTTCTTCTCGTTTCATCTAGAAGTCGCCCCCAGGCCTCCCCGGCTTTATGTCTTGTTCTGGCCCATTTGTTGGCCCAAACAGAATAGTATTTTGACAAATCATGCTTATCTTCTACAAATGCAAGGAAGGGGCCAACAGCCTGTAGACTGGAGCCCTGGACAAGTGAATTAGGTTCTGTGGGCCAAGTATTAGAGCTGAGCGACTCATTGAAACAGCCCCCAGTGGGCATACACATCCTGACCCCTGGCCTCCCACCTTTCATCAGAGAAATCACTCTGAAGGGCTTGGTAGGAGCCATTACTGTAACATTTTTGGGGGGGTTGATAGAAGGGGACCCTATCCAGTTGTTTGAAAATATCACTGTGTGCAATTCTGGTGATTAAGAAATCCCTGAAAAGGGGATAAACCATGATAACTGCAAAGCTCAGAATCCTGGCAAAGCTTAATTAGAAAATTATTTAACAGAAAGCCACAAAATGTGTCTTCCTAAGAGCACCAAGGAACTACAGATACCATTGTTTGTGAAATGGCATTATCTAATAAATGTTCCATGGAAACTTAAGTTCACCTCTTGACCTATTATTTTGGATAAGCTAGGTTCACGTCCCTCTAATGCATAGGTAACCACTCACCTGTGCTGGTTTTACTCTGTTGGCAGGTGCCGTGACCAATAGGTAGCCAGTGGATCTAAACTGGAGCCCAGACTTGGCGATCCACCCTAATTGTTAAACTTCTCCACAGGAGACAATCCAGTCTTGGTTTTTTTTACCCATGTAGTTTTATAAAGCAGACACAGGGAGAGTTCACTGATACACATCCAATCCTTGTTCATCAATTCCATGAGAACATGGGAAAGGAGGCCCCCAGATGGAGAATTTTGAGGAGTTTGTCATGGCAACCAGGTAAGTGCCAAGAAAGCCAAGTTTTGCCTCTGTCCAAAGGATGCTACTCAGCCTATGTGACCGACTTCCTGGAGGCAATGAGCTGTCTCTCTGGTCACCTGAGAGGTCCTGGCAGCCAGCCTGCCAATCCTGGGTGAAGGGAAAGGGATCTAACAATGAGGAGCAGGTTGATGGTGAAGCAGGTTCCGTGGGTGTGAAAGAGCTGATTTGACCTCTGTTCTCATAGGAACACTGTAGAGACCAATAGATTATGGGTATTGCAATGACCAACTGCTATAAAAGAATAAATGGCAATCGTTAGTAATTATCCTGATTAAAATGCCAACTATTAGACTATAGATTCAAGCCACTTCCAACAGATTTTTTTTTTCTTAATTGCAATGTGCTCCATTTTCTTTTTTCTTAGTTTCAGGTGCACTAAACAATGTAATAGTTAGACATTTATCATTTATATCCCTCACACAGTGACAACCCTCGTCCCCCTATCCGCTACCCCTCTGACATCGCACACAGCTATTACATTTCCACTGTCTCTATTCCTAATGCTGTACTCCGCTTCTTGTAACTATACATACATATATATATATATATATAAATTATATTTGACATTCATTATGGTTCAACTTCAGTTTCAGGTGTACAGTACAGTGATCAGGCCAAGAGATTCTTTACATGTTTGTAACATACCGTATTTCCCAGGAAATAAGACCTAGCCGGACCATCAGCTCTATTGCGTCTTTTGGAGCAAAAATTAATATAAGAACCGGTCTTATTATAATATAAGACTGGGTCTTTATAATATAACACTGGGTCTTATATAAGACCAGGTATAATATAATACAATATAATACCGGGTCTTAAATTAGTTTTTGCTCCAAAAGACGCATTACAGCTGACGGTCTGGCTAGGTCTTATTTTCGGGGAAACATGGCAGCAGATGGTGCAGGAAACTTGGTTCCCTATCATCTCGGGGAGCAGCACTGAGAAGTGAAGGGATTATATTGTATGTGACCTTTCTCAACTGCACCTATTTCCAAAGCAACAAATTTAAAAAAAGGTCTAGTAACATGGCTATTGCTCCTTTAGCATTTGATTTGTAATCACTGCTGATTCTGATGTTAACGAGACAGCCCAGTGGGGAAGTAGCCAGAGCACCTCTCTAGGAGGCAGAGGGTCTGGTTTAGTCCCAGGGCTAGCACTAACCACCTGTGTGACCCCAGCCATTCCCTCTCCAGGCCCAAGTTTCCTAGTGTGTCAAAACTAAAGGTGGATAAAATATCCTTTATTTTTAAACCTGAAGGCATTATGATTGTGTAAGTGCTTTGTCAATTTTTCAACATAGGAAAAGTGAAGCAGCTTTCTCCCAACCTGCCTCTATTCATCAAGCAAAAAATTTTGCAGGAAGAAGTAAAAGATAATCTGCTGAGTGTCTAAGGTTCTTTATAAACAACTGGCATATATTTCTTCCAATTATTTCTCACTGTATTAAAAGAACAAACTGCTAGTTTTGTGGCTTGCTAAAAAACTGAAACATTATTTCCCTAGTACTAATAAAACACTATGAACTTCCTTTGATTCTCCCTTTCTTGAATAATAGTTTTGATTTCTCAGTCTATATTTGGCAACTGATAACTGTCAAATACTTGTAACATTAATCTGCTTTGGGCCTCATGTCCTGGAACAATTATAATAGAGATGAGATTATTTCAAAGGAAGTATCTTTGCCTTGGTTTTTGCTGCAACTATCTTAGCAATACCTTTTAAGCTACAATCAAGATAATGTGTTTATATAATTTTTACTTGCATGGAGTTTGTACAATCCATATAACGCAGTTGTTACCTTGGTTTAGTTGCATGGCCAATCTGAGTATATTAAATCGAGTGCCTTAATGGATCCACTAGTGTGGAAACATGGGTGGCATTTTCTGGTATCGACTTACTAAAGCGATATTTTCTCAACTTTTCTTCTTAAGCATTTTTAATTTTTTCAGGTGTAATAATATTGTGCTTATGTTAAAAAATAAACAGGTCACATTTTAGAGATACTCACAGATGAAATGTCTTGGATTTACATTAAAATAATAGTGGGTAGAGGAAATGGGGGACATACACATAGAACAGATTGGACACACGTTAAGAATTGTTGAAGCTGCATGATGGGGACATAGGAGCTCAATATATTCTCTACTTTTGTGTAGGCTTAAAAATTTACATGAAAACAATTATGCAAAAGACTACTAGGTAAATATGGCAGAGTGAAGTCATATTAAGGAATTTCCCTTCCCCAACTTGTTATGAAAAGAACGAAAACTGTAAAAATCACTGTGATAAGAAGCCTCTAAGATAACCCCAATGATCCATTTCCTCTCCCTGGTATTCACCTTTTCCCATATTCAACCAAAATTGGTCTGTGTGACAAATATTTTATGACAGAGGTGATGGTATGTCACCTCTAAGAATAGTTTACAAAAGGCAGTGCAGTTTACCTGCTACTCTTACCAACTTAACCTTTGGCCTTTTCTTCTTCATTGCAGTCCACCTGTACTGACCTTCCTTCTATCTGCCTAAACGGTAAGTTTCTGAGCTTTTGAAATTGCTGTTTCCTCAATCTAGAATATTCTCACTCAGATCTACATATGGCTGCTCCTTCACATCACTCATGTCTCTGCTCAAATGTACAGAACCACCTTGTCTAAAATAAATGCTCTTTCCACTACAGCATTCCCACCTCCTTAGCCTTTGTTTGCTTCATATTACTTTTCATGAAATGAAATTATACTGTTTTCCTATTGTTAAATAAATTAAAGGCCTGGATAGCTTCCTAAACAGGAACAAGACATGGAAACCACGCAAACATACTTCACAATTCAGGTTTGAGAGAAACTATGCCAGTATGACATTAGAAACCCTGAAATATTTAGGGATAGAGTAAAATATATTAGGTTGGTGCAAAAGTAATTGCAGTTTAAAAGATTAAAAATAATTGCAAAAACTGCAATTACTTTTGCACCAACCTACTGTGTCTTATTTTCTCTGAAAATAAGACCTAGCTGGACAATCACTCTAATGCATCTTTTGGAGCAAAAATGAATCTAAGACCCAGTCTTAGTATAAGACCGGGTATAATATAATATAATATAATATAATGTAATATAATATGATATAATATAACATAATGCCAGGTCTTATATTCATTTTTGCTCCAAAAGACGCATTGGAGCTGATTGTCCAGCTAGGTCTTATTTTCGGGAAAACACGGTAATAGTAAAATGAGTATAAGACCTACATACTAAAAACTAAGAAACATTTTCTGAGAAAAATAAAACAACAAAAAAACTTGAGAGATGTACATGTTGACTGAAACATTCAAAATTGTGGAGGTTTATATTTTCTAAAGATGGATACCATATTCCTTTCCGTATGCGTTTCTTACAAAATAACATTGATACTTTTCCCATTGAGTGGTCTATGGCCATTTCCCTTGAACCTGGGTTGGGGGAGGATACCTTTTTGACTGGTCTGACCCAAGTGATGCTATGTGACTTTCAAGGTAGGTCATAAAATTGCCATATGCTTCTCACTGGTTTTCTCAGGACATTTGCTCTTAGGAGTCAGGCCATCATGTTGTGATGAAGCCGCATTTCCATGGACAGGTAGAGGTTCATAAGGAGAGAAACAAGAGTCCTTGGCCCTCATCCTGGCTGAGCTCCCAGCTGATAGCCAACACCAATTTGCCAGCGTTAAACGTGTCATCTAGGGAGATGATCCACCAGCCATTAGTCAAGCCACCTCAGCTGATACCACATGGAGCAGAAATGAACCTTTTGCCCTGCCCAAACTGCAGATTTATAAGCTAAATGACTGCTGATTTAAGCCAATAGGTTTTGAGGTGGTTTGTTATGCAGCAATAGGTAACTGAGAGAATTGTTAAGATTTCAGTTCTCCTCCAAATTGATGTAGATTCAATGCAATATCAATTAAAATCATAGGCTTTTTAAAAAATAGAAATTGGCAATCTATTTCTAAAGTTTATATGAATGTACTGAGAACAGCATAAACAATTTTTGGAAAAAAAATGAAGAGTATGAAGGCTTACCATAAAGACACAGTAGGTTGACACTTATATGGTCAATTAATTTTTTACAAAAGTGCCAAAACTTCAAAGGGGAAAAATAGTCTTAACAATAAATGCTGGAAATGAACATTCATATGGAGAAAAAAATGAACCTCAGCTCTTACTTCATACCACACACAAAACATAACTTGAGATGACTCATAGGCCTTAATATAAGAGGTAAGACTATAATTTCTGCTTTTTGAAAGGCATGGAGAAAGCAAAACACAAACCTTACAATGGGAAAAGTAACACATATATCTGACACAGGATTTTACAACTCAGTAATAAGAGCAATAAGAGTACAGTAAAAATATGCAAAAAAATGTGAAGATGCTTCACAAAAGAACAGATACTTCACTTTTGAGCTATTATGAATATTCATGTACAAGCTTTTGTATGGATGTTTTCAATTGTCTATGTATATATGTAGGAGTGGAATTGCTGGGTCATATGGTAACTATATTTAACTTTTTGAGGAACTGCAAATTATTTTCCACAACAGCTGCACCATTTTAAATTCACAGTAGTATTGTATGAAGGTTCCAATTATTCCACTTCATCACCAACTTATTATGTCTTTTTCATTCTAGCCATCCCATTGGTGTGAAGTCGTATCTCATTGTGGTTTGGATTTGCATTTCCCTAATGACTAATGTTGAGCATCTTTTCATGTGCTTATTGGCATGTATATCTTCTTTGGAGAAATGTGTATTCAGATGCTTTGTCCATTTGTTAATTGGGTTGTCTTTCCACTGTTATGAGTTATTTATTTTGGATACGTAATCCTCATTAGAGGTATAATTTGCAAATATCTTCTCCCATTCCATAGGCTGTCTTTTCACTATCTTGAGTGTCCTTTGAGCACAAAAGTTTTAAAATTTTGATGAAGCACAATTTATATATTTTTCCTTTGGTTGCTTGTTGCTTGTCATAGCTAAGAAACCATTGCCTAATCCAAGGTCATTGAAGATTTACAATGATGTAAATTTCAGACTTTCATAGTTTAGCTCTTACATTTAGGTCTATGATCCATTTTTAGTTGATTTTTGAATATAGTGTGAGGTAGGGATCCAATTTTAATCTTTTGCATATGGATATCCAGTTGTCCCAGCACCATTTGTTGAAAAAACTATTCTTTCCCCATTGAATTATCTTGGTATTAAAGTTGTTTAAAAAAAAAAAATCATTGGAATGCTTGGGAAAACAAAAGTTAAGGAGCTAGACATCTGTACCTGTAATCCAGAGGTCAGGAAGTTTCCACTACTACCCAGGTAAGGAAACTACTGCCAAAGTCACAAATCTCCTACATCTGGTTAAAAGCAGTGGCATGCAGAATCTTGTCAGCCCCTGAAAAAACTTACATCTGCCAAAGCCTGCACGCCACTACTGGAAGACAATGAACATCTTTTGCTTTCATTCAGGTTTCCAGTTAGCAAGTGTTAGTTCTTTTTGACTTAAGCTTCAGTTATCTGCAATATTTATTTTACAGGGTATGTTCTGTTCCCTGGGAATGCTAGAAAATTAGGAGGCCTGTAATAAAATAAGAGCTCCCTTATCTTCATTGATAGAAAGGACAATACAGGTTTAGGTGGAAGAAATATGAATTTGCATTTCCCACCAATTTTATACATCATAAAGCATCCTGAGATCTAAAACGTACATATCATTTAACAGTACTGCTGCATGGCTGCTTGTTAAATTTGACACGCTGGTTCAAAGTTACCTAAAACTTATGAATCCAGTCACATTTAATAAAATATTCTAGAGTAACTCTAGAAATCTGGATTATGACAATTCCCCCTAAAATCATATTAAAGCAGACACTAAGAACCTGTAATCTATACTTTGTAAAGTATACAATGAGACTATAATTAGGACAATTTGGAGCGAGATTCATGTTTTCTCTGTTTACATTGTACCACCACACAGATTAATTTTTTACCTTTAACTGTTTGAAACGTTTGTAAACAGCAATAATAAATGGTAGTAAATATATTAAAACACGTAGTCATAAAAAAGTTCTGAAAATTTTAGAACTAGTACAACCTTGACTTTAGATCATCAGTAGTCTTTTTATGTCAACAAAACGTTCTATGGCTGTTTTTGTAAACGGTTAAAAATTTTAAAATTCTAATTCTCCAGATTACCAATCCTTTTACTAGAGCTCAAAATCACAGGGCTTCATTATAACATTTATTATTATAGCTTCAATTTTATTTTGGAAGTGACTATGACATTATAACTAATGTCATAGCTGCTTTGTATCACACTATTAAAATGGATAATGCACTTCAGAAACTGAAGTGTGCAGTATATTTTCATTTCAAAAACACCCACAAACTAAAAACATATTTAAAATCTTTATTGTTTCATCATCAAAAGTTTTCTTTCCATAGAACAATGGCAATGCAGGATCAGTGCATATTCTATGGAAAATTCATACCTCAAGTTAACTAGCCTAGAAATCAGAGACAGCACTATGTCGAGCTAGTGTGCAAGATCAAAGACACAACGCTGCCAGTGTAATTAGTATACAGGAAGAATGTGCAGCTGTTAGAAAAAGAGTCTATGGCCAAGTGAATAAAACAGTTGCAGTGCACTGCACTGACATTCTAGAACAGAAAATGGGGAAGGACCAGAGAATGTACTTCCTGCCCAAAAAAATTGAGTAAATCACAGGCACTGAATTCCCAACTGTTTCACCAGCTAACTCATGTGTATCCGTACCTTCTTCTTTAAGTGTACAACATTATAACACTGCAAGCCATTTTCAGCCTAACATGTAAATGGGACAACCACTGGGCAGATATTTCATTCTGCCTCCCATCTCACAACTAAAAGCAACAACTTGGGTTCAGCTATAAAACCTGTGGCTTTTAGGCATCTTTAGTAAAACACTAAACAAACCCAAAATTTGTTCCCATTTTCTTGAGAAATAAACTTTATAAAACAACAAAAGATAGCTGTCATGATTACTCAGTTTTGTCTCAAGACAAAACAATTTTTATGTAGGTATACTGAAGAAACATACAAACAAATAACCTTAACAAAATAGTCAGACCAACTTGAACATTTTCATAACTAGCTCCTGAAAAAAGTACGGATAATTGTGAGCGGCAAATAACCACTGCAATTTGATCATGCTTAGTTACTCGGAATTGTTGGGTCAGCTTTGTGTCTGAAGCTGCTGTACAGCTGGATTTGGCTACTTTGCATTAATTCACACAATAAATGCCATTAAAAATAAACAGCAGATCTATCATGATGAGTTAAAAATCAAACCAACTGAGAGGTATACAGGAAACTTGTCTTAAATATTTTTAAAGTACACATGATATATAACCTTAGAGGATAAGAACTATAATTACCATGGTCTAAATCTTAAATTGTTAATGTATGAATTATCTGCCAGACTAACAAGTCACTTGCTAATTACGTCAAGGCCTTGTGGGGCAGGGAGCACTCTGAATGTATGGCATAGCAATTCCTTTCCAGGTGAGCTCAACACCTCTAATTTAAAGTGTTGTTAAACTACATCTGAAAAGTTATTTAATATATACATCGTATAAAATAAGTTAAAAGGAGGGAACAGGGAAAGGTTTTCTGGTATATATGATGCAAACACACAATTTTCCCTTATCAGTAGTTCCATGAATGTCCATTTTACCCATAGTAAAACATGAAAGGCTGATAGACGATCCAAAAGATCGCTTATAAATAGAAACAGGATTCAAAAAATGGAATTTCAACATCATTTCCTCCCACAATGCAACTCACTCTATCATAGACATAAATAAAAACCATATGTCAAAATCCGTTTTTACACCCTTATCTTAAAATTTAACAAAAAATTCTTCTAACAATTGAGAAGAAAAGCACTCCTTTGTAGCAATTCCATAAAATAATTTTCAATTCACAAAACACCTGCTTACTGGCAAAACCAGCAATCCTTATGGGCATTAATACTTGGCCCCTCTGAGGTATAAATGCAGCTATATTTGCACTGAGTATATAGTCTATAAGGTATGCCAACAGTCTGAATGTTTGCATAAAATTGGGAATGATGTCATCCTGACTGATTGAAAACTTACTTTTATAACTTTTTGTAATAATGAAGTTAATTTTAAGAGGAAAAATATACTTTAGCCCAGTAACAGCCAGCAGAAATCTTAATTCCTAACCAATGTGAATGGTTATTACATTTAAAAACTGTTTAACATTGTATATTGATTTAAAAAAAAAACTGAACAGGGAAAACACATAAATATTTAAATTCAGCAGGACACCACAAAAAGCATACTACAGATAAGTGTGAAATCAGTCAAGCTTTTCCAAAAGAGAAAATCCTTTTAATCCTTTAGCAAGTCTCTGTGAAAATAGTATGCTTATAATAAAAGTGAGACGGGAGCACCTAGTACCCCCAAGAGGCTTGCTATACCCATTAAGTATTGCTGCCCCATCTCCTGTGTGCATGGATGGCCAACAAATGACAAGAAGTCCATTTGACAATAGTTCAGTAATTTCTTTCACCACTGCTGCCAGCTGAAGTCGTCATTGCTTCCAAAGACCAAGAAAAAGCCCAGTATAGTTGCAAAGATGACTGTGTTTCCTGTGAGAACAAGTGCACAAGCTCCCCACTCAATCTATGGAAATAACACACAAACACCCAGTTAGCAGAGAGAAAATGAAAAGCAAATCAAGGCTCTAGTCGTATGTCAATTATGATCTAAAACAAATAAGACTTGTAATAATAACTTTCACACTACTGAACACTTACCTGTACTTCTGTATTGCTGTTTTTATTTATCTCTACTTCTTTTAAAAAGACAAAGTCACGGAAAGATGATTAACTGTTCAAAGGCAAGCTTGACTTTGGGCCATGAGGAGACAGAACAGAATTCTACAATTTTCCGTTTATAAAGAAATTTGTTCCAACTCTTCCTTAGTGAATCTAAAAATTTATCTAGAGAGTATATTAAATTTAAAGTATCTGGGGTGGCCGGATGGCTCAGTTGGTTAGAGTGTGAACTCTGAACAACAGGGTTGCCGGTTCAATTCCCACATGGGCCAGAGAGCTGTGCCCTCCACAACTAGAATGAAGGACAACTAGGAGCTGATGGGCCCTAGAGAAACACACTGTTCCCCAATATTCCCGAATAAAATTAAAAAAAAATATTTAAAGTATCAAAGGTGAAAACACTCTCATGCACATTCTTTTAAAGGGGCAGGAGGAGTAGTCGCCCTCTCCATATGCCTATCTTCTCCGCCTTCTCTAGCTCCCGAGATGGAAGACTGATCTGACTGGGGAACGTGGGAGGAAGAAGCCAGTATATGTAGCCCAGCCCCTTTTCTTTTGCACTTTCCCACCTGCAAAGAACACAGGACCTCCTTGGGTCTTCCATGTTTTAAGCTGTACAGGGCAGGCCTGTGGTTGTTCAGCACTGGCTTGGTCAGGTGTTGTGCCCAATTCTGAGGGCGAAGTATTGGCAAGCCAACTGTTGCTGCAGCCCCCAGCCATGTTCTCTAATATACTTTTTATCAGTTAACAATGAAAGTAAGATTTTTATCTCTATCTCCTAGTCTCCTATATCTCTCATCTCTTTTTCACGTCATTCCCCCTCCCTTTCTCCCCCCCCCCCCAACTCCAGTTCAAGCCGTTGTTTCTCAGTCTACTTGTGTAGGACACAACTCCCTGACCCATGCTGATATTAGGAGACTTGGGTGTCCCCCGCCTGCTGAGGCAGTCAGTCGCCGGTCGTCGGGCAGCTGCTCACGGCAACTCTCGCCGGCTGCCAGCCACTCATGGCAGGCCATGGCAGCACTCAGCAGCCCGGGGCAGCACACGCCGACCTCTGGCTATTCACGGCAGCCCAGCTCCAGGGAGAGCTGTTGTTCACAATCGTAGCTGTAGAGGGCGCAGCTCAGTGGCCCATGTGGGAATCCAAGCCTTAGGAACACGGCACTCCAACCACCTGAGCCATCCGGCCGGCCCTTTTTTATGTCATTTAACAAAAACTTTTTCCTGAGAAAAACTTTACATTACATTAGTGAAGAATGTATTTACTTACCAGATGTGCTCTGGCAAATACAACAGGGAGTCCAAAAGCTGAGACAACAATGCCTGTTGTAAGAAATATGGCAAGTTCCTTACAAGCGTTACTCATAGCATCTGTATCATCCACTAATCTTCTGGCTATGCAGTATGGAATAGGTGAAAGGATGTAAAAAAAGAGAACAAAGAGGGGCCAGTATTGGCTAGAAAAAGAAAAATAAGTTAATGCAGTTTTTGCCATCTGTTATTTTCCCGCACATAAAATATGCTTTTTAAAAATAATAACTAAAGGAATAACAACTAAAGGTAGAAAGCATGATACATCTTAAAAATAAGCTATCACCTGAACACTGAATAGAGAAACATCTAGTCATAGTATCTCTAATGTCAATTATGACACAATGAAGTATTTCTTATATTACAAGAAAATGCTTTATAAATTATAACAATTGGAATCAAGACCCAAAATTAAAAATATTTTTCATTTTAGGTTATAAAGAGGAATATGGAAAATGGGGAATATTAACACAGTAATTTTTACAATTCAAGATTCATGCCCTTGATTTCAATGATATCCTGCCTTAGCATAGTGCTGGAACACCTCCAAACGTCTCTTAGGAACTCCCAAAATAGTGAAATCAAAATACAGGAAATGAACTGAAAAGTAATATTGAACACTTTCGGCCAGAATAAAGAATTCATCACAAAAATCAATGGCTTTTAGTCTACAGTTTAGCTATTGTATTGTGCCAACGTCATTTCCTGGTTTTGATAATATAACTATAGTTATATACGACAATACCACTGGCAGAAGCTGTGTGAATGGTACAGGGACCACTCTACTATTTTTGCAAATTCTTGAGAGTCCGTAATTATTTCAAAATAAAAAGTTAAAAAGAAATAGTCTTTGAAACTGCCATAAAATAAACTACACATCATAGTGGAGATTTGCTTATACTTACAGGCTTATGATAAGCAAAGATTTATCTATGTTTTTACTAAAAATCTTTTCCTAAATATTTTGAGAATAGAAAACAATTACAAATGAACAAATGCTTAAGGAAAAAAATTCAAACAATACAAAAGCACAAAAAGTGAAAACTCAAATTTGCCCACATCTCCTGTTTTCTTTCCCCCTCTCCTACTGAGCTTCTTGTGGATCCTTCCATACTTCCATACAGATAAACTCTAAAAATATGAATGGATCACCGTACCTTTTCACTTAACGATGTATCTTGAACTTTACGTATTAGCACTTACACATTTTCCTCATTCTTTCTAAGACTGCTTCATATTTCCATTGATGGATGTGCTATAATTTTAACTATTTTTCTTTTGACAGACCTTTTGGATGCTCCCAGCTTTTTTTGTTATTATAAACAAGTCTGCCATGAACATCCATACTCTCACCCAACTACGAGCACACATATCTGTGCAAACATCTGCAAGTAGATTTGTATGAGAAATTCTAAAAAGTGGAAGGGCTAGTTCCAAGAATAAATACAGTTTGTGAGCGGCAAGCAAACTGGCTTCCAAGACTGCAGTTATTTATACTTCCACTCGCAGTACATGACAGTGCCTGTTTTCCCATATCTTTTATTCTTGCCAATGGATTTCATTTAATTTCGAGTGACATTGAGTATATTTTCATGTGCTCATAGGCAATTTGAAGTTATTTTTCAGGTTTGTTTTTCATTTCATATTTTCATTTTTCTAGTGAGTTTTCTATATATTTAATTTATCCTAGTAATTTTTAAAAGTTCTTTCTTATTCTAAGAAAAGTAATTGCTTACATGACTTTTTTTCTTAGTTAATTGTCTCTTGATTCTGCTTATGGTATGTTTTGCTGAAAAGGTATTTTTAATTTTCTTGTATTTAATTTTATCGGTAGGTGCTCAAAACTGGACAGTAGCGCTGGGCTATTGTCTTGCTATCTTACTGTTACAGACTTGGCAATAGTTAAGGAACAATAGCCAAAGTATTTTTTTTTTTTTTGCACCTTGATGTCTTAAAATATTTACAAACAAACTTTAAGTGAACACTTTAAAAAAAAGTTTGTCCTTGGCAAATAAACATTTCTCAGGATTACTTCTACAATAGTAAAAAACTTTTTTAAAGGTGTAAAAGTAGAAAGATTTTGCCATTATACTTTCAAAAAGACAAAAAATTTTACATACTTGTATATTGGAAGGGCACATCCAAGCATCAAAAACATCAGCCCAATTGCTCCTCCAAAGGACAAACTAATCAAAGCTGCAAGATAAATAAAAAGTGAAATAGAAATATTTAATTAAACTAAATTAATATTATTTTTATTAATGTTATTAGCAGTCTGAACATTACATGTGATCCCAGAAGCAAAAAGTAAAACAATACACACAAAAGAAATGTATTAAAAGTATTATCCAAAGTGTAAGTTATCTAGTATCAGAATTAAGTCTTGCGTAGCATCTTCAAAGCAAAATAAAGCAATACTGATTTTCAAAGCCCTGACCTATTACTAGCACACAACTGTATACCCTAATTACTGGTTCCATTTCTAATGAGTATCCCAGTCTCCAAGATCAATGCTCCTCCAGACATTATTACCATATTTACTCACAGATCACTATCGTTTTGAAAAACAGTATGTGAAGAAACTCTGCACTGTCAGCTTTACTGGACTTTAGAGCCTCATCCATTGGGAAAATCTCTCTGGTTTGGCTTCTGCTTCTTTGTATATAAGTCTACCCCCAACAGGCACAAAACTCACAAGAAAAAAGTATACAAGGATATCTGTAGTTAATTATTTAAATCAATTAATTTTATTCCAAATATTTAAATACTTGGCAAAACTATAACTGGGTTTCCTCCCCTAATCTCTTACACATTAGAAAATATGCAGGAAAACGGGTACAGTCTTTTTGTAGTATTACTATTTTAAGGCATTATCACAATGCAACAGATGCATTGTACAGGTGAAATATAGTTTCTAAAAGTGAAATGTAGCTTCTAAAGTTACAGACACATACTTATACAAAGCATTATATTTTACAAAGTGTTTTCACATGTATCAATGAGTACAAACAACTTTCTTGACTAGGCCTAGTTAATCAATGACCTAGAATTAAGCAGATAAATAAATGATCAATTTATTTTGAGTTATGTATAATCTGTATTTCTGCAACTACAGTGATTAAAAGAATAACTTATGTCTTTTTTTTAATGATGTAGTTAAAGTTTAAGAGTTGTACAAGCTCTAAAAGTTACCAAGACAAAATCTAACATGTAGAAACCAAAATTAACAGCAAAGGGGTTAAATGCTGCCAAGTACTACTGATAAAACTTCTCTGAATTAAAATAGTCATAATCAAGGATGCTCACTGATAGGGTAGCATGGCAGATTTAGTTTCTATTTGGATCACTGATATAGGGCATGTCAACCCTGAACACATTTATTTAGTCCTTAATGCCATACATAATATTTCAGTTACAGAAAAAGAAGAGAAAGAAATTTGCACTTTTATTTTACAGCAAATGAGGAACTTTATGTTTACAAGGGAAGGCAATGTAAATGATGAGGAAAATACTGAGTCTACATTTGCTTTGGTCAGTTAAAAATATGTCCTCATAATCTGCCCTCCTTACTTCTGACACATATCAATCACACCAGGCTACTCATCCATGCCCTCTGCACTCTAGTGACACTGGCCCTCTCTCCTTTCCTGGAAATCAATAGGTTCCCTCACCTGGCTATTGCACATGTTGTCTCTTCTACCTCAGACACTTTTTCATTCATTTCATTAAAAAAATACTTACTGAGCATCAAATATGTAACAGGTCCTGGGGATATGTTAATAAATGAGATAAGGCCCTTTCACACTCATGGAGCTTGTATTCTTGTCCTACTCCTTCCTCTTTCCTCCAAGTTAACTCTTACTTTTCCTTCATATCTCAGCTCAATCAGTTCTTCCTCAGTGAAGTTTTTCCAAACTTCCTGAATAGACCAATTCCCCCAATTACATTCATTCATTCAACAAGTATCTATTGAGCACCTAATGTATATCACACAGTTCTTGATACTGGAGATAAAATAATGAAAAAAATCAAAGCTCTTGCTCTCATGAAGTTTACATTGTAGTGGGAGAATAAAACGATTTTAAAAAGTAACCAAATGAAAGTCAAGTGTTATGGAAAAAATCAGGCAGAGTAAGGGGAGGGAGTGCTATTCTAGACACAGTAGCCTGGAAAGGCCTCTCTGATGAGGTGACATCTGAGCAGAGATCTATATGAAATCATTGTGAATCATGTGGGTAACTGCGGGGAGCATTTCTGGCAGAGGGTCACGCATGTGCAGAGGCTCTCTTTGCACTGTACACCTCCCCTTTGCTCAGTTATCACAGCTATAATTTTATATTGATTTATTTGTCTTTCCTTCTAAACTGTTCACTCCACAAGGGTAAAAGGTTTCTGTTGTTGATGCTCATGCTCCAGCTCTTAACAATAAATACCTGTAGAATGAATACCTGAAAAGAACCAAAGGAGGAAAAAACAGAGAAAGGGAGAGAAGAGGAGGTAAGGGAGGGAAAGACAGTACCTGATGTAGCAGAGTAGAAAAAGTGCTTAACTGAAAGTCAGGAGATGCTGGGTCCTGCCTCCTACCAGCCACATACTAGCTGTCTAAATAATTATGTCTGGATGTCATTTCTTTCTTTTATAAAATGAGTCGGACTAGAGCTAAAATGCAAATAAGTCCTTGAACACTAAAGATATTTGTTGTAAGACATGCTGAAGAAGTAAAAAAAATCTCTACTTTTTGAAAGTAGTTGCCAAACAGCTAAGTTCACTACTATAAATACTATATGGTAACACCTTATTTATTCAGAAGCCATTTATCCAGATTATAGTTTAGAATCCTGGAGGAAACAAAGGTCACTAAAGAGACATAGTAGATGTCACAAACCCCATACACTAAAGCTAACATTATTTATAAACAGCCACTTGGGCTCTGATTCAGAGGTTATTTATTCATGTTTTGTAACACAATTGTTGTGAACTTCAGCAGAATAAAACATTTTCATTTTAAAGAATCATTTAATGCTTATTTATATTTTTTCAATAATATTCATGTACCCAGAACAAAATTAAGTAAAAAGTAACTTTCCCTTCCCAGAAAAGATCACTGTTACCTGTACCTTGTGACATAAAATTTATAAAGTTTGATGATCTTGATTGCCATATTGAAACAAATGAGAAAGAGGAGATAGAATTGCATATGAGAAAGATCTGCCCTCTGACTGGAGGGAGAAGACTGAAAAATATTTTACATCAGGCAGAAAAATTCTCAAAAAGCATACCAGTTTTTGGTAATCGTGGACAACAGGCACGTAGATTCCATTTCTGAGGGTAATTCTGTTCTGACAGAGAACAATTATTTATGTCTTATCAAAAAAAGAAAGTCTAAATTTTTTGAGTATACTCTTGAAGTTAATGAAAGGCAATTTCTTTAAAAAAAAATCAAGTAAAATGAGGTAAGATTCAGGTATCAAAAAAATAATTTTCTGTGACATCTTACCTCCCAGTCATACTGGATAAGACAAATGCCAATGGAATTAAATAAATTGTTCAGAAGTGTTTCCAAAACTTGTAAAGTATCTCCAGTCTTATGAAATCAGCATCTAGGCTGATTTATATATAAATTTCATCATTTGTGCATAAATGGTTGTTCTAGATGACACATCAACAAGACAAGAATTTATACTGCAATTGAATGATGCAACATTTGGAAGCAAAACTTAGATGAGTCTGGTTTCTCTTCCCAAAGCCTCTAAGCTAGCAATGAAACAGCTCAATTATCTAAACTCTCTAGAGACAGCGTGATGGTTCTGTGGTTACAAAGAAATTAAAGTAGGAGAAGGGACCAATTCCCTAACCTGGGAGTTACCAGAGAAACCCAATATATAACAAAGCAATGAGCAAATGGCTCAAGAAATAAGTAATGGAATTCAATTATAGCAACACTACTTAATGTAAAGACAGGCCACCAAGAAGAAAATATCCTGATAATCATAACAATCAGAAAATCTGACTGAAATGTAAAGCACAATTCCATTGAGACACTTTCACCTAATTAATATTTACCTAGGTTTACGGAAAGAAATTACTTTTTTTTTGAGAGAGACTCCCGCATTAATGACACTGAAGAAATGGGGAAGAGCACAGAACCTGGCAACACCCTAAAAACCACAGCATTGATTCAAAGGATTTAAAGGATTTAAAAAGGTCTATTATAGTTCAAAAGGAGATTAAAAAGTATCTCAGTTATTCAAATTACGTTTTATATGGGAAATAAAATGTTTTCTGACATTAAAGCTAAAGAAGAAACAGTAAAATGTGACTCTGGGGAAGAAGATCAACAAAAGTTGTTGTTAAAGGAAATAAAATACACAGGAAAACACTTATCAAAGTTCTTCATTTCCTGCTTATCTGCCCCTTTTACAAAGCCGCAGGTCAGGAAATCAATGTAGTTTCTTGTCAAGTTGAAAATGCTGTTAATGGTATTTGCTTTTAATCACACTAACAGAGCTGCCAAACAGTTGGAAAAAATGCAACATTCCCATTTCTAAAGAAACAAACGAGTAATTTTTCCTTAAGTTTTAACACAATTCTATCTTTAAAAAATCTAACTAAATAAAAACTTTGAAATGTGAAAAAGGCTCATCGGGCAACTGTGGAGAGGACAGAGAACAGGAGCACCCCGGAGTCGCTTACAGGGTCTAGCCCATCGCATAACCACCACAAATTAAAATGCATCCGTTTCCGGAGCATTTACAGGTCCTGAGAGTGGATGTGATGGCCCAGGTTTCGGAAAGAACCGTCCCTAAGCCCTTCCTGGGCGTTCCCGAGGGACTCCGTTCGGCTCGACCTCTGAAGATCGCACTTACGCCTTTTAAGTGGGAAATGACACTGATTTTCCATAGTTGGCATCTCTAAGGCCTCGAACCCCTCAAACCCACACTCTGCCGTCCTCTCTCTCGCAGGCAAACTCCTGCAAAACGTGTCTGATGGCCCGAGTCGCTGCGGGACTTTTAAGAGACCGCAGACCACTTCATTCCTTGTACTCGGGGCGATGGGGAGGAGAGAGGCTGCCGAGATCAGCAGAAAGTGGGGGCTGTTGAAGAAGCCGCCGTCCCCGCCGCCCTTTCAGAGAGGGCGCCGCGCCCACCTCCGCTGTGAGGCTGCGAGGGCGGAGGGAGGGTCGGGGGTCGGGGGTCGGCCTCGGGCGCAGGGACCCCGCGGCGCGCACCAGGGCTGAGGCGGCGGCGCGCGTGGGCCGCGTCCCCCTCGCCCCAGAAGACCACCCAGCACTGTGGCGTCCAGCGTCTCAGGCCCACCTTTGATGCCTGCCATGGCGGTGACGTCGCTCCTGGCTCCAGGACCCAAGGCGGCGGCGGCGGCCGGGAGACCACAGACGCGCGGCGGCAGCGACCAGACAACACCCGGAAGTGCGCGACGCAGCACTTCCGCCGGCGGCTCGCGCTCGAGCGGGGGCGCGAGGGACGCGGGGGGCGCGCGGGCTCGGCGCTGTCTAGCCGACTTTTTCCTTCCCAGGCCGGCTCCTCTGCAGATCGCCGCCCTCGGAGGCTTTCCTCCCAGGTCGGCTTCCGGGGCGTGCGGACGCCAGCCCCCAGATTCCCCTCAGGGTTGGCGGAAGCTCGGTCTGAAGCTCCTCTCCGGTATCCCGCAACGTCCCACATTCTGTGAGGAGGGAGCGCAAGTGGCCGCTGACCTTCGGGAGGTGTGATGTCTTTGGGGGAGAATGTTGCGATCTTCAAAGCGCAACCATTTTTCCTCCCAGCCTTGTAACGAAGAAGTAAGGCTCGTTGGGTGGTCTGCACTTGGCTTCTCGGTTTCCGACATAGAACTAGGGTTCTGGTGAGACTTACCTCCAGAGAACGGAGTAGCGGGATCCAGTCAGGGGTGAATTTAATACAAAGCCGATCTCTTGGAAGTTTGTGAGAATCGCTGGGTTTTTGGTAGTAACATGGCTAGAAAAAAAGGAGAGAGCAGAGATACAAATACATTTACTTAAGTCATCGTAGAAACTTACTGAACCTTTACCATGTGTTGGGAACAGGTCTTGGCCCTTGGGTGAGCAAAACGAGGTACAGTTTCTGCCCTCCAAGAGCTTGCGTTTAGTGAGAGAGACAGGCATAAAAAAGTGTGAAATTGCAACAGTGATAATTGCTAGGAAAATGGGTTAATAGTCCCATAAAAGCCTTCGATGCAGTCAGAAAAGATTTCCCCGAGGGAGGAACACCGGAAGGGATGAACAGGTGTGTTAACTGGAGAAGAGGGAAAAGCCGTCGTGGAGAGGGGAGTGAGCTTTGGCTGCAAACTCTGGGTGCCTGGAGCTTGGTCTGCTGGAGAGGAGAGAAGGCCAGCAGGATTGCTGGGGTTTGGGGACTGTGATTATACAGTAGGGTCCTATATAAGGAGTTTTTTCCCCCTCTCTGAGCAATGAGAATTTTTTGAAGGGTTTTAAAAAGATACAGGTAGAGGTGGGTGACATAAGATTTGAATTTTTAAAATCTTCAGTCATCAGACTAAAACTGGCATGTAAAATTTTGTGGAGTGAATGGTTTCCACCATGCTTTAAAAATGAGAGCTACTGGGAAGCGAAAGGTATTATCCACTCTGCCTTTCTCCACTACTTCCGGGGTTGAATTACAATTCTTTTTGTAAGCAGGTCACTTCTTGATGCTTAATGTCCCAAAGAAATCTATAGGTGTCTTGTGGAGAAGTAGGATTTTTTTTTTAAATTCAAGTTAGTGCAAAAAGTTCTGCCATCTTCTGTACCATGAAGAGTTTCCATTTAAGGATTGTGGTAGCAAAACCACAAGGCACACTCGAATATAAGAGATCTGACAATTAAGTTCGGGAACTTATGGCAAGGATGTTGCCAACCTTTTTTGCTCTCAGAGGGATTATTCATTATGAATTTGTACCAACTGGACAAACAGTTAACCTAGTTTACTATTTGGAAGTGTTGAAAAGCCTGCCTGAAAAAGTTAGACGACCTGAATTTTTCTCCAATTCATGGCTCTTGCATCATGACAATGCACCAACTCACACGGCACTGTCTTGAGGGAGTTTTTAATCAGCAAACAAATAACTGTATTGAAACACTGTCCCTACTCACCTGATCTGGCCCCCAATGACTTATTTCTTTACCCGAAGATAAAGGAAATATTGAAAGGAAGACATTGTGATGACATTCAGGACATCAAGAGTAATAAGACGACAGCTCTGATGGCCATTCCAGAAAAAGAGTTCCAAAATTTCTTTGAAGGGTGGACTAGGCGCTGGCATTGATGCATAGCTTTCCAAGGGGAGTATTTCGAAGGTGACCATAGTGATATTCAGCAATGAGGTATGTAGCACTTTTCCAGACCTCGAATGCTGTAGAAATGTTGCTGTTTAGACAGTCTGTGAACACCAGCTCTCTAATCTGACGTAGGTGTATGCATCCTCCCCAACCATCTTGAAAGGAGTAGGTAGAATTCCTTGGGAAGTAAATGATCCCATCCCAAATAGTCACCACTAACACCTTTTCTTGCTTTGTTTCACAGTATTCCATCCTTGAAAGCAGGGATGGGGGAACATAGCAGATATAAGCTGATCAGTGGTGGTGGTATTGGGAAGTGATAGGTTCTTATCTCATAGGCTCATAGCTTGGCTCCTGGGGAAAATCACATTTTAGGAAGCCTTTTGGAGTTTCTACAAGCCCCTGTGGCAAGGTTAAGTGCTAGTCCGCTAGTTTCCACTTGTGAATACAAGGGGTTGGGCATTACAGACAGACAGTCATCCTTCGTGACATTTATCGCTAACTGGGATTGTTCTTCAGGTTAGAGGGATCTATATTCTTTTGCTTCCATGGTCACAGGATCCTAAGAGATTGTGTCATTTGACTTTCCCATGAGATTCACAGTATTTCTAGGAAGAAAACACTACCTTAAGGACTATTTTTGGTCTATAGATGTTGTCAAGAGTCACTTGAGATCTTAAAAATAGTGATTCCAAATGTTGTACTTCAAAGACCACCTACAACAGAATTCTTTGGGATGCTTCCTAAATATGCAAACTTCTGGGTCCCACTCCAGACCTGAATCAGAACTTTTGTGGGCAGAGCCCAGGAATCTGAAATTTTAACAAGCACCCTAAAGATTTCCTATGCAAACTAAAGCTTGAAAATAATTATATGAAAAAGGCAGAATGTCAGTTCATCAGTTTGCCAAGTGAATACTAAACATTAATGTTACTCCTTTAAATGTTCTCTAAGTATTCTTACATAATAGTTAACCTTTCATAGTTTCAAAACTTTTCATTCAGTTGGCTTCCTGTCCTCCAAAGTTAATTCACAAAGATGGGAATGGGAGTGAGAGAAAGAGAGCTGTTGTTTATTGAGCAGCTGCTATGTGCCTGGTGTTTTAAATATTTATCTGATTTAATCCTCCCCACAATTTTGTTAATTTTGAATTACTACCTTACAGATCAAATCAGAAAAGTTTTAGTTTTTAAAGAACTTTTTATTATGGAAAAATTTAAATATATATAAAAAAAGTAGTCCGAATAGTATAATGAACTTCCATGTACCATCAGCTATCCACAACAATTAACACGTGGTCAATGTTGTTTTACTATACTCCTCATCCGCTTCCCCACACTGTCATATTATTTTCCCCATATTATTTTGAAGGAAATTCCTTATACAATTTTTAACCTTTAATATTTTAGTTTTTCTAAAAGAATTCTTAAAAATAGTCATAGTACATTTATCACACATGAAAAATGATTCTTTAATACCTTTATTTATTGAGTCAGTGTTCACATTTCCAATTGTCTTATAAATGTCATTTATTTTATAGTTTGTTTGAATCAAGATCCAAATCAGGTTCAGACATTGCTACTGCCATATCTAAACGAAATTCTCTCCCTACACATTGTATCTCCTTCTGTGGCATTAAATATTGTCTTCATTTTGATAACAGCTACCAAGTTTACCTTGCTTGAAATTCAGACTTGTGTATCCAAGTGTCTACATGATATGTCTACCTGAGTGCCTACCTCAAACTTAATGTACTGAGACTAGAATTTTCTATTATCTTTATTCCAGTCCCGTTTGGTCCCACTCCAAGCCACCACTGTTCTGTCTTCTCTCGTTCCACTCTTCCCCTAATTTACTTTGCTTCAGTTTTACTTGCCTTGTTTGCCTCTCCTCTTTTAGCCCCTCCAACCCCCAATTTTGTTTTATTCATTGTTGTATCATCCCCAGAAACTAGAGTAGTGCCTAGCAGGTACTACTAGGTATTGGTAGGTGGTCAATATATAAAAATATTCGTCAAATTAGTGAACGATGTTCCTCAAAACACAAAGCTGGGGCTTTTGCATCCACTGTTCACCAGGCCGTGAAGGTTCTTCCCCTGATCTTTGCATGGCTGGTTCTTTCTCATCATTCAGGTATCAAATCTTTGAAATCACTTCCTCAGCAAGATTCTCCTTGAAGTCGCCTCCCAGTCTCTATATTGTACTCCTATTCACTGTTCTATTTTCATCAATGCCCTTGTCTCTACCTATTATATTTATTAATTTATTATTTAGTTTTATGTGTCCTATCCCACTTCAGTGTAAGCTCCATGAGTACTAGGACCTTGGGTGTATCCTTCATGCCTAAAAGAGTACCTGACACACCAAGGCATTCAACCTATATATGTTGAATGAATGAACCAGAGAAACCAGGCCTGTCAGACCTTAAATGCCTCTGCACTTTAGAACTGTTTTCTCTGGCTGGCTCTTTAGGCAGTAGTTTCTCTTCTGGTATTTTGTAAACCCTTACTGCCACCACGTACAAGGAAATATGTAAAGATTCTGAGCTTCTGAAACCAGACAATTTATTTCCATGCTACCTTTCCCTCGAATCTTCTCTATTTAGCGAGCAGTAATAGAACACGAATAGTGCCGGGTGCTATGCTAGGTGCTGAAGACATAAGGTTGAATAAGGCATAGTAAGGGGAAAGTTATTGAGGTTTTTGTAAATACATCACTTGACTACACATCTTAGATTTCACTTTGAGTTGGTTTCTTTCTACCCGCACCACCTGAGCGGAGAGCCTCCCGCCGGGCGGCCCCCGGCCCCGCCCACAGCCTCTGCGTCCCGCCATTGGCTCCGCCCTCAATGGCGGCGTCCCACCCACGTCCGCGCAAAGCACCACGGGCGGGACCAGCAGCGTCCACTCACGTTCCCCCACGCGCCGCGGCGGCAGTGACGTGACACTGGCGGCCGAACCTTCGTAGTGGCTGGGCTTCTGCCTACAGACGTTCCGTTTTCCGTGGCCCGAGCTCCCAGCATCGCCAAGCAGCGACGCGCTGACTTCCGCAGCCTCGGCTCCGGCCTGCGAATGCCTGGCAGCCGCGCGCCATCTTCACAGAGCGCCATGGCCGCAGTTGGTGGGCCCGGAGCGATAGGACGCTGCCATCTCCTCAGCCTCCTTTTGCTTCTGCTGATCGGGGGCCCTGTCCTGGGCTGGAACAATCCTGGTGAGTGCTGTCCTCACTCGCCCCTTCCTGCCGCCTTCAGCCTGCTTTCGAGAGGCTTCGCGGGCGACCATTTCCGTTTGCCGCCCCTTGAGCCTTTCTGCTCTAATTCCTCATTTTCGTCCCCCTCTCTGTTTATTTGTGAGCCGCCTGGCGCTTTTGGTCTTCCCAGAAGTCCTACGGGAGAGTGGGGATTGTTGGGGAGTGGGCGGGGCGGGACAGCTTAGTATTCTAACATCTCCTTCCTTCTTTCTCTGGACTCTCAGAATTTGCCCACTTTCTCTGTTCTGGGGCAACAGCCCTTATGCCAGAGTCGGGCTGGAAAGCTCGACACTCACCTGCGCATCTCGCTTTGTTTTCATGAGTGTCTGATGTCGCTGACTGTTTTCGTAACTGCCTGTTGCTATGACTGGCAGTTGCCTTGACATCCACAGTCTCTGAGTCACGCTTAGTGGACGAGGCAGCAGACCTTGTAGGTAGGTTAGCAGAATCATAACATTTATGAGAGCAGAACTCATGCGTCTTATTCTGACCATTAGAGTGAATTACATTGTGTTATTTCAGCTTTTCTTATTGTTTTAAACTGTACTTTAGAATATAAGAAATATTTTCATATTATTTTTTGTGGTGGGACATAAGAGATTTTTAGGGAAAATGTTCTTTTATATCACTATGTTATTAGAATTATGTAAATAATTTTTTATGGAATAATAATATTCCTTGTAATTAATATATGTATGTGTATATGTATCACATACATACAGATTTCCATTTAATAAATGATGCATGCTTTAAATTAGAATTAAAAACAATTACAATTTCATTTTTGTTCTGAAGAGTAAAGATGTTATGATGTAAAGATGTTATCTTTAGATGTTCTTTAGAACATCTTTAGAAATCATTTTAGTTGATTTCATGACCTCATCTAAAATGAATAACATCCCAAAGGCCCTGCCTTTAAATAGTATCACACTGGGATCAGTGCTTCAGCTTACGACTTTTGGGGGACACAAAACATAGTGACCTTTAGGACCTCTAGGGAGGAAAGATGCTGTAGGGCTATGGTAATGCCGTGTTTCCCTGAAAATAAGACCTAGCTGGACCATCAGCTCTAATGGGTCTTTTGGAGCAGAAATTAACATAAGACCCGGTCTTATTTTCCTATAAGACCGGGTATAACATAACGTCACTTCACTTTACGTCACATCACATCACGGCACATAACAACACATAACACAACAAAATAAATACCGGGTCTTATATTAATTTTTGCTCCAACAGACACATTAGGTCCAGCTAGGTCTTATTTTCAGGGAAACACAGTGGTATCCCATGTGTATATAGCCCCATAAACATGTTCAGTAATTTGTATCGTACTATATCACCTATTATGTGTCAAGTATTCTGCTAGATAATTTTAGTATTCATATCTAAGTTTCACAACCAATTTTACCTTGGATTTATTGTCTTAATTTTACAGGAAAGGAGACTTTTATATAGATAAATTAAGTGATTTGGCCAAAGTCATAAGCAAGGTAGTGATGGGAATTATTAATAACTGCAGTGTTCTTTACGTTATCTTAACTCTGCTACAATAAATTCAAGTTATTATTCCTGTTAAGTTTAATTATACTTGGTGGCTTTTTAAACGTTGAACCTTTTCATTGTTAAATTTTTTATTTATGAGGAGGTAGTTTGGGTTTAGTAGAGCACATTTTATTTTAATATAGTTCTTGGAAATTTTAGATTTTTAGCCCATGTGGATTTAACTTTTTATGTAGCTTTAGGAGGATTTTCTTTTAGCTGTATAGTCAGTTATGCCAGTGTCATTTATTAAAGAAGCCATGCATTTTCTGTTAAATAGGTTACATTATTCTTTTATTGAATTCCCACATATATCTGGATTTATTTCTAGACTTTCTTTTGTTTCACAGTTCCCTTGTCTATTTCCGCTTCAATTCCATACTATTTTGATTATAGTAACTTTATAGTAAGCTTTATTATCTGGTAGGCAATGTAGTTTTCAAAATTCTTTGGCTATTTATAAACATTAATTTTTCTGTTGGATTTCTTTTTTTCCTTTAGAATATAGAAAAATTTAATAGGATAAATGAAGAACCACAAATCAGTGTCCATTGGATCTTTAACATAATTTCCTTCCGGTTCCAAAAAACCCAACTGGGTTCTTGGTTGGAAGTGCATTAAATTTATTTAGGTCTTACATAGTATTTTCTTATATATGAAGATCACATTTTGACCTTAAGCTTATTTGTAAATATTTTTGTAGGTATGTAATTTGTCACTAATTTGAAATAGGCTTTCCATTTTCATTTGTAATTGGATATTACAGGTATAGAAAAAGCTGTTGACTTTTGGTACTTGATAAAATATGCAGCTGTTTTACCTAATTCTCTTACTATAGTAGGGTTGTTTTTTGGAAAGTTCTCTTGGATTTTGTAGGTCCAGAAACTCTAAATAAAATGTTTTTTCTTCTACTGTTTGTACCAAGTGTGACAGACACTATTGGATGCCATTCTCTACCTTCTTCTTGTCTACCTCTGTGACAATACTGGAAAAGCCAAATACTTCTCCTAGTAGAATCCCTTGATGCTGAGTCATTCTAGTTTGTCTGCTAGAGGAATTCTTGGAAGGGTATTTTAAATTTTTATGGAAAATTATCAGTCTTTTTAAGTTCTTTGTTTTCTTTCAACTCTTTTTTATTCAAATGTAGAAATATTTTAATGTAAATTATAGGCATCATGACAGGCCACCCCTAAGTCTTCCAGTTTTCATCCTTTTTTTTTTTTTTTAAGGAAGTTTTCTCCACATAGTAAAAACATCACATTTAACAAAACTAATCCTAATTTCTTTTTTTTTCTTTTTTTTTATTAAATTTATTGGGGTGACAATTGTTAGTAAAATTACATAGATTTCAGGTGTACAATTCTGTATTACATCATCTATAAATCCCATTGTGTGTTCATCACCCAGAGTCAGTTCTCCTTCCATCACTATATATTTGATCCCCCTTACCCTCATCTCCCACCCCCCACCCCCCTTACCCTCTGGCAACCACTAAACTATTGTCTGTGTCTATGAGTTTCTGTTTCTCATTTGTTTGTCTTGTTCTTTTGTTGTTTTTGGTTTATATACCACATATCAGTGAAATCACATGGTTCTCTGCTTTTTCTGTCTGACTTGTTTCGCTCAGCATTACTCTCTCAAGATCCATCCATGTTGTCACAAATGTTCCTATATCATCTTATCTTACTGCCGAATAGTATTCCGTTGTGTATGTATACCACAACTTCTTTATCCATTCATCTATCGAAGGACATTTTGGTTGTTTCCTTGTCTTGGCCACTGTAAACAAAGCTGCAATGAACATTGGAGCACACGTGTCTTTATCTCTAAATGTTTTCAGATTTTTTGGGTAGATACCCAGGAGAGGGATTGCTGGGTCATATGGCAATTCTATTCATAATTCTTTGAGGAACCTCCACACTGCCTTCCATAACAGCTGCACCAGTCTGCATTCCCACCAACAGTGTATGAGGGTTCCTTTTTCTCCACAGCCTCTCCAACATTTGTTACTATTTGTCTTGTTGATGATAGCCATTCTGACTGGGGTGAGGTGATATCTCATTGTGGTTTTGATTTGCATTTCTCTGATGATTAGTGATGTTGAGCATCTTTTCATATGTCTATTTGCCATTTGTATGTCCTCTTTGGAGAAATGTCTCTTCAAGTCCTCTGCCCATTTTTCAATTGGGTTGTTTGTTTTTTTGTTGTTGAGTTGCATGAGTTCCTTGTATATTCTGGATACTAGCCCCTTATCGGAGGCACTGTTTGCAAAAATCTTCTCCCATTCAGTTGGTGGCCTCTTTATTTTGTCAATGGTTTCTTTTGCTGTGCAGAAGCTTTTAAGTTTCATATAGTCCCATTCGTTTATTTTAGCTTTTACTTCCATTGCCTTTGGAGTCAAGTTCATAAAATGCTCTTTGACCTAATTTCTTAATATCACTAATTACCCATTCCATATTCAGATATAATAGTGGTCCCTAAAACATCCAAGCTAGTTTGTTCAAACCAGGACCCAATCCAGGAACATGCAGTGCATTTAATTGAATTATCCCTTCAGTCTTTTTAAAGGTAGGACAGCCCTTTTTTTCATGCTACTACTTGTCTGAAGAATTTGGGCCAATTGTCCTTTAGAATAGTCTACCTTCTGGATTCTGTTTTCTCATGATGTTGTTTTAGCTTGGTTTTCTTTCTTCCCTGTATTTTTAGTAAACTGGCTTACGTCCAAAGGCTTGATTAGATTCATGTTAAGTACTTTTGGGGATTACATCATAGGAGATAGTGTAATGTCAATTTGTTCTGCCATTAATGATGCCAAGATTGACTAGTGGATAAAAGTGGCTTTATCTCGCTCTTGTGAGTTAAATTCCCACCCACCCCCCACCTTGTGACTAGAAAGAACTCTGTGTACCATTACTAATATTCCTGAAAATTCTACCCTCCTGTTTGAGTGACAATCTAGAATTCTATACCCAGCCAGTCTTTTTCCATTAGATATTGAAGACATTTCTCAACTTTTTCTATCCTGTTGAGTTGTTGGAAGCTTTTTTAATTCTTTCTCTTTTGTATGTGACCTGTTTTTCCCTTTTTTTTCTGACAATTTGTTGGCAGTTATTGTCTACAGTGTTCTAAGATTTCACAATGATATACCTTTGTGTGGGTCTGTTTCGAGGCCTGTGTATTTATTGGGTCCTTTTAGTAGGACAGCTCACATTCTTCAGTTGTGGGAATTTTTCTTAAATTATATCACTGAGTTTGTCCCATCCCCTGTTAGATTTTTAGACTTTCTGAATTGGTCCTGTAATTTTCTTTTTTTCCCCCCTACTGCTTTCCATCTTCTTGTTCTACTTCCTAGGAGATTGTCTTACCTGTAACAATTCTATGGAGTTTTTCATCTCAGCTGCCCTGTCTTTAATTTCCAGGAGTTCTTGTTTTGTTCTCTGAGTGTTCCTTTTAAAAACGACTGTTTTATGTATGCAATGTTTTATATTTCTAAGGATCATAGCTTTAAAAATTTTTTTAAATTTTTCTTCTGTACAGTCTCTCTTTCCTCCAAATTGCTTTTGTGGTTTTGCTTTGTATTGGTTGCTGTATTCCATGTTAGGGGTTTCCTCATATTTTTAGTAATTCTTGGCTCTCTGCTCATGATTACTGGTGGGAACCAAAAAGCTGATTGGAAGCTTATCAATGTGTGGTTGGTGCTTTTGGATTTTGAACTTTACTGTGGGGCGACCTGGTGACTGTAAGGTTACTTAGGCGGTTCTTTTTGGGGAAAACTCCTGATGTTGATATATGTATTTCTTGTTGGTTAGATTACAGCAGGAATAGACTTCCCAGTCTCTCACTCAGAGGGCAAAGAAATGGTTGCTAGCGTTTTGTGAGCCATGTGGGAAAGTGGTCTATGCTTTTAGCATTTAGAGTGCATACAGTTACTTGGGCACCTTGTTATGTTTTTGTACCTTTCTGCTGTGCCAACTATGCCCCAGTGCAGAGCCCTTCGGTTTTTACCATTCTTAGAGAATACGTCTCCAGACATTTTCCTGGTGGAGAAGGGGCAAGTTGCAGCAGTGTAGAGTTGGGAGGGGGTCTGGAGATTGTAGCTTCTCAAGTAGCTTTCGCCTTGTAGTGCTTATTATAGGCATCTCCAAGTCAAGAGCTGCCATTTCTTGTTCTTTTTAGGGATTCTGTTATGTATGTCAGGTTGGTTCTCAGTTTTCCAAACCCTGTGGGTCTGGCATTTGGCTTAGTCACCTACCACTAGTCCATCTGCTTTCACCTTCCGAAATTCTGTTGCCATCTCCTTTTCCGTTTTCCTTGACATTGTTCATTCATGTCAACAAAACAATCCATTTATTATAGTTTTAGTAGAATTTGGGAGGCAGCAAATTGTGTTAATCATGGCAGGTTGAATACAGGGAATTCGATGCTAACAAAATGGTAGAAAGTGATGCCTGCTACATGCAGCAGTGAAAAATGGATTGCTCACATCAAGCCTCTTGACATCCACAAAGCTGATTAAGGGGTGCTGGAACGCTGTCACGAAAACCCAGAGCCCCTATGACTGCTTGTTAGGCAAAGGACACCGTACACAGTCTGAGTTTAAGGTCTGTTCTCTAGACCTGGCTTGAGTCCCTTTTTGGGAACAGAAGTTGCAAGAGATTCTGCGATTCTTTTAGCTTTGCAAGAAGGCATACAAATTTGAGAGTGAAATGGATGTTGAGTGAACCAGTTCACAGTCATCTTTCATCATAATCCAAGTGCGATAAGGAGGAAGACTGTTAATTTTCCAGTAATACTTTAAAATTCATTTATGTATATGAATGCCAGACATAATTTTCTTGTTTGACTTCTTATTCTGAAACCTCTTTGTCAATGTGATTTTGAAATTATAAAATAGTTTAAATATTTTTAATTTGTATAATTATGAAATATTTTAAATATTTAAATACACACACAATGAACACCCATACACTCACCACACAATTTGATTGACTCTTCACATTTTACCATATTTGCAGCAAATCTTCCCCTCCACCCAAAAGTAATAAAACAAGGATGGGGAGCTAAATAAATAGTCTCTTCTCTCCTCAGAGATACTCATCTGAATTTGGGGTTGAATCATTCCTGTGCATGTTTGCATACTCTCATTATATACACATATCAACATTAACAATATGTAGTAATGTTTTGCTGGCTTTCAAGGTTTATGTAAAGTTATCATAAACATTTGGCATCTTGGATTTTACTTAAAATGTTTTTAATATTCCTAGACTGATACATAAATTGTAGTTCACTCATTTTAACTGGTGTAGAATATTCTGCTGTATGAATACACCAAAATTTTATTAATCCATTCACCTATTGACAGACATTTGAGTCATTAAATGTGCTTGACGTATATTGATGTATATTTTTTGCCATTTTGGTTAACCATTAATGTGGTCGTACAATAGTATGTTTCAGGTTAATGAACTTTTTGTTCTGATTTTGCAAAAATTATGTAGAACTTGTGATGTAGAAGCAGTTTGGGGAGCATCACGCCTGAAATGAAGGAAGGCCTTAAAGGTGTGACCACCTGCATTTTCTGTAGTTAGGATGGCTTTGGGAGATTGTTTCATTTTTTCTTAGTCATCCTCAAAAAGTGAGAAAGACCCTGACTTTTGAAAGTATTTCATATGACAAGAGTTTTATTAGGATGACTTTATATGTTTGACAAGATATTTACTGTCTGTTCACGTGTGTCTTTACTATTTCAGACAGAATATTGCTGCGGGATGTAAAAGCTCTTACCCTCCATTATGACCGCTATACTACCTCCCGTAGGCTGGATCCGATCCCACAGTTGAAATGTGTTGGAGGCACAGCTGGATGTGATTCTTATACGCCAAAAGTCATACAGTGTGAGAACAAAGGCTGGGATGGTTTTGATGTACAGGTAATATTCATTATGTTGATGGCAGTTTAAATGGGATTTTTATTTAATAAAGTGTTTATTGTGGCATTTTTCAGTATTTTGGGGGTAGCACCTATAGAAAATCTCAGGTTAATCTAAAACCTATAAAGATAAATCATTTATTCATTCTTTGGCAGAAACTTCTTCCACAAGAAATGAACTGATTTTAAGGCCTGGAAATATTCATTGTAATTTTCTGTACCAGAACTTTCTTCTAAGACATTAGTAAATTTTCAATACTTTTCATATGCTTGGGATGGGGGAGGGTAGGATTTCTTCTGGTTGTTAGTTTTCTGCCATTCCTTAAAAAATACCAACTTATCCTTAAGAAATATATTAAAGTTATGATAAAGAATTGTAGATTGTAAACAGTGGGAATACATGTCTTCCTACTGTGCTTCAAACAGCTGATTTTAAAATTATTTTAGAACTGAGGGTGGTTACTTCTGAACAAAAGCATTTCAGTGGTCTTTATTGTTTTGACTGTGGCATTTTGTACTTAGGGTGGACCATATTCTTGAAGTTCCAAAATTTATTCTTTAGAAATGGAATAAAATTTTATTAAATGAATTCAGTTTAAATCAATACTATTATATTCTGCTTTGTATTCTGCCAGCTTTTTAAAAGGTTTTAAGATGACTGGTCATTTGGCAAGAAACTTGTTGCTGATTTCCCCTTCCAACCTGTATGCATGATATGTGCAGTTCACAGAGAGAGTTCAGATTTACTAGGTGATACTTAATTCACAACATTTATTTCTATTATTGCCAGTTGAATCAAGAATCTTCAGACATCCCACTCTCATTTTACTTTTAAATTACTTTTACAGTCTTGATGGGGAAAAAGATACTAATGGTGAGGTGACGTCATTCATTAAACATATGAAACTGTATAGAAAAACGAAAGAGATGGAGTCATAACCCAAGAAACTCTCTTCCTGGTAGAGGAGATAAGACAAGCACTCAAATTACATGTTGGTACCAACAAAGTGGGGGGAATTGGGAAAGACTTAAAGAAGAAAGTATGTGCCGTGTTAGGAAGGAAGCATAAGATTTTTAGAGCTGAAGAGATAGAGAAGAGAGTACCATTAGCAAAAAAGTTTAGAGGGTATCATACATTGACTTACGTTTAGTAGCAGGAGAGCCTCTTCTAATTCTAAGAGTTTAAATAATAATTAGAAGCCACTTTTAGTACATATTATTAAGAAATTGACAACATGAAATACTAATAGAGATTTAGTTTGTTTTATTTACCTAAGTCAGCAAACTTACAAATCTTCCTCTAAATAAAATGATTTAAAAAATAAAATGGTATAGCAACAACAACAACAAAATATAAAAATTATATGTTATCCAAATTAAAAACTTGGGCTTCAAAGGATACCATTAAGAAAGTGAAAAGACAGCCTGTATGATAGGAAAAAGCTTTTTTTTTTTGAAGATTTTATTGGGGAAGGGGAACAGGACTTTATTGGGGAACAGTGTGTATTTTTCCAGGATTTTTTCCAAGTTGTTGTCCTTTCAGTCTTAGTTGTGGAGGGCGCAGCTCAGCTCCAGGTCCAGTTGCCATTGCTAGTTGTAGGGGGCGCAGCCCACCATCCCTTGCAGGAGTCGAACCAGCAACCTTGTGGTTGAGAGGACGCGCTCCAACCAACTGAGCCATCCGGGAGCTCAGCGGCAGCTCAGCTCAAGGTGCCGTGTTCAGTCTTAGTTGCAGGGGGCAGAGCCCACCATCCCTTGCGGGACTCGAGGAATTGAACCGGCAACCTTGCGGTTGAGAGCCCACTGGCCCATGTGGGAATCAAACCGGCAGTCTTCGGAGTTAGGAGCATGGAGCTCCAACTGCCTGAGCCACCAGGCCCGTCTGGGAAAAAGCTTTTGCAAATCATATATCTGACAGGGGACTTGTATCTAGAATATAGAAAGAATTTTTACAGTTGAATAAGAAGACAACCAAATTTTAAAATGGGCAAAACATCTGACTAGACATTTCTCCAAAGAATATGTTCAAATTACCAACAAACACATGAAAAAATGATCAGCATCATTAGCCATCAGGAAAATCCAAGTCAAAACCATAATAAGATACCACTTAATGCCCAATAGGATGGTTGTAATAAAAAAGACAGATAAACAAATGTTGGTGACGATGTGGAGAAACTTGTGCATTGCAGTTAGGAATATAAAATGGTATAGCTGATTTGGAAAACTGGCAGTTCTTCAAAAGGTTAGTTACCATATACCCCAACCATTCTACTCCTAGGAATATACTCGAGAATTGAAAACGTGTCCACACAAAAATTTGTACATAAATTTTTGTAGCAGCATTCTTCATAGTAGTTAACTAGTAGACAACCCAAATATCCATCATTGATGAATGAATAAACAAAATATGATATATCTATACAATGGAATGTTGTTCAGCCATAGAAAGGAGTGAAGTACTGAAATGCTACAATATGTGTGAATTTTGAAAACATTATGCTAAGTGAAGGAAACCAGTCACTTAGAACTGCATATTGTATTATTCCTTTTACATGAAATGTCTAGAATAGGGAAAGATTGGTGGTTGCCTAGAACTGGGAGATTTGGGGGGAAATAAGGTGTGACTGCTAATGGGTATGAGATACGGGCAATGAAAATATTCTAAAGTTGGTTGTGATGATGGTGGCACAACTCTGAATATATTAAAAACCATTGAAATGGGTGAATGTATGGTACGTAGATTATGTCTTATTAAAGCTGTTATAAAAATAGTGTATCTGAAGTTTGAGAGAAGAGGTAATTTGTCTTCCTCTTAGAGATAAACTCACAGAAAGGCGATAGAACCAGTCATAGAGCCAATCCAACTCTATTTTAGCTTGTGTCTCTTTAAATTTTGTTAAAGAAGCATATTAGCTATTCAGCTCAAAATATAGTTATAAAATTTAAATTAAACCTGGGCTTTTTGTTTTTTTTAAAGGTAGAAATTTTTGAGGCTAGCATGGATTCTTTCTGTATTTTTTGAAAATCTTTAAACTTAAGAGAATTACTAGCAGGATTGTACTCTGAAGAGTTAGTCCATGGTTTTTAAAAATTTGCATAGAAAGCTTTTCTCAGAAGGTTATATGCTATCTGTAATGTTATATGAAGGTATCATATCATATATGATGCTGATATTTGAGCCTTAAGAAATAAAAACTTGTATTTTTGAGGAGAGCATCTTGAACAATAGTGGCAAAAAGTTGCCATTTAGAAAATTTGCTTAAAATTTATAAATTAGGGAATACTTAATTTGTACAAAATAATTCCTTACACCTATACGTAAAGAATAAGGAATAGTAACAAAATGAGCATTCATGTGCCCACCACCGAGCTTACGTAGACCTTCAACATCAATATCTTCGAGGCCCCGAACTTGCCCT
The DNA here is from genome assembly GCF_036562045.2 of Rhinolophus sinicus. Classification (NCBI taxonomy): domain Eukaryota; kingdom Metazoa; phylum Chordata; class Mammalia; order Chiroptera; family Rhinolophidae; genus Rhinolophus; species Rhinolophus sinicus. The sequence continues at coordinate 66,902,038 of NC_133754.1, forward strand.
TCTCCCAACACAGGAAGACTCATTGTCCTGAATCTTGTTTTATCATTTCTTTGCTTCATTTTGCTGTTTTCTGACAGATAGATAGTACAAATGATATGTATTAAGTGAGAAAAAAAAATCTTTTTGTTCTAATAACCTATTTCTACTTTTCACAGTGGGAATGTAAGACCGATTTAGATATTGCATACAAATTTGGAAAAACTGTGGTGAGCTGTGAAGGCTATGAATCTTCCGAAGACCAGTATGTACTAAGAGGTTCCTGTGGCTTGGAGTATAACTTAGATTACACGGAACTTGGCCTGAAGAAAGTGAGAGAGTCTGGAAAAAACTCTTTCTCTGATTATTATAATAAGTTGTACTCCCCAGTTTCCAGTGGCCTCAGTGGATTGATTACCATCGCGGTGCTACTTGCTGTTGCCTTTGGAGTGTATAAGTTATTCCTTAGCAATGGTCAAGATTCTCCTCCACCATATTCTGAATATCCTCCAAATTTCCATCATCATCAGAGATTCACCAACTCAGCAGGACCCCCTCCCTCAGGCTTTAAGCCAGAGTTCACAGGTATGTTTGTCTGGCCAATGGCCATCATCGGGTAGATGTGAGGTATGAATTCTGTGCAGTTTCTGAAATAGAAAATGGTTGCATTGGGAAAGCAAAGCAGATTTGTCTTCTCATTTTATTTTTTACTTTCAAATTTTTTTTTTTACTAATTATGTTCTTTTTTTCTCTGAGGTATTTGTGATTACTATTTCTAGGTTGCATGATTAGATTACAAATCATCTTAATCAGAAAAACTTGATCAGATTTGGTAATAAGCATTTACCTTGAACTCTGTCTCACACCATACACGACATTTATTAAGTATGATAGATCTCAACATAAAAGGTAAAACAAGTTTCTAGATAAAAATGTAGGAAAATACTTGTCATGACCTTGGGATAGGCAAAAATTTCTTAGAACACAAAAAGTACCAGCCATGAAAGAACATTTGGTCATCAAAAGAAAACATTAAGAGAGTGAAAAAGCAAGCTACATACTTGGAGAAAATATTTATAAGACATCTATACGATAAAGAACTTGTATCTAGATATAAAGAACTCCCACAAATCTGAGAAAGACAGACAACCCAATTTTAAAAATGGACAGAGGACCTGAACAGCCATTTTACCGTAAAAGCACATGTCAAGATGCCCAATAAAAATATGAAAAGGTGCTCAACCTCATTAGTCTTCAGGAAAATGCAGATTAAAACCACACTGAATTCATTATTAATTACCATATAACCACTGTAATGGCTAACTTTAAAAACACAGTACTAAGTAATGGCAAGGATATAGTCAACTGGAAGTTGCTGGTAGGAGGTAAAATGGTAAAACACCTTGGAATACTAAATGCCTACTAAACACATGCCTGCCCTATGATCTGGCAGTTCCATTCTTTGATACATATCTAAGAGAAATGCATGCATACGAGTATGTGTATGAAAAAACATGCACAGGAATGTTCGTAGCAGTTTTATTCACCGTAACCAAAAACTGGAAATAGGGTGTCCATAAACATTAAAATGACACAAATTGTGATTTCCTTTCACACAATGTACTACCACACACCAGTTTAAAAAACCTAAAACGTGGTATATACAAGAGTGAGGTTGACTCTCATAGACATAATGGTGTACCAGACACAAAAGAGTACCTATTCTTTGGTTCTAGTTATAGAGTTCAAGCATGGATAAAACTAAAGTATGGTGAGAGAGGTTAGAGTAAAGCTTATCTCTGATGTGGATGGCTATCTATTGGGAATTGTCATGAGGGAGCCTTCTGTGGTACTAGAAATGATTTATTGATGTGGGTAGTGCATGCGTGGGTACATATATACAAATTTATTATGCTGTACATGTAAGATTAGCACACTTTCCTTTATGTATATTATACATCAATTTTAAGAATACTTCCTCTGAGCAGAAGATGCTTTTTTGGTCCCGTTAAGATCTGACTTCCCAACTAATAAATATCTAGTAGCTGCCTCTAATGGGTTCCTCCATTAGACACTCAAATATAGCTGTTACCTGGAGCTTGTAGAGATGTTCACAACGCAGAAAGGAAGTAACTGATAAGTGAGGATCATATTCTAGTAGGTGATCTTAACCAGAGCAAATGTGACCTTATGGGAAGGTCCCGCCATCCTAAAATACATTCCTCTTTTTTATGTCTGTGGGAAAGGCGCTTCTTAGTTATAAACCAATATTTTACAAATACACTTTTTGAATGCAACTAACTTATAAGTTGAGATCTGAGTATTACTGATAAGTACGATAAGACAGATAAAATAATTGAAGTGTCATATTATGTTTGGTTTTGTATGCTATGTTTTGTTTAAATGATATACATAATCATTTTTATTTCTAGGACCACATGGTGCAACTTATGGTTTTGGCAGTGCTTTCACAGGACAACAAGGACGTGAAAATTCAGGACCAGGTTTCTGGACTGGCTTGGGAACTGGAGGAATATTAGGATATTTGTTTGGCAGCAATAGGTAGGCTTTGCATTTATCTCACTTGGTCTTTAATTCAACTTTTCTTTAGAGAGTTCTTTGTTTTCCTTATAATTTGATTTGGTTTTGTTACGGAAAATAAATTACAGTGACGTTACCCTATTAATTCGGATTCTCTGGGGATGGAGAAGGTACACTGTCTATGCTTTGATTGATATTATGTATGTTATTTTCTTTTCATTATGTTTCTTCCTATGTCATCTTTATAGATAATATGAGATAGGAAAATTACTGTTTATTTGACATCTGAGAAAATGAGAAGGCAGGAAAGAACACAACCTTTGGAGAATAGTTGGCAGACTGGTTTGGTAGGAGAATGATTGAAGCAAGGCTGGAAAAAGCGTGGAGCCAGATTTTGGAATGTCTTCAGTATTATTGGTAGTTTAAGTTTAGATTTTACTTGAGTGCAAATTCAGAAAGAAAATGCCTTTTATCCCTGTCACTTTCTTCCCCCATGGCAACGACCAGAGATATAAGACAGTATTTATTTCAAGTTAACCCTAATATACCAGAACATTGAAGAAAAACACTTGGTAAAAAGATTTTTTTCTGATAATTTAGGAATAGGAAGGTATTTAAAAATTAAAGGCACAAGAACAATGCTTGACACACTTTTATGTCTTTCTAGAGCAGCAACACCCTTTTCAGACTCGTGGTACTACCCATCTCAACCCTCGTACTCCAGCACATGGAATAGACGTGCTTACTCACCTTTTCATGGAGGCTCAGATAGCCATTCAGCATGTTCAAGTTCAGAGACAAAATCCAGAACAGCATCAGGTAAGAGCAAAATATAGAAGTTTCTATTACATAGCAGTAAAGTACAGAAATAGTTTTGGAACTTAAGAAGGATGATTAACTATACATTTAGTGATAGTGGTTTTATTTGGCATTCCCACCAGAAATATTAATAGCAGAATTCACTGAGATTAAAATATAATTCATATTCATTCTTTCACTTCTAAACATTTTTTAAAAATCAGACAAGGATTTGGTTTAGACTCACTTCTACCACTAACCAAGGTTCTAACTAAAACTTTCTTGGACATTGGTGTCTATGTATGTTTAATTCTGTGATATGTAGGGATCCTTTAAGCTCTAAAGTGGATTTTTCTAGTAGAAGTTTGAACTTTCTAAATTTAGTAAAACTCAAAAATATATTGAGTCATACTTGAAATAATTGTCAAAAGTTTGATTATAATGTTTCTTGCAGTTGTTAAGAGGACATTTTGCAAAACGTGAAGATGTAATATTAAAAACATTAACTATTTGGAGTTAAATATCTAACTAATTAGCAGAGAATGGGAGGTGGTAGGTAGCGAGGCAGTAATGGAATGCTGTGGGATTGAGTTTGTCTTCAGCAGGGGGCAGTTATAGAACAATGATTAGTTCTTGAAATTGATAGACTGTACCTACATATGTTTAGAAATGTTTAGAAATGTAAAAGTGAAATTTTTATAATGCTGGTGTGAATATAAATTTGACACAATTACTTTGAAAAACTGGCGTTACCTACTGAAATTGAACATAAGCATACCCAGGACCCAGCAGTTTCACTCTCAAATGTATTGTAACAGAAATGCATATGCTTGTACACAAAACTATAAATACAAGAATGTTCGTGGCATCTCTATTCATTATAACCTCCAACTGGAATATCCATCAGCAGTAAAATGGATGAATGAATTGAGTTATATACATACCATGGAATACTATGTGACACTGAGAATGAATAGTTATATGCAATCACGTGGTATGTCTACCGAATGTAAAGAAACTAGACACAAAAGAATATGTACAATATGATTACAACATTCATATTTTATAAATCTACGTGTCTGAAAACAAGCAAAACTAACCTATGGTGTTAGATGCTAAGGTAGTTGTTACTTTTGGGGAGAAAAGGTAAAGTAGTGATTGGGAGGATATATAAAAATAGAACTGCATGGGATACAACGTGACAAAAGAAAACTCACTTTTAGTTGAAACAAATTGTAAGAAATCATAAGTATCAATCAGAAACGTACGGGACTTATATGAAGAAAATCATAAAAACATTACCAAAAAAACCCTAAAGGAAAACCTGAAAAAAATTGATACTTTTCAGACGGAACACTGTTCTTTTGTAACCTATGTGTTAGCACGCCTGTATGTGCGTGACTTTGAAAGTCTGTAGCCCTCCTCCACATTACTTCTATTTACTGCTGGAGTTGGGCGAGGTAGTAGGACATGGCTTAGGCTTCATTGGCCTTCCTTCTTTTTGGCTTAGACTTTGTGTGTTGCCTGTACCACATTGACCCCCCCATAGAACACATCTTTGGTTTTCCGACTAAAAGTTGTTTGTTGCAAGCATGTGTGAGTTTCGTATACTTGATGACTGGATGATGGGGAGGGCCGTTGTGGGGAGGCGATGCCCTGTGTCCTGCATAGTGCTGTTCCACCGGGCGCTCATTCTCTCCTTCCTTCATCTTTCTCTTACTCAATTGCTAAAAAGAAAATGTATTACTGTTTAACTTTATGAGCAATTCTAGTGCATTTTTAAAAATTAATATAAATTTTATTCTTCTCATTTAGGGTATGGTGGTACCAGAAGACGATAAAGTAAAAAGTTGAAGTCAAACATTGGATGCAAAATTTCTGATTTTTCATCACTTTCTCTTAAAAAAAAAGTGCTACCTGCTAACAGCTGGGGAAAGGAATATTCAAAAGCTCTGTAGTGTTTTATCCTATATAGCTTCTTGTATTCTATTATTTGAGACTGAGAGTTGATAATACGACAAAATGCTTAGGTAGAAAATTGTATATCAGTGTAACATGCAGATATTTATTACAGTGTTTGAAAGAAGATTACTGTGGAATGCTGAAAACATATTGTTTATTTTCTAAAACCTGTGATGCTATGAGAAGCATTAAGAGTGAAGGCTTTCTACCAGTAGACCCTGGGTACAGAAAATTTCAGTCTGGTTTCAGTTGATGAGTCATTACTTCATACAAACAATAATAGTCTATTTGGTATTTAGTATTTGGTGTTTGCTGTTCTTCAAACTTTTAAACCAAGCTTTGGACTACTGATTTATGAACCTGTGGGATTTGATCACTTTTGAGCTCAGGAACTTTGAATTCTTCTGTGGTGGTAGGGCGGAGGGGGTTCTGGTAAGTGTGAATTACTTTTTTTCGGAAACGATAGAAAAAATAAGTACCTAGAACGTTGTTGTGAATGATTGTGTGCTGAAAAAAAGTTCACATGCTTCAACAAAGGTCTTTTAATACCAAAAGCATGCAGTTCACTGTGGAATCTCAAATATTGTTGTAGCAGTCTGTTTTGGTCTTACATTAAAATGATGAAAACAAACCAACAAGGAATTTTATTCTTATTCTTTCTAGCTGCTTTGACACAGATTGATGTTACTTTTTTGCCCTATTTCCCAGAGGGAAAAGGGTTCATGTAGAAGGTCTGGTTCCCTAAACAATAATTTTCCAAGGTAGTCTTGTCTCAGCTACCAGTATTTGGTAAATGTTTTCAAAAAAGTAATTTAGAAATGGTGTGGAAGGAAGCCTCCGCTAAAAAATTGCTTTTTAAAAAGAATAAATCTCTAAGCCTCCCAATCCTCAAAGGTTATATAGTCTGTTTTAGTTAAGCTGTAATCCGAGAGTCTCATTTTTACCTTTTAGGAACCATGTAAAAACAAACCCTTATTTAGATTTTAAAATGTAATTTAGGGAGTAGTTTAAAGGGTATTGTGAATGAAACTATCCTTTCTTTATTGGTAAAACTTAGTAGAAATTTTAATTTATGTTACAGAGGAAACATGTTTTTCCTTAGTAGGTTTGTTGCACAAAATTCTTACCCTGTTTCTCCGTAGTAGAAAGAGATGGAATAAAGGAAAATCAGCTTATTGCCTTTTTCCCCATTTGCTTACTGTTTTGGGTTTTAATTTATTTATTTATTTTGCTACAGGCATTGATAATCTTGCATTGAGTATGCAATGGAGAGCAAAGTGAAAAAAAATTATTAATTTAAAACTATAGATTGGGCTGATTATATTGATCTGCATTTAAATTTGCTGTTTTTAAAACACTGCTGAGATTTCTATTTTTGAATACATTATTGCAGGTCATTTAGATTGTGCGAAAATAGTGAATATAGAGTTGATTAAATTGGTGGCTTTCCGACTGCTCTCAGAAATCCTAGTGGTGTTCTTTGAGGCTCTTTCAGAGGCTACCTGGAGGGAAGGAGGCCAAAGAAACTGAGTATGTAGGGCTTAAGATCTTCTCACCCCCATCCCCACTAGAGAGTTCCTTGTTTATGTGTTGTGTGTGTAACACTTCCTTGTTAAGGAAAAGATTCTGAGGTATCACTTCCAAGAGCTAAGACTCAGAGAATAGAGGACAATAGAACTGGGTCCCTTTGGGGAGTTGATGGCCTGCAACAGGGATTGGGATCTAGGGAATGTGGGGTACTTCAGTTGGGAGCTTGGTGTGCCTGGTTGGGAGGGCATAAAAGGAGAAAAGAGGTGAAAAGGAGCTGAAGACAAGCTTTACAGTTTTAGTCACGTGAGGGTTCAGCGGAACTTTTTGGATGTTAGGATGGGATTTCTGATACTTTCAACCAATTAGGCATGTTTCTATAGTTTCATGCATACTCTAAATCTCCTTGATCTCTTCCATTCTGACCCCTATCCTCTAAGACTGGCTTAAATTTATCTATTGCTCTTCCATAACACATTGTACACACTTTTACTATTGTACTTGCTACACTGCATTATAATTGTCTTTTAAGTTCAGGTTTTTCTTACTACTCTGAGCTCCTTAGGGGAGAGGGTCAAATATTACTTCTTCCTGCCCCTTGCAACTAGGGCATTGTCACGTGACTAACTTATGTCAATCAGGTGCTTCCTCTGGGTCTTGGAGGTAGTGGCACAAAGACCTCAGGGCAATGAAAAGACTATTCCCAGCAGTGATAGAGTAGAGCCTTAGTGGAGGTATTGGTGAGTGTCTGGTGGCAGTTCCTAGGGAGACATTCTAACTGGACAGTTGCTGTGGTATGTCCTGGCTGGGTGGTGTGCTGCCTGGATGCGCATGGCCTGAAAACCTGCCTCTTCCTAAGGTGGGTGTGCCAGCCTTCCCATCGATTCTGTGAGCTGTTTGATACATACATTAATAAATTCCTTTTCTGCCCAATTTAGTAGAGTCGTTTTCTGTTGTTTGTTACTAAGAACCTCATATGTATGGTGAATCTCCTCAGATTCTTTCATTGTAAGCAACAGATACTGACTAATTGTAATAAAACATTGTGGTTGACTCCCGACATTTGTTCTTCTCTGTTGATTTGGTCTCTAAACCAGTGGTTCTTAAAACGTGAAGGAGCATCGGAATCACTGAAGGACTTTTAAAAATGCAGATTGCTTGGCATTACCCCCAGTGGTAGGATTAATGGTCAGTTTTATATAAAGTGTCAACTTGGCTAGATTATAGTTCCCAGTTATTCAAACACTATTCTGGGTATTGCCATGAAAGTATTTTGTAGATGTAATTAATGTGTACAATCAGTTGACTTTTAAGCAAAGATTATCCTTGATGACTTGGGTAGGCCTGCTCCAATCAGTTGAAAGTCCTTGGGAACAGAACTGAGGTTTCCTGGAAGAAGAAATTTTGCCTGTGGATGGCAGCTTTAGCTGCAGAATTAGCACCTGCCCTTCCTAATGGCCTACCCTGTGGATTTTGGGCTTGCTTAGCTAATCCCTGCAATTGAAGCCAGTTCCTTCCAATAAATCCCTGTTTATATATCAGCTACTGATTCTATTTTCTTTGGTTGAACCCTAACTGATACAGATTTTGGTATCAGAAATGATTCTGGAGAAACAATCTTAAGGATGATTTTTTTTTAATTGGTTCTTGGTTTTCTAGAATATGTTCTCTAATCTGATTAAATTGAAAGGCATTCTTGACTCTTTCCAGTGGTAAGGGGGGGTGAAGGTTATTCATAGACAGCAACAGAGGCTTTTACTCACCAAATTTGATCTGGCTACAGCCACTGCTGAGTGCCCAATATTTAACAGCAGCGATCAACAATGAGTTCTGGGTATGCTATCATTCCCTGGGGGACCAGGGAATTGGTCCCTTTGATTACATTGAACTACTTCTGTTACGATTTGTTGTCATTGGAATATACATTTACTCTAGGTTTGGATTTGCCTTTCCCACTTGAAATGCTTCTTGTAAAATACGTGATACGTGGACATACAGAATGCCTTATTAAGCATTACAGTATTCTGCATTACGTTACTTCCAAGAAACTCATTTCATAGTGAATGAAATGCAGCAATGAACTATCCCCACATATTTTATAGGGGTCTCTGTTCTCCCCTGGATCCAGGAGCAGTAAATCTTCATGGTTTTGTTAGCTCTATGATGCCTTCAGGAAGATGTCTTTTCATATTTTGTTCAGTGTTGCTAATTTCCCTATGTGATAGGATTGGTACAAATCATCTAGTCCTCAGTTACTTGGAAGTGGAATTCCCCTCATTTACATATTTGAAGGTAGCTCTTTTTCCCAAGGCAGACATCCAAAACATCATCAGTCATTTCTTTCTTTAGTTTTTAGGTGTCCCACCATCTATCTGGTCATCATTCTAGGTTTGATAATATTTATCTTTTTATCCCTACCATAATCTCTTTAGTTTCCTTATAACACTAGAGGAAGAAAGACATTTTTTTCCCTTACATTAAAACATTCAAGGTTATGAATATTAATTTAAATTATTTAAGTTGTATTTGGTTAAATTATGTAATTAAACTGATTTGCAGTTATACATATCTTAACACTTTTTAAGTCATAATCATACATATTCCATAATTAAAGATAAAAGTACTCTAAGTTCTTTATAAAACATTCAAATAGTTTACAAGGGATATAAAGAGAAAAGCAAAAGGAACCTCTCTGGACTGCTCCTTGTGGTCATTCCTCTCTCCCTTCAGAGTGGTCTGTACGTAGACGTAATCTCTGTTTTTCAGTTGTTTTAGAAATAATACATCATATCCAGAATTTTTTCCACAAAGAATACGTTTTTTAATAGCTGCGTTGCATTCCATCACATGGATATAGCATAATTTAATCTGCCCATGATTTTTGCCATGTTTTCAAAAATCTTCCTATTTTCAGCAATGTGATAATGAACATCCAAAGATATCTTTAATACATGTGTTTATGTCACTCTACAAAGGGACAGAATGGGCCCCCACCCAAGCAACTGAGTTGCACTCTAATGTAGTTTAGATCTTTAATATGTATATGTTTAGATTTGTAGGATATATTTCTGGAGTGGTAAGATCCATGCTTAAATGTGGCACCCAGACTGAAATTAGGATGTGGATGTAAGAGGAGCTGTCATTTAAACATGACCTCCCATCTTTCCACATGGGTGGAAAAAGTGAGTCACAGAAGCAGATCTTTGTTCTGAGAGGACTGTCTCGTAAGTAAATAAATGGTAAGTAGCCATTTACTGCTCTTGGGAAAGTGTATAACAGAACTTTAAAAAATGGCTTAATGAAGGCCAGTTCTTTTAATACCTTTTAATATGTAAAGGTCAAAGGTTGCTTAAGAGGAAGTAAGTAATTTTCTTGGAGACCAAGGTGGCTATTGGAAAACAATGTATCAACATCTTTCACTCCTCTCTCTTGGAGTACCTCCTGAATAGTACCTCTTGGATGGTTAGAGCACTTACTGAGGGAGGGCAGGATGAGTTTAGACTGGTGATTCTGGCTTATTACCGGATTCTAGATGGTCTGAGGGGAAACCTGGTTTTGATTTAGCTTGTGACTGGCTATGTCTGGAACTGGAATTGCCCCAGATCTTAAAACAGGGCACAATGAGTGTGCTTTGGAAAGAGTGGCTGAACATGTAGGTCTCAAACTAGACAGCTATAATCTGGGACATCTAGGAGTAGGGCACCACTGTGGCCTGTTCAAGAATAGGGACTGGAAGAAACAGTGAGAAGAATACATCAAAACCAGTTTTCAGAATGTGACAACAATAATTGGTAGCTAAAAACTTTAGTCTGCTGGTGGATGGATCAGATCTTCAAATTGCCCTCTAGAAGGCATTTAAGGAATGTGGTCAGCTACTTTGGATAATGTTCCTGGGGTTCTTGAATAAAGGGATAAGAAGAGAGGTCTCTTGAAAGGTAGTATACTTCCAGCTAATCTAAAATATTGGGCTTCTGGCCTAGTTTAATCAGAAAAAATAAGAGATGCAATCATTTGTTCCTCCAGCTGGTGAAATAATTCATACTGGTTATACCAATACAAACTTCAGTGCATATATTACTTCCTTGATGTGGATGCACATTTTATTACTGCAGTCTTTTTGGTAGCTACAGCTCTCTACTACTTTATATTAAGCCTTGGAAGATGATAAAAAACAAAAACCAAACAAACAAAAAAAAACCGCTCTCTTTACAGCCAGGAAGTTTGCCACCATCTTGTACTTGTACAATAGACTAAAAAAAAACCCCAAAAATCTAAATTCAGGAATTCCCAGTTATACTCTTTACACTTCATCATCTTTTATGGATGACAAGAAAAGATTTGTGTTGTTGATATCATTACAAGAACTACTAATTCTTATACCTACAATAGTCATGATACCAGTGGGTTTCAGGATTCTTGCCTTCTTGAAAATTATGGATAACTTGGAAAAGCAATGCCAGATTTTGTTTTACTTCGTAGAATTTCTCATATGTCTTAATCAAAAATTGTTATAAAGTAAATTGTCATGGCACAAAGAGAACGCAAAAATTTTTTTTAACCTTTCTAAAAGGTTCTTTTTATTTATTTTTTTAATTTATTAAAATTACATAGATTTCAGGTGTATAATTCTGTATTACATCATCTATAAATCCCATTGTGTGTTCACCACCCAGAGTCAGTTCTCCTTCCATCACCATATATTTGATCCCCCTTACCCTCATCTCCCACCCCCTTTCCCCCTTACCCTCTGGTAACCACTAAACTGTTGTCTGTGTCTGTGAGTTTTTGTTTCTCGTTTGTTTGTCTTGTTCTTTTGTTGTTTTTGGTTTGTATACCGCATATCAGTGAAATCATATGGTTCTCTGCTTTTTCTGTCTGACTTGTTTCGCTTAGCATTATGCTCTCAAGATCTACCCATGTTGTCACAAATGTTCCTATATCATCTTTTCTTACCGCCGAATAGTATTCCATTGTGTATATATACCACGACTTCTTTATCCATTCATCTATCGAAGGACATTTTGGTTGTTTCCATATCTTGGCCACCGTAAACAAAGCTGCAATGAACATTGGAGCACACGTGTCTTTATCTCTAAATGTTTTCAGATTTTTTGGGTAGATACCCAGGAAAGGGATTCCTGGGTCATATGGTAAATCTATTCACAATTTTTTGAGGAACCCCCACACTGCCTTCCATAACGGCTTTACCAGTCTGCATTCCCACCAACAGTGTATGAGGGTTTCTTTTTCTCCACAGCCTCTCCAACACTTGTTATTATTTGTCTTGTTGATGATAGCCATTCTGACTGGGGTGAGGTGATATCTCATTGTGGTTTTTATTTGCATTTCTCTGATGATTAGTGATGTTGAGCATTTTTTCATATGTCTGCCATTTGTATGTCCTCTTTGGAGAAATGTCTCTTCAGGTCCTCTGCCCATTTTTCAATTCGGTTGTTTTTTTTTTTTGTTGTTATGTTGCATGAGTTCCTTGTATATTTTGGATATTAGCCCCTTATCAGAGGCACTGTTTGCAAAAATCTTCTCCCATTCAGGAGGTTGCCTCTTTATTTTGTTGATGGTTACTTTTGCTGTGCAGAAGCTCTTAAGTTTGATATAGTCCCATTTGTTTATTTTAGCTTTTACTTCCCTTGCCTTTGGAGTCAAATTCATAAAATGCTCTTTGGACCCAAGGTCCCTAAGTTTAATACCTATGTTTTCTTCTATGCAGTTTATTGTGACAGGTCTTATGCTTAAGTCTTTGATCCATTTTGAATTAATTTTGGTACATGGTGACAGATAGCAGTCCAGTTTCATTCTTTCGCATGTGGCTATCCAGTTCTCCCAGCACCATTTATTGAAGAGGCTGTCTTTCCTCCATTGTATGTTTTTGGCTTCTCTGTCAAAAATTATCTGTCCATATTTATGTGGTTTTATTTCTGGGTTCTCAATTCTATTCCATTGGTCTACATGTCTGTTTTTCTGCCAATACCATGCTGTTTTGATTATTGTAGCCCTGTAGTACAAGCTAAAGTCAGGGAGTGTGATACCTCCGGTATTATTCTTTTCTCTTAAGATTGCTTTGTCTGTTCGGGGTCTTTTGTGGTTCCAAACAAATCTGATGATTTTTTGTTCTATTTCTTTAAAAAATGCCATTGGGATTTTGATGGGGATTGCATTAAATCTGTATATTGCTTTGGGTAATATGGCCATTTTAACTATGTTGATTCTTCCAATCCGTGAGCACGGAATGTCTTTCCATTTCTTTGTGTCTTCCTCAATTTCTTTAGAAAATGTCTTATAGTTTTCAGTATATAGCTCTTTCACATCCTTGATTAAGTTTATTCCTAGGTATTTTATTCTTTTTGCTGCAATTGCAAAAGGAATTGTTTTTTTGTATTTCTTTTTCTGCGATTTCATTGTTAGTATATAGGAATGCAATGGACTTTTGTATGTTGATTTTGTAGCCGGCAACTTTACTGTATTCATTGATTGTTTCTAATAGCTTTTTGGTGGAGTCTTTAGCGTTTTCTATATATAGCATCATGTCATCTGCAAAGAGTGACCATTTAACTTCTTCATTCCCAATTTGAATGCCTTTTATTTCTTTCTCTTGCCTGATTGCTCTGGTGAGGACTTCCAACACTATGTTGAAAAGCAGAGGTGATAGGGGACAGCCCTGTCTTGTTCCTGAATGTAGAACAAAGGGCTTCAGTTTTTCACCATTAATTAAGAGATTAGCTGAGGGTTTGTCATGTATGGCCTTTATTATGTTAAGGTATTTTCCTTCTATACCTATTTTAGTAAGTGTTTTAATCATAAATGGATGTTGTATCTTGTCAAATGCTTTTTCTGCATCAATTAATATAATCATATGATTTTTATCCTTTATTTTGTTTATGTGATGTATCACATTGATGGATTTGGGTATGTTGAACCATCCTTGTGCCCCGGGGATGAAACCCACTTGGTCGTGATGAATAATCTTTTTAATGCATTGTTGTATTCGATTTGCTAGAATTTTGTTTAGGATTTTTGCATCTGTATTCATCACAAAATTTTGAAATATATATTTCTCTGCAACAGTTGTTGCCACTTTCGAGCTTTTCCTAAATTCTTTTTTTCCCCATTACTAGAGGGCAGCAATGCTCCACTATACAAAGTAGGCAGTGAAATCTGTCTTTCTCTTTTTTAACTTTTAATACTTAGCAAATTGTTTATGCTGTTGTAGACCTACTAGATTGTTTATTTTCTCCCAGACTTACCGGAATATAATATTTGCTTACATTAGAGGTGTTATTCACACAAGATATTTCTGACATACTATTAGAACCAGTGCAGTCTACTGTCACTGTTCTCATGTTTTCAGTCATACAGGACTTAATTTTTTTTTCTATACATAAAAATATATACAGATTCTGATGACTTCTCATCTTTTCCACTATTGCCACTCAGGTTCAAGCCTCCATCTGTCACCTTAGTGAGGTCTACTCTGACTACATTAGTAGAGTAATTTAGGTTATTCTGCATAACAATCCCCAAATTTCACTTGCTTAAAACACAGCTCACACCACATGTCTTCACACAGGTTGGCAGGAGCTTCTGCTCATCACAGTTGCTCAGGGATTCTGGCTGATGGAAATTTCCTTTCGGCGTGTTCTGCAGTTGCAGCAGCACAGGGAAGGGCTTGTGGGGACTCATGCAGTAATGCTCCACTGTACAAAGCTCTGTCTGGGAAGCATACATGTCATTTCTGCTCTTCATTGGCCAAAACAAGTCAGATGGCTATTCCTACCTTTAATATGGCGGGAAGGGCAATCCTAGCATGAGCCTGGAAATGGAAAAACAAATACATTTGGTAAAACCAAACTATTTAAAATTTTCAATTCCCCATTCCTGCCGTAGGACTTTGCATCTTCCTTATTCTGTTGCATTTCTTGCCTCATAGCACTTATGTTCCAAGTTACATAATTTACTTTATTGTTTTTTCTACCTCTCCTCCCTTGAATATAAGCCCTGTAAGGGCAGGGATATTTGTCTGTATTGTTCTGTACTATATCCGCATTGCTCAGAACAGTGTCTGTTATAGTACATTCAGTAGTACGTATCGAATGAATAAGCAGTTGGTCATACAGCAGTTTTGGTCTCACACAATAGCCCACCATTCATGCTTTGAGTAGCAAAGGAGGAACAATGGCATGAATTAGAGACATTACTTTCTGTGGTTATTTAAAACCACAGTGAAAGTCTTTGAAAGTAGGATGTCTAACTGGGGGAGTGAATTCTTTTGAACCTGGGAGCTCCTTAAGCATCATGACAATAAACAGATTGATGATATTATTTTTACAGTTGGATTCACAAATATAGTGGTAAACAATCACTTATTTTAAATATATTCTGTTACGGTCCCTGCAGAGGCAAATAGACTCTCACCCAAAGTTTGGTTTGGATGTTGAGACCAATGACACCTTACATACACAATAGGGTATAAAAGGTGATTTATCACTTACATAACCGAAGTCTCTTGGGAGAGTAGGACAGACCTCTCAAACAGGTTTGAAATGGGTTTTCATTGTGATTAGAGAGTGGAGCTGGAGTGAAAGCTCCCATCAGCTCGTCCAGATGTGGGGCACAAAGGGAAGGGGGGTGAGGCTTGAACGCTGTTCCTTCTCCTTGACTGCCTTTGTACTGAAATGTCAGCTCTCGCTGGGTCTCGAGCCTGCAGTCTTGGAACTGGAACTATACCACCGGCTTTTCTGGGTTTTCAGCTTACCAAATCAGTCTGCAGATCTTGCTTGGGACTTGCCAGCCTCCCTTCCAACACTATCTTCCAGAAATAATAATGTGAAACTTGAAAAAGAAATTGTTTTATCTTCTTGCTTTCCTGTTCTGCTTCTCCCTGTAAGCTTGGGCATGGGAGGGAGGAATAGTCAAGGAATGGACAGGTTTGATGGTTACCTTGATTTCAAAGAATTCACAGAAACCTCTTGGGAAAAAAATACAGGTGTGTGTGTGTGTGTGTGTGTGTGTGTGTGTGTGTGTGTAATTAAGACAAGGGTCCTTTGGAACAAGTGTTAGGATCTTAAGTGGCCAGGTATTCTTAAATTAATGTGCACCTGTTCAAAAGCATCAGAAACACACATTAACTGAAATTTTGAGCCTGGATAGGACAAACTATTTAAAAGTAGAATACCTCTTTTGTCTTCACTTAAAAATAATATCTGAGCATTGCAAAGTATGAATTCCAATCTCCAATTGTAAAAGTAGCTTTCATTAGTATTAAAAAGAATTACCATGCAAATTCCCTATCCTGTACTAGTTTGGGCCCATCTGGTAATCCCCCACCCGCACTGACCCAGCCCACTGTGATCCTTACATGTGTATGGCCTCTTGGGAATGGTCCACATCCACAGGACCTGTCTCGTCTCTTCTACCTTTCATTCTGTTTCCCTCACTTCTCTCTTCTTCCTGCCTGGGGCCACTCTTTCTTCTCCTTTTGTACTACTATAGGGTAGGCCCTGGGAGAGTTGAGATGACTGGGATTGGTAGTATAGCACAGGAGGTAGTAGTGAGAGGGAGAAGAAAGATGGAATAGTAAACTGGCTGCATCTCTCCCTTCCCTTCTTACAACCACCACTGTTAATTAGCTACTGGCTCCAGCATTGCGGGTGGCATCCTCTTTTGATCTCTTAATCTTTTCTTCGAGTCCTTAATTTGCCCTTCTACTCTACCTCCCTTTGGGGGTAATGATTTGCTCTCAAAGCTACAGTTGTGAGAAGTAATGAGGAAATAGTAAGCAAACAGCAGGCACTATCCAGAAGGCATCACCAGTACTCACAAATCGCCCCGGGCCAGGTATAGGACTGGTGTAGACAGGTCAGGAGGTCAGATGTCCAAAGTCAATGCCTTGTTATTTTTTATTTTTTAAATGTCTTTTCCTTTTTATTTTTTAATTTTATCTTTTTTTTTTTTTTTTTTTAACATTTTTAAAATTAGTTTCAGGTGCACAAAACAATGTAATAGTTAGACATTTATCATTTATATCCCTCACACAGTGAAAACTCCCCTCCCCCATCCGCTACCCCTCTGACATCGCACACAGCCATTACAATGCCTTGTTATTTTAAAATCTTAGGTCAAAAGTTTTGTTGTCTCCTGTTATGAGGAAGAGAAAGAGGTGGGCTTATATTGACAGATAGCAAATCACGATACTGTGCATAACCCATAGTCAAAAAATATCTCTTTTGGAAGTGTGTCTCAGATGTGACTTTTCTTTCTCAGATATGTCTCAGAGGAAACAGGGTTGAGAATATCTGCCCCAGTTTATACTATATCCACCTACCTAAGGTACAGTCTTAGTCTGATTTCCTCCCCATCCCAGTTGCTAGGATGTTTTGTTGCTAGTGACATCACTTATCTTGGGAACCTTGTGGAGAACAAGTGGGAAACATCTGTACTAGTTCTCTCTTCTGTGTCAGACATCTGCAGAGAGCAAAACTGTAGAGAGCAAAACAGGGAATTCAGCCTCAGTGCTCAATTTTAGATTTTCTTGTGGATAATTATTAATTTTAAAATTTATTACAAAATATATCAAGTATGAGGAAAAGATGGAGAATAGTATATCAGATATCCTGGTATCCACTACCCAGGTTTATTAAACCTTAAAATTTTGTTACATCTATTTCAGATCTATATATATTATAATATCTATTAAAATAGTATGTTATCTATTATATGCATAATATACAAATATAATATATAGGTGTGTATATAATATCTATGTATAACACCTAATAGCTATATAACAGATATCTATGTATAACACATCTAAAATAGATATGAGACTCTATTTATATGTAAGTCTAGATACATATACATTAGCTCAAGCTTCTTACATTTTTATTTTCCAAATCTTCTATATTACTATTTTTTTTCCCATTTGATTTATCAATTGCTGAGGTAATTTTGTTAAAATCTCCCTTTGACAGTGGATGAAAAAATTTATTCCTTGTAATTTTACCTATTTTTACTTTGTATTCTGAGGCTGCTATTAGGCGACTACAAGTTTAGAATTGTTATATGATATTGGTGGTATATGTTTTATCCTTATGACATGACTCCCTTTTTCCCTAGTATAATAATTCTTCTTATTATATTAAATAGTAATATAGCTACATCAACATTTTTGTATTAAATAGTGATTATTATATTAAATAGTATTATAGATACATCAACATTTTTTACAATCTTTATCTGCTATGTATTTTTATATATTTGGTTTCAACCTTTCTGTATTCCATTGTGTCTCTAGTAAGCAGCTTATATCTGCATTTGTAAAAAGCTGGTGCTCTGTTAATCAATCAAGGGCCGTCATCCATTTATATTTTTGTGATTACCGATATGTTTGGATTTCTTCTTGTTACCGTCTTTTGTGCTTTCTATTTATCATGATTTTTCTTTCTGTAATTTTGTTTTGTTTCTAATTTAATTTTGTTTTGTTTTGATTAGTTTTGTTTTCTCTAATGTGTTATTTTTAAATTCACTTTTTATTTATTTTTTTTTTAGCTAACTAGAAGTTAGGTATTCAATTTCAATTACATTTTATTTGTATTTTGATTTATGAAAGTCTGGATTTACTCTCTCGTACTGCAAACTATATTTTATTTTCAGTGGAGTAATAGAAAAAATTAAAAGGTTTTAGTCTTGTGTATAACAAGTTGAATATGTTTGAAAGCCATTTTTAATATCAAGCTAAATTATAAATTCAATTGGAAACCAAATGTGGGAAATGACTACGTTAGTACTGTTGATACAATTAGTTGAGTGAACTCACTTTTCAATCAGTTTTTGATGTGTATAGTCCAAGTCCACATAGTCCACTTAGCTCTCTTTGTGGTAAATAATGTATAATTTATGAAATAAAAAAAGGAAGTCTGAAATTAATCAATATAACCAACTTTTTTCAGAACTATGTATGCAGGAAAACCATTTCCTATAGGTCATTTCCAATAATATGTTATACTTAGTTAATATTCTAGTTCCATAATGTTTTTCCCCTGCAAATTTGCCACTTTTTATTATTGTTTTACATGGTGTATTAGGGTTCTCTAAAGAAATTATATATCTATCTCTATATCTGTATCTATATCTATATCATCTATATCTATACCTAAATCTATAATCTATATAGTTATAGCTATATCTTGCCTACTGCATATATTTTGGGGACACAGATTTGTCACCATTTCCATTTTTGAGGACTTAAAGATTTTTCCCTCTTCAGAAAATTTGAGGAATTGGCTCACACAATGATAAGAAATTGGCTCATGTAATTGTGAGGAATTAGCTCACACCATTCTGGACCCTGAGAAGTCCCATGATCTGCTGTCAGCAAGCTGGAGACCCAGGAAAGCCAATGGCGTAGTTTAGTCTGAATGTGAAGGCCTGAGACTTGGGGGAGTAGATGGTTTAAATCCCATTCTGAGGAGCTGTAGAAGACAAGATGAAATGTCCTAACTAAAACAGGCAGACAGGAAGCAGAAAAGGGGAGAATTCCTCCTTCCTTGGGCTTTTCTATTTAGGACTTAAACAGATTGAATGATGCCCACCTTCATCTGAGAAGGTAATGTATTTTTCTGAGTCCGCTGATTAAAATACTAATCTTACCCGGAAACACCCTCACAGACATACACAAAAATTGTACTTAATTTGGGTACCCTGTGGCCAGTCAAGTTGACACAAAGCGTTAACCATCATATATGATAAAGGCTTGTTAGTTATATTTTTATTTTTCAAATATTCTCTTATGTTTTGATTACTTTAAAAATGTCTTTAATCATTTTATATTCTTCATTTTTAAAGTATTCAATTATCTGAAGTTCTGAGGGTTTAATCTCCCTCCACTGGACTTTGTTACGTGCTTGTTACCTCGGTTGGTTCTTGTTCATGATGGATTACTAAGTACTGAGTTTTGTGGTTTTATATTATGAGTTCATATTTAGCAGAACTTTTATTTGTTGGAATAGTGATGAGTATGTGTCCCTCCTGTGTGGTTTTCTTCTGCCAGGTGCTCCAGGGAGGTTACCATCCTAGAAACTATTTATCTGTTAATGTTT
Organism: Rhinolophus sinicus; assembly: GCF_036562045.2. Taxonomy (NCBI): domain Eukaryota; kingdom Metazoa; phylum Chordata; class Mammalia; order Chiroptera; family Rhinolophidae; genus Rhinolophus; species Rhinolophus sinicus. The sequence continues at coordinate 66,921,954 of NC_133754.1, forward strand.
TGGCTTGGGAAGTTGCTGGATTCTCTTGTGACATTGACCCATAATTGAATTCCCAATGAGGAAATTCCTTTTTTTTTTTTTTCCCTACTCAGAATCTAGGCCAAAAGAGACAAGCTTCCACAACATTTCCTTACGCTATGTTGGTGGAGAGATTGCTAGTCTACTCTTTCACTATGCTGTCTATGAGGGCAGGGGAGGGAAGGTAGGTAGGGCCTAGTTTCAACTCCCTACTTGGTACAGTCTCAAGGATTTTTGCCTTAACACTATGTGCGCATTAAAACCCAATTCTCTAAATCAAGCTCTTTAATAAATGGGAATTCTGATGCTTAAAAATGTGGTTGAATAGAGGGGACATCACTACAGATCCTATGGACCTTAGAAAGAATAATAAAGGAATACTGTGAATAATATGCACACACATTTGAAAAAATGAACAAACAAACCCAGTTCCCTAGATTAGTCAAACTGGTGTAAATGTACCCCACCAATCCAGGTTGGCTGCCACATCAGCACACTCATAATAATGCTCTGGTTTTCACTAACCTCTTCATTTCTGGCATTTGGGAATTTCTATTACTTTTCTTTGTGAGCTTAACTATACATTAAAAAAGATGTTATATCTGGCATTCCTCTGTGTTAATGTGGGAGGTGTTTTCAGAATATTGAGTCCTATTAATAAAACTAGAAATTTTCAGGGTTCTATTTAATCTATCAAGGGTCTTTTTCTATACCACATCATCATGGCCTAATTTACATACATATCACACACACAGATGTATGTACATATGCATGTACATATGCATGTACTCTGTCTTCTATTTTCTAGTCTCTTAACCCTATGGAAAGCTTAGTAGATTCTTAATTATAAGCAATACAGTGTAACTGAGCTTATCAAAAGCTGTAAATCCTGAACTTAAGAAGTCAGTTGCATATAATAGACTCACAATTAGTACCTATGTGTAATTTTATCCTTTATAGGGTCTAAGTAAAAAAGTAGAAGTTTGAATGGCTATAAAAGTATATGAAATCAGAGGAGCTTTTTTAAACTTTATTTCCCCATTTATTATCAATTGAAACTGCAGGAAGTACAGCATAGTGGTTAATACCTGTGCAGTCAGACAACCTGTGTTTGAATTGAGCCTTGCCAATCTGTGACATTCAGGAAACTACTTGATCTCTGTACGTTTCAGTTTTCACATTTGTGAAATGAGAGTGTTAAATGTGAGGGTTAAATGAGTATCTATCTATCTATAGATAATGCTTGGCATATAGAGAGCTCTCAATAATACGCTAATTATTGCAACTACTATTACTATAATTATTTTTATGCTAAAAACAACTCAAACCCATTCAAAAAAACCTCTGAGGACCTATGCATTTGGTTGAACTGTATGAAATTGCCATGATTATATGTGAAAAATCATTAAATATTGGCAATTTTAAAAGGTTCAAACTAATACTTGCTTTAGAGTATGAATCCTATTTTGAAGTTAGTAGAGAAAGAAACATCAGAAGGATGAAACTTTGATAATAGAAACACAGATGAGGGCTCAGTCACTGGGAATAGTCAGAAAAGTCCGTAAGTGTTGAATTTGTGCCCAGTTCAATTCCCCATTGGCTGGGCATTTAATTTTATTGTGATTTCATTACTCACTTTTTAACTTTGCCTAACTTAGACAAAATTTTACCAGTAAGTTGCAGAAAAGTTATGTATTTCAGTGTATTGAACTGGCCTGTATATTTGAAATTAAAAATCCCGTTTTGGAAGTGATCATTAAGAATGGGAGCCAGACAGCTTGTTAGTTGGCTGGAGCACCTCATTAGTAAGCTCCTCAGGTGGGCTGCTGAGTGATTAGGAAAAAAAATTGAGAGTGGATTTACATACTTCTAGATTTGATCTTCTTGTTAACACTGGATAGCTGATTAATAACTGTGGAGAAAATAAAGGTCCTGCTGGTGGCCCACAGGGAGTAATATCTAATTAGAAGAAACATCCCTTGCCAAAGAGAGCTGTTGCTTTAAGGTAGATGAATAACCTTCTGACAGTGGGAATTGGAATTTAGCCGAATTCCTGTCACTGCCTCCTGTAATTTGACTTGTGATTCCCTGACAAGAAACGTGACTCTGCGGACATAAATCCTCCCATACCTAGGCCTCTCAAATGCTATCTGACTCCTTTTGAATTCATTCCTTTTTTAGAGATCAGTCATTAGGTAACCTCTCCAACTCAGTTTTTATGATTAAGGTAAATTAGAAAATTAGTAACAATTAAGTCGGCTATGGAAGAGGTTTGAGATATATAGCCTGTCAGGACATGGTTATTACATTCTGTAGCACTTAATATGATCACCTCAAGACTTTGGCTCATCTAGCTTCTTGGCTGGCAGGATTTAGTTTCTATTCCCACCCCAAAACCAAATGGTGGCTGAATGTTGACTCGAATGACAAAGGAGGTATTACCTCATCTCCAAGCCTGTCAGAACTTTTAGATGACCATGAGTCATACCCTTTTTTAAATAACAAATTATACCAGTAATCTGTAATAAAGATAGACAAAAGAAAAACCAAAACTAGATCACCCATGATCACTCAGAAAATGCCATATTTAATACCTTGGGCGTAAAGTAATGCCCTGAGTGGAAACAATATTCAGCCTAGGGCAGATATGTACAAATATGACTTTCATTAAGGGAAAGGCACTTACTTCCTCTGTGTAATAGAAGGAAAAAGAAGAAAGTAGCTGCAAATGGAGGATGGATGGCTAAAATACGAGGGGCTTGGCATGGTGTGCCCTATATTCTTTTATGAAGCATGAGTAATGATCATCAGCTGAGGATAAAAGGGAAGGAATTCAGAGTTTTAGTGGAGAGGTGAGGTATGAAATAATAGCCCATGGGAGAGGGGATTAGGAGAGAAAATTAGGAAGATTTCTGGCATGGTTGAGTGTAGATTTGAGATCGGTCTGTATGAATTTGACCTGTTACCATTCTGCCTAACTGGGTGTTTTTCTTTAGCAATAACTACTGTTTCTGATAGAGGCACAGAGGAGGTAGATGATATTGGATCCGTGCATAGTTTTTGGGTTGTGCTTTGGAAGGAGTTTAAGGAGTTGAAAGTATCTGCAATGATCACCGCTCTAATTCTGGACATTTTCCTCACTCCAAAAAGAAACGCGATACTCATTATAGTGCTACGCTCCATTTTCTCTTCCCATCAGCCTCCAACACCACTAACTGGCTTTCTGTCTCTGTGGAGTTCCCTATTCTGGACATTTCAGATAAGTGCAACCATATAATATGTGGCCTTTTTGTCTGGCTTCTTTCATTTGTTTTCAAGGTTCATCATGCTGTAGCATGTATCAGTATGACATACCTTTTTATGGCTGAATAATATTCCATTATATAAATACACCACATTTCATTTTTAAAAAGATTTTTATTAAAATACAAGTATAGCTAACATACAATATTATATAAGTTTCAGGGGTACACCACCGTTATTCAACATTCATATACCTAAAGAAGTGATCACCATGATAAGTGCAACAACCATCTGACACCGTACCATGCTGTCACAATATTATTGACTATATTCCCTATGCTGAACATTACATCCCCATGACTTATTTGTTTTACACCTGGAAATGTGGACTCTTATTCCCCTTCACCTTTACCCCCTTTTAAAATTTTTCAATTACAGTTGACATTCAGCATTATTTTATATTAATTTCAGGTGTACAGCATAGTGGTTAGACATTTACATAATTTAAGAAATGATGCCCTGACTAGTCTAGTACCCACCTGGCACTATACATAGTTATTACTATATCACTGACTATATTCCCTATGCTGTACTTTACATCCCCATGACTATTTTGTAACTACCAGTTTGTACTTCTTAATCCCTTCTCTTTTTTCACCCTGCCCCCCAACTACCTCCCATCTATTACCCCAACAGATCTAGTACCCGTCTGACACTATACATAGTTATTACAATACTATTGACTGTATTCTTTATGCTATACCCTACCTCCCCATGATTACTATGTAACAACCAATTTGTACTTCTTAATCCCTTCCCTTTTTTCACTCACCTCCAAACCCCCTCCCACCTGGCAACCATCAGTATGTTCTCTGTGTTTATGAGTTTGTTTCCATTTTGTTTATTTTGTTCTTTAGATTCCACATATAAGCGAAATCACATTGCATCTGTCTTTGTCTTACACTCCACTCAGCACAATACCCTCCAGGTCCATCTATGCCACCACAGTGGCAAGAACCCATTCCCTTCCATGGCCAAGCAATATTCCATTGTATATATGTACCACCTCCTCTTTGTCTATTCTTCCATCAACAGACACCCAGGCTGCCTCCACATCTGGCCATTATAAACAATGCTGCAATGAACATATGGATGGACATGTTCCCACAAAGTAGCATTTCAGTTTCTTAAATAACCTGAAGTTGGATTCCTGGGTCCTTCTTTGTCTTTTGTTATAGCCTTTGTTTTAAAGTCTATTTTGTTTGGTATAAGTATTGCTACCCCAGCTTTTTTCTTTTTCGTTTTCATGAAATCACTTTTTCCGTCACTTTACTTTCTGTCTGTATGTGTCTTTCTATCTGAAGTGAGTCTCTTGTAGGCAGCATATGTAAGGGTTTTGTTTTCTTATCCATTCATCCCTCCTATGTCTTTTGATTGCAGCACTTAATCCATTTACATTGAAAGTAATTGTTGATAGACATGTAGCTATTGCCATTTTGTTATTCATAATTTTGATCTTTTCTTTTTTTTTTTAATCTTAAAGAAGTCCTCCTAACATTCCTTTTAATACTGGTTTTGTGGTGATAAACTCCTTTAGCTTTTTCTTGTCTAAGAAGCTCTTTATTTATCCTTCGATTCTAAATAATAGCTTTGCTGGGTAGAGTAATCATGGTTGAAGATCCTTGCTTTTCATCACATTGAATATTTTGTGCCAATCTCTTCTGGCCTACAAAGTTTATATTGAGAAATTAGCTGATAATCTTATGGGAGCTCTTTTATAAGTTACTAGTTGCCTTTTTCTTGTTGCTTTTAGGATTGTTTCTTTGTCTGTAACCAGTCTTTGCCATTTTAATTATAATGTGTCTTGGTGTGGGCCTGTCAGAATTCATCTTGTTTGGGACTCTCTGCACTTCCTGGACTTGTATGTCTATTTCCTTTGGCAAGTTAGGAAAGTTTTCAGTCATTATTTCTTCAAATACGTTCTCAAATCCTTGCTTTCTCTCTTTTCCTTCTGGTACCTCTATGATGTGAATATTATTACTCTTGATGTTGACCCGGAGGTCTCTTAAACTATCCTCATTTTTGGGGGTACTTTTTTCTTTTTGCTGTTTTGATTGGGTGTTTTCCACTACCATGTCTTCCAAATTGCTGATTTGATCCTCTGCTTCCTCTAGTCTGCTGGTGATTCCTTCTAGTGCATTCTTCATTTCAGTTATTACATTCTTCACTTCTGACTGGTTCTTTTTCATGGTCTCTAGGTCCTTTTTTATGCTTGCTGTCTCTCTGTTGAAGTTCTCACTAAGTTTTTTGAACATCCTTATAATCATTGATTTGAACTCTGTCTCTGGTAGGTTGGTTGCCTCCATTTCACTTAGTTCTTTTTGTGGAGTTTTCTCCTTTACTTTCATTTGGGACGTATTTCTTTGTTTCCTCATTTTGGCTGCTTCTCTGTGTTTTTTTTCTATTTACTAGGTAGATCTTTTATGTCTCCCAGTCTTGGCTGGGTGGCCTTATGTAGTAGGTGCCCTGTGGGGTCCTAACACCTGCTCCACGTACTTCAGAAGTGGCCCTTGTGTGTACCCTCCTGTTATAGTTGAGTCTTGATTGCTATTGGTACATCAGTAGGTGGGATTAACCCTCAGGCTGATTGGCTGTGAGGTTTGGCCATATCCACAGCTTACAGGCCTGTGTGCTGGGGGCTTACCCCACTTGAGTGGGATTCACTCCAGTGGGCTCTGGTGCCTGTTGAGACGGCCCTTTGGATGTGCCACTTGGGATAATTGGGCAGTGCTCTGCTGTGGTCTAAAGCCAACTTCCAAGTAGGTTGGTTCTGGGGTCTCTTGAAAGGGGCTTCAGTGCAGGTCCAGGGCAGCCACTGCCTGTGACTGGCCAGAGGCTACCTGGTAGGAGCTACAAAATAAGCCGTGATTTTTCCCTGCCTGTGCTAACCCTGGAGGTGTGTAGGAGGGGCCATTCTGTGAACTGAGGACGGTTGCCACCAGTACTAGGACTGGGGTAACTCCACAAAAATCCAGGACACCCCAAGGCCTGCTGCCACCTGCCAGCTTCCTTAAGGTTCAGCCTTGATAAAGCCTCATGAGGTACTGTGGGGACAGAGCCCCAGAGAGCAGTTTCCAGGCTCTCGGCCTCAGGTGGAGGGGTGCTGGCTTGGGTAGTAGATGGCCATCAGCTGTAACCATTGAGTCATTGGCCACTGATATAACTGCCGTGGCTAGGTTGGGGAGTTGAGGAGAGTCGAGGGAAGTCAGAGAGTCGGTCGGTTGGCAGAAAAGCGCATAGCAGGTTGCACGTCGTGTGAATCCAGCCTCCAGTGAGACTATAGTGGTATGACTCCCCTACCTATGGCTCCGTGGGTGTTCCTTTTTTGGCCTAGCCATATCCTGCGGTCTTATGTGGGGAGCGGGACCAGAGGCCCCGCAGGCCACCCTGCATGACAAATGGCGTAGCGAGCAGGGTGTGGTGTCAGCCACAACTCTCCGGAATGTACTGGAGCAGTTTACACGTATAAAAGCTCAGTTTCATAAGTAGGGTACGGTGCTGGCCAAAACCTACCATAGCATGGTGGAGCGGTTTGTGCATGTGGGAGCCCAGCTTTGGGAGGCCCATGAGGAGCGACACCAGGAATGGGAGGAGCAGTCCTCCTGGGAGACTCAAGCCTCCTTCTTGGCCATGGAAGGCGTTGCCTTCATTTTGGTGATCTGCTGCGGACTTAGGCTCCGAGGGTTGTGGACATCTTCCGTAGAGGCCTCCACCCACTCAGACACCTGGCACAGTGAGCAAGATTCCGACCAGGTAGGGATGGAGTCTGACTCTGGGCAGGAGGACGTGTGGCCCCCACACGGTGTGTGGTGTCCAGTGGCCACTGTTCTCAGGAGTTGGACCCTGAAGGAGGGGTGGGAGGACATGGACGGCTCTCTGGCCAGCACGGAGAGCGCCCTGCAGGCTCTGGCTGAGCGGTTGCCGGAGGAGGAGAAGGCTACAGCCAGCCGTGTGGGCTGGATGTTCCTCAAGGCCTTGAGTCTCAACACGGAAAATGGGCTTAATGAAGTGGCCCAGGTGCCGGACCAGGTGTCCCGGTTGGAAGTGCTGGAAACTCGGGTCTGCCTGTTAGAAGAGGGGCCCCACAGTGGAGCCTCTGAGGCAGAGGTGGAGGAAGCGAGTGGAGACAATGTAGCTCCCAACCCCCAAGTCCGGCCCATCTTGAAGCAAAGGGCAAAATTTTAGCAACCTTTGGGCCCCGGGGGTGTTGTTGCCGGCAACCTAACTGTGACTGAGTTCATGACCTATACCCCTTACACTCCCACTGAGTTGCAGGAGCTGGGGAGGCGGTACAGACAGCACCCTGGAGAACCAGTCTCGGCTTGGCTGTTACGTTTATGGGATGAGGGAGCAGACAGCATTCTCTGCTCCCCAGGTAAGATGGAAAGCTAGCCTTCGTGACAGTGCATCCGTCCCTGCGACAACTGCCATAGGTTGGCCCACGACCAGGGCAACCATTCTCTAATGGAGTGGCTCACTGCTGCGGTGTGCACAGTATGGGGACAGGCTGGTGAGCTGCCAGACACTGTGAGTCAATGGCAGTCATATACGGAACTTACGCAAATCATCCATGAAATGGGTATGAGACATGCTATTTTTAACCTTAACATGCAGGGGCCGGATGACAAGCTTTTTACAGCCAGCTTGAGAGATCTGGTTTTGGATACTGCACCTGCGAGTGCTTTTGGATCCTTGGTTGCTATTCTTACACCCTATGTAGGGTGACGGATCCATAAAGTTACAACTGCCATGGCCACCCTGGGGGATGTTGAAAGCCAGAGGCGAAGGAAGTTAAGACAGGAGGTCCGTGCAGTTGAGACCTGGAAGCCCAAACCAAAGGTAAAGGGGCGAGGTCGCGGGCCTCAGAGAGTAACACGCGCACAGATGTGGCGTGACCTCGTGGCAGCAGGGGTCAGTCGGAAGAAAATAGACTGACAACCCAATGCACTCCTACTGGAACTTTGGAAACAGTTGCGTCCGGAACAGCAATTGTGGAGAAACCCAAAGGAGAAGTCTGGGAAGGTGCGACCCATGTCCCTCTAGGACTTCATGCAGCCGCTTGAGCCCGACTCCTTCCAGCTTGATTAGGGGTGGGGCCAAGGTACCCGGTCAGAGGGGACGAACAGGGACTGGAGGCCCCATGTGGAACTGTCCATACATTGGTCCCCTTCTAATGTCCAAAGGGTTTTGGCCCTAGTTGACACTGGCGCAGACTGCAGTCTCGTTTATGGGTACCCATTTTTTTTCCTGTGGTTAATTCCTTTGATTTGGAGATAGATTTACACTAATCAGTGCATTTCAGAGAATTTCACACGAGGAACTCACAACTTTGGTTAAAAGTGAGACTGGTCTCCCACGAGGTTGGCTCACTGGTGACTATCAGGATTTTTCTCATGTCATGAAGGTCTCAGCCTGAAAATCCAACTTTTGTTCACCCTAAAAGTTAAACAGATGTGGACATGTTGGAGGACAGTGAGTGAGCCCATTGCGAGTTCACTACATGAGGGCTGACATACCTCTTAGCAAAGACCTCATCTGTAGGGATGAAAAAGTCATGTGTACCTGTTTTGTTCAAAGACAGTGGGCCAAAGTAGCAAAGAAGGGATTCTGAGTTCAATTTGAGGTCTGTTCTTTGACTTGCCTTCTCCCTCCCCCCCCCCCCCCCCCCCGCCCACTGCAGCTTCATAGTGGCATGATTGAATTAATTCTGGGGAGAGAGAGTTGCAATAGAAAAAGAAACAAAAAGAGTGATTGTTTCCGTCAGTGACCTCAGCAAGTTAAATAGCAACCTTGAGGCTCATGTGTAAAATGAAGGTATAAACTAAAACCCCTTCGGACCCTACCATTTTATGATTCTATAATACTATGCATGAATATTCTCCCCTCTATTGTTTTTCTTTGCTAAATTTCAGAGAGATCACCTCCTCCCTCTCTTCCTGTACTCTCCATATGCACCTTGCTGGATGAATAATTATCTTTTCCAGTGAGAGCAGAAGGCAGGAACAGTAGTCATCATACCTCTTCTTATATTGGTCTTTATGCAAATTATTATTTTGTGTCCATCATCATTGTGTTAACTTGATGGACAGTGCTAATATGCCAGGTCTAGATTTGAAAGTAATTGAATATTTTTCATTATACCTTCCTTCCCCCACCCCCTTTACTCCCTGACTCTCATTTATTTTTGAAAAATTGGAAGATACAGCAGGATTGCATTAGGTTACAAATAACAGAATACCCAACCAAGAGTGGTTTAAAAAAACAGGGTTTTATTTGTCTCAGTAAGGGAAAGTCTGGAGGTAGGTGGCTTCTTGTGTTGGTTTAGCAGCCCAGAGAGGGAAAGCCTCTCTATTGGCATCTCTATGATTCTGTTGATTTCCTCAGCCCCAAGCGAGCTGTTGTAGCCCCAGGCGTCAAACCTGTGTGCAGATATCACTCAGGATTTGGTCAGGAAAACAAAAGGAACTATATGTATTGAAACATGAAACATTTTAATATATGGAATTAGATGTTTACATAACCACGGGAAGGGTTGGGGAGCAAAGGTGAGAGACAGCACTGCTGATGGTCTCAGCACGCAGCGCCCCAGTGGGTGGTGCTCAGAGCTTACAAGTTACTACAAATCTCAAGAACCTCTGCAAAGCTCCTACCAACTATCTCTATCTGAAATAGCAAAGTAAGTTGTTTTTAACGGCTCTGGAAGCTGATTCAAACACACATTTGTCATTCACTTACTGGCTACTCTCTCTGAAAGATGCTGGCCTCTCATTCCTGTCTTCAAACTTTCAGGTGAGTATCTTTTATGGCAAACTTGAACTCAGAACCATATGGGAGAGGGAATTCTGGGAACTATAGTTACTTGTTTTTCCTTTGTGGTGCTAGAAAACATTAGCAGGCACATAGTGGAATTGATAAAAACAATCTATCCTGGGTTCGCATCAGCCTTCTTAAGAGTCGTAAACTTGCATCTATTCACATTTCAGTGGCTATAGGCCTATCACAGGATCACCTGTGGCTGCAAGGAGGCTGAAACGGAAGAAAAAAATAGCTTTTCTAGTCTATAGAGTAGTAGTAGTTAGGGAGAAGAAGGTTGGAAATTAAATTAATAATAAGAAAAACAAAACAAAAACAGTGCGTGCCAGAGAAGGGCCCTAGCCCTATTATATCTAGGTTGATCATATTGATATTTATAAAGCCCCTGATCAAATAGAGCCTTTCAGCCCACAAAATGGAAGTATAGAACAAATACTCATAAAAATAACCCCACAGGGGTCTGTTATGTAGGTGGGTTTTGGTGCCTCCCCTGGCAGCTGACTACTACTTTGTGTGCATGTATGTCCTGGAGCAGGGATGGGCTTTTCCAGGTGTTCTTGTTCTACCTTGAAGCCTTGGCAGGCCCTGCATACCTGTGCCACTCAGATCATGTGTCCCACTCCCCCCTTTCTTACGAGCGCTCAGCATAGTGAGCTGTGGGAGCACAGAGAAGGGGCACTGAAGTCCAAGTCAGGTCTACGGAGGAGGTAAGCCATGAGGTGAATCCAAAATGGAAGTAGGAGGAAACCAAGCAGATAAAGATCAGATTGTGGGCTGTATGGAAAGGGGTGCTAAGGTGAGGAGGACAGTTCTTCTTTTTTAAATTCAGAATATTATCGACTGAATTGTGTGCCCCCAATTCATATGTTGAAGCCCTAAATTCCAATGTGACTATATTTGGAGATAGGGCACATAAGCTTACATGAGGTCATGGTGTGGAAACCTAATCTGATAGGGCTGCTGTCCTTATAAGGAGATGTCTCTCTCTCTGCACACACACAGGAAAGTCCTTGAGAGGACAGAGTGAGATGGCCACCCTCTGCAAGCCGGGAAGAGAGGTCTCATCAGACTTCAACTCTGCTGCACCTTGATTTTGGACCTCTAGCCTCCTGAACTGGGAGAAAATACGTTTCTGCCTTTTAAGCTACCTAGCCTGTGGTATTTTTTTGTGCCACCCTAAGCAGACTAATACAGAGGATATGGTTAAACTCAAGAGGAGGTTCAAAATCCAGTGAGCATGAATCAACTTCAAAAGTTTATTCTGTCCTTAAGCCACTCCACTTTAGACGAGGGATCCTGGGAGATGAAGGGTCCGTTTGCCTTTACTTTGGTCACATGCCCATTCCCAAGCCAGAGAGGGCACCGCAATACAAAATTCCACCACAACCGCATATAATACAAAGGTGTTGACTGGAGCAGGTGAGATTGGAAGCAAAGGACCAAAGTCACTACCTGGCACCGTGATCACTAGCATTGGAGATGAACTGACTTGGTAGTTTTTCTCTCTACGAACTGTTCCTCGCTGAGATCCTCAAGTCAAATCTAGGCTCCAGAATCACTTATAAATTGTAGCTGTTGAAAGATGCGAAAGGATAAGGTTCTTCACGCATGGTACATTATTTATCAGCCCTTGTATATACAGAAGTCTGCTCTCATCCACGGTTTTGCTTTCTGCAGTTTCAGTTACCTATGGTCAATTGCAGTCAGAAAATGTTAATTGGAAAAGTCCAGAAATAAACAATCCAGAAGTTTTAAGTTGTGTACTGTTCTGAGTAACGGATGAAATCTCTCCAGGTCCAGCTGTGCCCCACCCAGGACATGACTCATCTCTTTGTCCAGTGTCTCTACACTGTAGATGCTTTCCACCTGTTAGTCACTTAGCAGCCGCCTTGGTTATCAGATCAGCTATTGCGTATCTAAGTGCTTGTGTTCAAAAAACCTTTATTTTACTTAATATGGCCCCAAAGTGAAAGATTAGTGATACAGGAATTTGGATATGCCAAAGAGAAGCCGTAAAGTGCTTTCTTTAAGTAAAGGGGTGAATGCAGTAAAATGAGATATTTTGAGAGAAAGTGGGAGAGAGACTACATTCACATAACTTTTATTACAGTATATTGTTACATTTGTTCTATTTTATTATTAGTTATTATTAATCTCTTACTGTGCCTAATTTATAAATTAAACTTTACTATAGGAATGTAAGTGTAGGGAAGAACAGTGTAACAGGGTTCTGTGATATCTATGGTTTCAAGCATCCACTGGGAGTTTTGGAGGGTATCCCCCTCAGAGAAGAGGGGGGCTCTACTCTGGACAGCAGGTGTTCAACCAATCCGGTGCGTCAGTGGACATTTCCTACATACCAGTGCTAGTGTTATTTTTGAGACACATAGGCTCAAACAGGTGGACTTTCATCACCTCTTGGCAAAGTAAGACTGATAGAGTTAGGATGGGCATCTCAGGGAGATTCTAGTTTATGGTGGAGATGAAGATAGGGGCCAAGCTTAGATGTTGTAGATAGTTAACGGGGTATTTAAAGGGAATTGCAGTTCTTTGCAGTTCAACAGAAGGATGTCATGGTAGAATTCTTTTCAGTGAAATATTGTCTTCTTTAGAAAGGCTGCCCCTCATTTTTAAAAATTTTTTTATTTTAAGGAGAGCGCAGCTCACAGTGACACAGGTGGGGATCGAACCTGCAACCTTGGTGTTATCAGTACCGCGCTCTAACCAACTGAGCTAACCGGCCACCCTGTGCCCCTTTTTGACCTTTAGTTTCTTTTTTTTCTTTTCCAAGTCAATTTGTTGTCCTTTCAATCTCAGTTGTGCAGGGTGCCATTCAGCTTCAAGTTGTCCTTTCAGTCTTAGTTGTGGAGGGTGCAGCTCAGCTCCAGGTCCATTTGCTGTTACTAGTTGCAGGGGGCACAGCCCACCATCCCTTGCAGGAGTCGAACCAGCAACCTTGTGGGTGAGAGGATGCGCTCCAACCAACTGAGCCATCCGGGAGCTCAGCAGAAGCTCAGCTCAAGGTGCCTTGTTCAATCTTAGTTGCAGGGAGCGCTGCCCACCATCCCTTGTGGGACTCTACGAGTTGAACTGGCAACTTTGTGGCTGAGAGCCCACTGGCTCATGTGGGAATCGAACCGGCAGCCTTCGGAGTTAGGCGCACGGAGCTCTAACCACCTGAGCCACCGGGCTGGCCCCTTGACCTTTAGTTTCAATTCCATTTCTTTCTTCTTCTTTTTAAGCATTTTGTTTTGAAAAAATTAAAACATATTTAAAAAACAATATATTTAAAAATAGTACACTAAATATTTATCTACTCTGGTCAATATTGCTTCATTTGTTACCATCCTCAAGATTATTTAGATATCAAGTTCTTTCATCTGGGAATAGTTCAGTGGATGTCCTTAAAAGACAAGGACTCATTTTAGGAAATAAATCCCCCCAATGGGGTGGTGGTCTTTTCAAGTGCAACCTCCCCCTGCCTCAACTCATTAATGAGAATGAAGAGAGTGCCTGACATAGTGCAAACACAGCTGAAATCCAGCTGTGCACCTTCCTAACTCTGTGAGCTCTAAGACTTTATTTAAACTCTCTGAGCTTCTGTTCCCTCATTTATTAAAAGGGGTGTAAAGAAAGAGGTGATATAGGTAAAGCACTAGCACAGTGTAGACACATGGTAAATATTCAGTAGGAGGTAACTACAATAATAGTGAATTGTTTTTAGCTGACTTTTCTTTGAGTGAGGAAAACTCTAATAGACATGAAATCTAGAAATCAGGAGAAGGGAAACCCAAAATAGCAAGATAGATTAAGAGAGGGGAAAGGTGAGGAGAAGGCATCTGAAAAGAAACTTGGATTACTTCAAATTCTGTGTAGGTGTCACGTGAGTTGAGTGAAGATGGTCCAAGGACCCTGCCTTTGCTGTCTTGTCATAGTAACCACATCTGTTTTCTTGCCTGCATCCTCCTAGGGCAGGTGCTCATTAATAGCTAGACAGTTGCACTGGCCTGTGATCCTTCTACAGTCTTTTGAAACATTTTTTCAGAGACTGCTTCCTTCAAAGATCAAGATGGATTTTGACAGAAACCACTTAGACCTAGAGGTGTTTATGTACTTTACATGGGTATGTTTGTGACTTCTTTTCTGCATGGAGCTTGACCTCAATTTCCAAATCAAGCCGGAAAATGGGGCCTTGAAAGCTGGGATCCTAGTGTTATTCCACAAGATAAGCACTACCTTTCTGCGTGCCTGAGAGGCTGATCAGAACTTCAGTCCATTCTGTCTCACCCTGCTTGATAAGGATGGCAAAAATAGGAACAGAGAATACATGATTTGCCTCAGTCATTCATGAGGAAAGTTGGAATGAAATGTCCCAGCCTCTGGAGTCACTGAATTGGCACAAAGATCCGTTTCTGCCTCTGTTCTTCCTTTGGCAGTGGGACATATAGAGCCGTGCCAGCTGGGATATTTCCCATCTTCCTTTTCCATCTTCCCTTAGCATTTGGACAAAAATTCCCTGTACATATACAACCATTTAGCTCTGGCAGTGATTTTATTGGCTACATGTTTATCCTGGAATTTAGTTTGCAAACCAGATACCAGTAGTATGCATATGGTTATACAGATTGATTGATGGATTGATCTATTCATTTAACAAACATTTATGAAGGGTCTGTGTGCCAGGTGTTAAGCTAGGTACTGGCGTGAAAACATCACCTTAATTTGAATTGTAATAGAGGTGAATGGCAGTAGATACTTTGTTTGCTGGAATTGTCTAGGGGATTGTGTGGATTCAATAGTGCAGACCTGTCTAAACTTGGACTATCTGAATGATTGTAGCTACACCCACGATAGGCCTAAGCGTTGCTACTTATTGGCTACTTCACAACATATGGATATCACAGTGCTTTCCTGGGATGGACCATGGTAAATAAACAAGATACTGTTACTGTTGATCAAGGGTTCTTGAGAAGTGGTTTTACATGTAGACACTAGGACTCTCAGCTACAACAGATGGCAGGATGTCATCCTAGACTATCTGCGTGTATAAATTGGGCAAGGGATGAGTCACTCTGATTTCATTACTGGAATTTACTTTTTACCTTTCTTAAATTTAGCTCTACAAAAATTTTCTTTTCATCAACATATGAGTTCTGTTTCAATAAAAAAGGTGTAATCCTTCAATGACAATAAGTCTCTATACTGTGACTAGGTCTTTATAGATAGGGTTTCTTTGCTGATTCATGCAAGAAAGGCTTCAACATTCATGTTCTTAGAAAAGTGGCATAGGGATTTCTATTACTAAGTAAGCTCTAGTTTTCTGCCCCCTTCTGGACACATAGGAGGAATACACTTCTTTGACCCTTGAATGTGACTAGTTTTGGCCAATCGGATGTGAGTAAAAGCAGTATGTGTCACTTCTGAACTGAAGCATTTATCTGTTTGTGCAAGACACTCCATTGCTAAGATTCATGTCTAGAAGCAGACTAACTGGGTTGTGACGTCACGCAAATGTTCAACTTTATTCTGTTATGTCCAGTTTTGCGCTCCATAATGGTTGCAATAATTTATACTTTGACCGACATGATAAGAAAAGACCCATTTATCCACGTCATTACCCAATTTGTAAATAATTTATAAAATTTTGCAATCTAATGGTTATAAAATGGTCTATCTTTAGGTATAAATTTGCATTTCCATGAGTAATAGTGAAATGACAATCCTTTCATAGGTTTACTGGCCATTTGGGCTTCATTTTCTGTGAACTGTTTATTCCTTTCTGTAGGGATCATGCTTCATTTATCACTACTCAAAGTATTCTTTCTATCTCTTGGTAACTGTCCACATTCAGAATCCTGCTTTCACAAGAATGATGTCAGAAAAGTTACATCCTCAGGCTCTCTTGCAGCTAGGGGACAGCACATAACCTGGATTCTTTCAATCAGATGGGGCCCATCCAAGACTTAAGTTAGAAGGGAGCAATGTGAGTGGTGTCCTTAGGGTAACAATAGCTGCAGTAGCAGATAAATCTCTTTCTCAGCACTGAAACACAAGGTACATTTACTTCTCACTCAAAGTCCTATGTGGGAGTTCTTAGTGGAGCAGCCTCCTATGTGCTCTCTCAGGGACTCAGGCAGTGGAAGAGGCAAGAGAGGACCATTTGTAGGAGGTTTTTACGGCTCTTCCTCGAAGTGGTGGTACATTTCCATTGGCCAGAATTCAGGCACATGCCACACCTAACAGTAACAAATACAAGCTAGTCATGGATTTTGGTGAATGCATAGTAATACTGCTACATGGTAGAATTAGTTTTTTGGCTAGCATGGTGACAGATGGCTGATTCTTTGGGGGAAAGCAATAGTGGGACTTTTTAATGTTCAGTCTCAAAATGCATAGGGACTGAGTAGTGTGGCAAAGGTACTTTACAGAAAGCCTCTGCAATGTAGTTGGGTGTTGTTCCTGCCCACATAGCTTCAGTGCCTGGCCTTCAACCCCTCCCAGCAATTCTATTGGATTTTTAATATCCTTCAGCAAGTTCCTTTTCTGCTTAGACTAGCCTGAGTGGATTTCATGGGTTGTAGCTATAAATCCTACGTGTTTTAGTTACTTTTTGTCTTTTTCTTTTGTTTTTTTGTATTTACCTTTGAGATTGTACCTCAGAGATGATCTCTACTGGAATAAATCATGGTGTTTACTCCTCTGTGTACAATAGCCAGCTTGTATGCCCTACTTGTGTTAAAACAAACTTATGCCCACATGTGTACAAAAGCGTCTATAGAGGATTTATTCTGCAAATTTCAGGCCCCAAGTCACCTCTTCCTAAACTAAATCAGAACAAGGTAAATATTCATAATTCTTCTGCAGTTGAGGTAGGACAGTCTCATCTAATCTTTGACTGAAAAGAAGTTTATTTGAAATCTCATTATTGTCACTAATGATAAGGGTGGTATTGAGACTGCAGTCATAGCTCTAGGAGGGATGCTGCTGCTTCTGCTTCTCTCCTTTGTTGGGAGACCTTAAGTCCAGGCAGTGAAGTTGTGACAAACAGCTGGGAATCTGGCTGTGTGATATTGGAGAACAACCAGGAAGAGAATCAAGATTGACTAAGACATCTGATTGGTCCTTTATAGATCCCTGGGTTAAGGGAGAGGCAAGAGTTAAAAGTTTTAGGGTGAGGTACAAATCCCCTGATAATTGAGGCTCTTCAAAACCAGTTTCTTGAGTTTTTGGTTCATATCAGGCTTAAATCATATACACGGGTGACCAATTTAATAATGCCATTGTCTACTTCTTTCAGCTTAGGCAACTCACTTAAATTTTCTGAGTTTTAATTTTATCGTATGTAAAAATAAAGGGTCTCTTCCAGTCACCTTCTGGGATTTGATTTCACTAGCAGATATTCACTGATTTTTATTATTATTCTTGGTTGCTTTCAATATTCTCCACCAGATGGCTCTAGTCTCTTCATGTAAACCCTGCCCACAGCCTCCTTTTGAGCCAGGCTTGCTTTTGTGGGGTTATTCCCCTCTGCACACTCAACTTCTACTCTTCTCCAAGTCTTTAAACAAAACACTTCATAAGTTTGAAAGCATCTCCTTCTTCCTGTCTTCCATAGCACATTCCTCTCCTTGCTTAAACAGCAGATCAAGACTTAAACAACAATCCGATAATTTATCATTATTTTTGGTGATACCAAGCTATTCTCTACCATAATCCCTATAGTTGGCTGTGGCGTGACCTAGTGCCCCACACAGAAGCCGGCCCATCATAGCTGTTAGAAACAGAGTGTAGACATATGTACCTCTGTGCAGTAGGAGTTCCCCATATGGTTTAGGAAGTTCTTATGAAAGTCAATGAACTGAGATTCTGGACCCTTCTTTCTTGGTAGATTCTTTACTTGACCTGATGAAACCACTCAATTCTGAGGGATTTACTGTGAGGAATTAGGAAGGCAACAAGTATTCTACTCATCCATAGCTTTATTTTTGTGTATAGTCTTTTCACTGCTCATTGGCTAGTTGGGTAACAAACAGAAGTGAAAGCAACCTTAAACCAAGTCCAAATCATTCTGAAAATCACTGAATTCAGATCAGTTTTGTGACGTGGTCCAGCTCAGTCTCTAATCAACTCCATTTCCTTAAAATAATCCTGACATTATAGATATATCTTTATGCATTTGTGTAATAAGTGACTGAAAAAGTAACTAGAGTTTTCTTTTGCTGTGGGCTCAGCTTGAAAAAATGAAAGACACTTTCCTATTTTCCATCCTTGAGTTATGCAGTTTTTGAAGGTCTAGGTCCATTAGGGGTAGGGTTTTTCAGCAGAAGAACTTTGGATAGTATAAGAAAAGGAGGAGGTTGGAGATCTGGCATATTAAGTTATTCATGCAACAGATATTTGTCACTGATGCGTGCCAGGTACTTTTCTAGGCATTGGGTATGTATCAGCAAATAGGATTGGCAAGGATTCCTCTCTCATGGAATTCATGTTCTTCTGGAGAAACAGAAAACCAACACATGGTCACTAAACCCATTGGTTTCAGATAGTGATCAGAGCTGTGAAGAAGATACGACAGGGCTGCGGGCCATAGAGGGCTAGGAGGTGCTGCTTGAACTGAGGGCTGGATGGTTGAGGAAGCAGTGGCTAAGTCCCCCAGGGCTAGAAAGAGGGTTGTGAGTTTCATAAACAGTGGTTATTAAGGGACTACGCCTCACGGTTGAACTTGGCATGGAGGAGGGAATAAAACTGTCTGCCATTGAGTACACACAACATACATCCTGGACTAGGAGCAAAGCAGAGTATATTATATTGGGGTGATAATCAGTATTCTCTTTCTCTTTTTTTCGATTCATGTCAAGTACACATACCATAAGATAATGTATTCAAGTTTTTTTGTTTTTTTTAAACTTTTAATTATTTAAGTGTGTTTTTCCAGGACCCATCAGCTTCAAGTCAAGTAGTTGTTTCAATCTAGTTGTGGAGGGCGCAGCTCACAGTGGCCCATGTGGGGACTCGAACCAAAAACCTTGTTGTTAAGAGCACCGTGCTTTACCCAACGGAGCTATCTGGCCGCCCCTGTTCTCTCTCTCTCTTTTTTAATCATACAAGCTTCATGGATTCTTAGGTTCATGGGAAGGGGAAAGAGCCCTCTGAAATGACAAACCCTAGATTTTTTTATCACCTTTGGAAAGTAGGGTCTCATTAGATTTAATTTGACTAAAAAATAAGAAATAAACATTTCTTATATCCTTAGTATCATGAAACTGCATGAACCAGCTACACATATATTACCTATAGTTGCCCACATTATTTTACCTATTAGAACACAGATGCCTTGAGGTCAGCCTGATACATAGAAAGTTCTAGTGATTTGAAATTTAACATTCAGTAGTCATTTCAACAAAAAAAAAATTTTTTTTTTTTTTTTTAACCCAAACAGACCAATGTGAACATAGGGTGAAAGCTGTGTGAAAATGGGGCATCATTTGGCTTGTTCAGGGTGGGACAAGTAAGTGATTTGATCTTGGGACCTGTTTTCAGAGGGCCCAGAATCCTTCTTTGGGCTGTTGCCATTGCTTAGGGTGATGATTTTTCTCCTCCAGATCTCCATGATCTTGGCTTCTCCCTGTGCTTTGTGCCTCTGTGACCTGATGGGAGTTGCAGACAGTGAGATGTAGGCAGAGGCTTCTGTGACCTAGAAAACGCAGGCCCCTAGTTCTTGTGGGCTGAGTGATAGATAGATCCTGGATGACTGTACTGAAGGGGCTGGATCCCGCACCAGGAAGCAAGCTCCTGTGAAGTGCTGGCTCAGGAAAGGCCGTAAAGTGCCAAGAAACCTGCAAAGAAAGTGACGTCGCATCTGCTGTGAGCACATGGTACATCTGCCAGAGTCCATGCTTGCCACCTGCTTCTGTGCGCTCCACTGACTGGGGCAGGGGGGCGGGGGCCTGAGGAAGCAAATGCAAATTTAAGCTTATGAGACGGCCATGATGCCAGGAGCCTGTCCACTGAGCTGTGTTTTTTTTTGTTTTGTTTTTTCTCTTCTCTCTCTCTCTCACAAACATCTTGGCTTCAATGAAAGGTGCTGTATCAAAATAGTTGAGTCTGTGCCTGTCCCTTGACAGTAAGCCAGGTTTTTGAGTGGGCAGGTGTTGTTAGCTGTTGGAGCTAGTTGCTAAGGTTTGAACCCAAACCAGGAAAAGGGTGGGAGTGGAGCAGGGCAGGGTGGGTGAGGGAGAGCAGCTGCAGGGGGAGGAGGTGAGTCAGCCGGAAAGAGCTTCCTCCTTTCTCCCTGCCCACACCTCTGGCACTGGAACCCGGAGGCCAGCTCAACCCCCCAGTTTTGCCCCTGCTGGTACTCGACTGCCCAGACCTCTTCTGGGTTTCATTGGGCTACTAAGAAATCTGCGTGCTCAAACTCAGCTCTGCAGACCTTTGAGGTACAGGTGGAGCAATCCACAAAACTCCTCTTTTTTGTGAGTTCTTCCTTCCCCACAACCTTAAACCAAAGCCTAACCTGCTACCTTGCTTGGGCAGGTGCCTTCCTTTTGTCCTTTAGCTCTGAGTTCTGTGTAGGGAGGTAGTGACCCCATGAGCACATATTTCCTACCTGACATTCTCTGTCTCCTTGGGATGACATTCTCACTCCCTGGAAGTCATTTCGCCCCATTCCCACTAGTGAACAAATTGTGTTGGGCCCACAGGCTAAAAATATTGTCATCACAAGGCTGTAGAGTGGATTCATGGATTTTTTCAAAGCACATGGGCTAGGTGACAAGACGAATTCACTCTCATTTTTGTAACCCTCTTTCCAAAAGAGGGAAAACTGGAGTGACCAAGTTTTGGCTGCAAGGGGCCTGAGGGTCCTTCTTATCTGACTTCCAGGAGAGGTGGCATGAGCTCTGTGACTTTGAATCTCTGGGCATCTATTTCTTTACTTATAAAATGGAGAGGTTTGTAAAAGGTGAAACGATGACCACGGTCTCTTCCATCTTTGATTTGCACGGCTCTTTCCTGGCAGGTGGGATTGGCAAGAGCTCACATTATCCCTGACTGAGAAGAGCTCACCAAGTTTGCTGTGGTGAATGTGGGGACAGCAGGTTTGGCCTGGGGAATAAGAGTTTCTGGATCCAGTGTTGATAACCCTGGAGGCTGAGCAGATTGATCAAGATGACGAGAAACCAGAAGTATCCTCTTCCTCTGGGTCAACCAAAAATTTCACATTAACCCCCCTAAAACAGCTCATATTTTATTCCCTTTTCAGATGTCTATCAGTTACAGAAAAATAAATTGGGCAGCGTAGAATATATATTTTTCATTATTATAGTAAATAACACTTATTGAGTCCCTATTTTGAATTGAAAATACAGACAGAAAACAAATGATGGTTTTCTTTTAACTGAATGTTTTTCTCCTTAATGATGCTGAACTAGATCCAGCTGGTGAAGGGTTGCAGTCATAAGGAAGACAGGGTGGGAATGGGATGGTGCTGAGGCTTTCAGGTTCTACAATCTGAATAAGTTCAAAATATTCAAGGTTTTATACCAACTGAAGTAGCTGCCCCCAAAACCCAATTTAACCAACAGCAACAAAATTTAGTAATTCCTCAGAAGAAAAAGTAAATATATTTTTTGCCTAATGCTCACAAAGGTACACAATGGGTTTTCTTGTTTGTTTCTTTTTATTTGTTTTGTAAGTCAAAGAATGTGTTTGAGATTTTCCAGACAGAACAACACTTCTCCTCTAGTGTTTGATTCTCCTTTTTGAAATAGAGTAATTGGCTTTGCTAAGAGTGGCGACTGGTACAGTAATGGAACTGGCTAATATAGAAAACAAATAGTTTTAATTGTAGTTGGTTGTTGCAATGAAGACCTATGTAACCTATGCTACCTATTGTGCTGCATCTCTGTGCTACGTCCTGGGCCTCCTAGCATCTAAGTCATCTACGATGTGCATTGAGGAGCCATACTCTTTTGCAGAACAACTTATTTCATAAAAGTGACTTATGACTTTTTTCAGAAAGAATGGGTGTGGAAGGGAATTCATTTGTGGTTCAGCATAAGTTAAGGGAAGTCCAGATTACAACCAGAGCACTTGAACTGCCAATGAAGTCCTGTAAAAATGGCCTCACTGTGGTGAGGATCCAAGGAGAAGTAAGGTGTAGGATTCCTTCAAGTTTTCTCTTTCACCTCAAATTTTTCTATTGAACCTCCAGTTTGTACCATAGATTAGTTGAAACCATGAGAATTATATGAGACTATTTTATATTATATATAAATATGTCTGTATATTATGTATAATATACAGATTTCCCAATTTATGTAAGTAGAAATAATAATATATTATGTATAGATCTATATCTATATCATATTATTAGTTGTATTATCAATATATTAGTATATATCATTAATTAGTTACATATTAATTATATAATTATCAATTGTATAACAAAAGTATATATTATTATATAATTACACAATAATATAATATTATATAGTTAAATAATATTATATCGATATATTATAAATATAGATGTATCTATAAATCTAGTTATCTCTCTTTCTCTCTTTCCAAGGAACTTTAAGTTCTTCACTACTATGGCCAGAGGGCAGAAACATTATTCCTACTTATATAAATAGGAAAGTGTAGGTTAGAAAAACCAGGAGACTTCTTTGAAGATTACAACAGGTTAATGGTAGAAACAGGAACAAGACCTTGTGTGTGGCCCACAGCTGTTTGAGACCCTAGTTTCACCCCCCCAGTGTCCTGCTATGGCAGCCTCAGTCAAGCTGGGCTTGCTCTTCAGGTCTCCGACTGACATTTTTTGTTGGTGTGCCTCAAAGGTGAGGCCTAGCATGTGACATCACTGGGTGCAGTTTCTAGGAGGGAAGGACACCTGAGGTGGAGCTTAAAGTGAACTGGGTATCAGTAAACCAAGACACCTGGAGAGGTTATATGTTGGTACAAACAAGGCAGTAATATGTGCTTTTGACATCTGCTTACATTTCCTTCTCCATCTCCATTCCTCTCCCTTTCCTCAAGCCTAAGACCAGTCAGTCTTCTCAGGTTCCCTACACCCTCCTGCTGTCCTCTTGCTATTTACCCCTCCTCTCTTCTGCCGCTATAGCAGTGGCCATCTAAGAGACATATTTCTTGGATATATGTCAGTTTTTGGTCTACATTAACCATCAACCTTAAAATACACATTGGACCAAACCTCTAACCATGGGCACTGATGTGTCTAAAGTCAATACATATGCTGCCGTACATTTATTCCCTGTCCTCCCTTCCCTATTTCATCTGAATAATGGTAAGGTCAAGGACAGGAAGGCACTAACTGCTAATTTTCTCCCAATATTTGTTTTCCCCCTTTTCTATGGTAAGAGAACTCCCCATTTTTAGCTCAGCATATAGCTGTCTAGAATAAACACTGCATTTCCCATCTCCCTTCACATCTGAGTATAGTCTTGTGATTAAATTCTAACCAAAGGGATGTAAGTGGAAATATTGTGCAGCAGATTTTGAGAAACTTTCTTCATTTTGCTGCCTGTAAGGAAGATGCTGCCATCTTGACCATGAGGTCAAGGCTCTACCTGGTGCAGCAACAAGATAGAAGGAACCTGGGTTCCTGTCATTGTGGAGCAACCTAGGAAATTTGGGCTGTTAGCCTGGATTTGTTGAAGCCACTGTTAACTTTGTTTTTTGATTTGTTTATTCCTTTGTTGATCACTCCAAGTTAACGTCTAACAAATAGAGTGCAATCGAACAGCAAGTGTGTAGATTGCTTCTCACCCAGGCCAGTTACACAGGATCCTGTGAGAATGATCTCTCACCATTTCCTTGACTATGGTTCCTTCTAGGCTGATGCTGGTGTGTACAGCAGGGTAGAGGATGTAGATATGTAATTAGACAATTTATTACCTGGTTGACTAATAGAAGCAACAAGTGAACAGCCCCCAGAAGTCCAGCTTCTTCCTTTAGTGTGCAAATCGGAGTCCACATGTTCATTTTTTGCCCAAAGCACAATCCCCCCAAAGTCCTCTCTTGACGTCCCTCCTCCAAGATGGAGCCAATTAGTCTGCACGTAACCTAGGCTTACATTACTGTTTCTTTCTTTGGAATGTATTTTTTCTTATCGTTAAGCCATTGTCAGAAGAACGGGGGGTGGGCCACCAGTTCAATTAGCAGTGGGCATATGCAGCTCAGCCTTGGTTGGATATTTTGACGTTTGAAGTCACAGAGGCAAAGCATTCCACAGTTCTGCTTTTTGTCTTTTCTTTTCCCTACCCTCTGACGGGCTATTAGGTTCAGTTTCTTCTAAATTTACTAATTTAACCCAATTTATTTCTGCTGGCTACCTTGGTGGCTTTTTCTCTTTCTACAAAAAAGATTCCCAGCTAAAGTCTCCCTCTGATTAACACTCATGTTTGAGCTTGGGGTCACCTGCTTCCTCATTTCCTCCTTACGCCATTGCTACAAGTATCTACTTTCCAGGTAAACCATTTTAAAGTGAGCTTTAGGACCCCAGTGAGCTTTCAGTGGTGTACTTAAGGGCAATGAAAACAACTTTGAAAAGATCCAGGCCCCAGAGTAACACTGGAGCGTGCCCAGAAACACCGCCATCAGCGATTCCCTACTTTTAAACGTTTGGATGTCAGAAGAAAAGAGTCAAGGAGAGGAGGCTGTAATTGGAAGGAATGAGAAGCAGCGTAGACCTCTGAACACTGGTTCTGAAGTGGAACGGTGGAATTTATTTTAGCAAAAGAAAAGAGAGCTCTACTTTCCTCTGAGTATAACTCATACGGAATTTTGAACTGAGAAGTTAAAGGAACTTCGGCTCACATGCTCAGTCCACTCTGAAGTGATAATGGCATATTTACATTTGTCACGAGTTTTCATTGGCAAGTGGAATACATATTCTCACACGCCGAACTATTCATAATTCCCTAGAGGTTTATTTCTTACGATAACATATATCTTCATTTTTGTGAAGGCTTTTCATTTATTTTGATTGTGAATAATCTCCACTGTCCCCTTATCTTTCTACTCTTAAATTGATTTGCATACAAATTTCAGCCAGGAAAACATCTATGCGAACATTAATATTATTTACCAAGATTGATTTCTTTGTTCCAGGACCATAGTCTGGCCTGCTTCAAGGACATACCTTATCTTTCTTTGTTCTGCGTTAGAATGGTTTGACTGTGTCTGAAATAGTCCTTGGGTTGGGAATGTCTCTATCCCCATATCACGTATCTGGAGATATTTGGATAGTTGTGTCATTAGTTTTAGATGTATGAGCATGAGGATGACTTGTGATTTCAAATCTGTCCTATGACCACTCCTGTGGCTTACACCAAACCTTCAGGGAGAGACCAAAATCAGCCTGGAATTTTTATCTTTGTTAGAAATCTTGAACTGGATGTTACTAACGCTCTCTAAAAGGCCATTTTAAAGCTGCCTTTTAGACAATCACCTTGTTTCAGCTACGGCTTGCCTGCTTTTGAAAACCCCCTGGATCATGCGGGAAATTGCTGAGACTGCAGGAACTTCCCCTGAGCAGTGAGCAGGACTAAACACAAGTCAGCTCCACCCCAGTGTTCTTAATCTCTAAGGTGACGTTGTAAAAAATTCTCAACCACAGAAACTTTATAGCAAAATCAAATCAAATGAACACTTCAATCAACATGAAGCTCTTCAAATTTATTTCTGACCTATATACATACTAAACTGTTGTTAAGAGGTGGGAATGCACAATTTTGCATTCTAATATTTTTCTTAAGAGTTCTATTCCATTGTGTTTATCAACATTACACTCACCTTGACGTTCATATAATTAAAACATTACATTCACCCTTGATATTCATATAATTCATATAACATGGGATGTTATTGATAGGTCATGTTATTTTTAGTAATTATTTTCTTATTGTGTGTTTACTGTAGTTCATTTCCAATTAATAGGGTTCTTGGGCCTTAACATCAAAAGCCTTGAAATGATCATTTGGTCTCAGGCTACAAGCTGAGAGTTAGTTAACAGCTTAGTCTTGACTGGGGAAGGGGCTTAATGACCTATAAATTTTATTCTAAGCTAGGTATCTAGCCTATAACAAACAAATAACAACAAAAAACCGAAAGACTATCAATCATTCCCTACTTTAACATAACTGTTTTTATTATTTTATATTCCAGTCTAGTATTAGTACCTATCTACACAATATACACAGTTTACAACTTGTACTTATATTGTACATGTAATTTATAATCTGCTCTTTTCATTTCACATCAAACCACATATAGAGGCTTTAAAGTTATTATTTTAAGTGGTGAGTAATATAATAGTGAAAAGCTATTGCAAATACAACTGTGGTCCACATTCCTGTCTATGTAATTTAAATAATTCAGTTGCATTATTTCCTGGAATCAAGATCCAAAGGTAATGTTTCATGATACTTAAACGTATTGTCATATTGCTTTCCAATATACAATGATGCCAGCAAAGTATGAGTTTATCAGTTTTCATACGATTTTGACAGTACTGGATGCTCCCATCAAAGCATTTCTGGGGTTAGCGTACTAGATGCAGGTAGGTGATAATTCTGCTCAGTGTTTAAACATGGAACATTGGACAGTGAATTAAATGTCCCAAGTTTCTCTTAAGAAAAACCTTTTATGCACTCTGAATAATTTGTCAAAAGGACGGATAGATTTTCTTTGTGTGACTTAGATCGGTAACGGTAATGCAATACAAAATTAAGATACTGTGAGATGACTATCCACTGTGTAGTAACCGATGTCTTCATACGGTTTTTATTCAGCTTGTAGGGTTAAGGCCTCGAATTGAACACTAGAGGGTGCACGTGGCTACCGAATACTTCTGCCCGATTTTACACACGGTTTTCCTTAGCATTGTGTCAGGGAAACTGGTCGAGGAAACAAGGAAGGTGGCCTAATGAGTGCTGCTTCATTTGCTCCCTGGCATGATGGTCTCAGACCATCCAAAATACAAAAGGTTGATTACCCCTGTGAGACTTGTGTGCCTTTTCCATTTCTTCTGGTAATGTTCTATTTGGGTGCTTTTAAAGATATCAAGAGTTTTCGGTGGCGGACACACTGAGGCTCAGAGGAAACCCCCAGGCAAGGTTAGCTCCAACGACACCTCTGCGGAGGGCTCTGCACCTGCCACTGCAAACAGCAAGGATTGCTCAAGTGCACGGGACCTTGGCTTTTGCAGTTCTGAAGTTCCTTGGCTGGGATGTGGACTGGACCAGGAGGGGACCACAGGAAGGCCAAGAAGGCAGGGAAGGAATAGACACACGGGCTCCTGGGAGGGATGGAAAATGAGGGAAGAGGAAGTAGTCACTGGAGCTGGTTTGGTCATCCAAAGGGAAGGGGCGAAGAGGTGACCCTTCATTATTTTGCTTCAATCAAAATAATTAGAACAGTTAGTCCTGAATCTAGGTAGCCTCTTTCTCTGAGGAGCTCAGAAGACCTGATGTCATTAGCCCTGAGGGCAACCCTGTGAGGATAACTTTCCCAATGCCACCTGGTCTCCTGAGCAGGAAATCAAGTCCCCAAGAGGTGAGGGCAGTGAGGCTGGGAGAAGAGGGCCATCTGTGTTTTAGGGAGTGTGTTGACCACGCTTGCTCGTGTGGGGTCTTCTGGGAGCTGTCATTGGCGGGCTGAGGATAGGCTTAATAACGCCACCTTCTCAGGAACTGACGCCTTCTCGAGCCTTCCTCTTTCAGTGTTCTGTCTCAATGTCTCTTGGGTTTGTCTTCAAACAGATTCAGGTTTTTCCTACATGAAAAACAAACAAGATCTTTCTTTCCAACATCAAAAATGATGGATCTTTATGTATAACAGTAAGAGATTCAAAATAACCCTGATGATCCTAGCTGTTTACATACATTGTTGTTTAGGCAAAAGTAGGACTACTGCTCAAAAATTAAAAACAACATTTGAAAACTATTTAATTACATAGGAAAATTCTCCAAATGTATTTTAAATGAAACAATGAGGACTAAACCTGTATATAAAGTATAATTCCAATTTATAAATAAGAATCTCCCTAATATATGCGTAGAAAAATGACAGAGGGAACTGTCCCAAGGTGTTAATAGTGTTTTCTCTGGGGTGGGAGTAGGGACATTTCAACTTTCTTCTTTATAGCCCTGTAAAAACGTGGTGTTTTTTTTTAACACTAAATTGGTATTAATTTTTATAATCAGAAAAAGGGTATATTGTTATTTGTCTTGTTTTTTGCACTTCTTCTAACTGACTACCTCAACTAACCCTTGCATTCTACTTTCTGTCCCTGGTCTCTCCTGAAGTTGTTCTTTCCAGGCTCAAAAAGATCACCTGCTTATTTAATTTAGTGTTTTTTATTTTTAAATTTTTTGTTGTATTTCATGGAGATCACTTCTACCTTTGTCCTCATCTAGACAATTCCAACTGGGTGTCTACTGGACCTTAATCTCAAAATATCAAAATGGAATAAATATTAGTTATTTATCTGTCTCAGTCCTTCCCGACTCTCCTCCCCCAACCTAAATCTCTTTCTCATTTTAAAATTTCTGATGATAATATTACCCTGCTCCCTAAGACCTGAACTTGAAATAGCAGGCCCAGTCTGACTCCATCCTCTTCCTGGTTCTCTTCCCCCATCCACTCAAGTGCTGAGTTCTCTAAATTCTATTCTAACGTATCTTTCTCATCAAGTCCCCCCGCCCCCTTTTTTCTTGTTTTGGTTCTCATCGTGCCTTGTCTCAGGGAGTTCAGGTACTCCCTGTCTGACACCCAGCTCACTTTGGCAGTATCCTAACAGTTTGCTTTGTCTCTAGTTTCTGCTCTGCATCAATTAATCAGTCCACTCACAAGATCACAGCCCAGCTCTGAGCAGGGCTCAACTCTGCACAGAAGTTTCCATGAGCTCCTCCTGGTCTTTCAAATGCCAAACAGATTTTCTCACGCTTTCTTAGGCCTCACTATCCTTTTCAATTTTGTTTCCAGCTTTTCCGATCTAAGCCCTGTGCTTCAGTCAGCCTAACCAGGCTCTGGACCTTTACCCAAACCTAGTTTACCAGATGCTTGCTTCCTCGTGTCATTCAGAGAATCACTGATTCAGAAGGGACCAGGCTTAACATGTCTACTTTTTTTCATTCTATCATTCTTTCTATTCCAATCCCTTTTGAAAAAAACTCCTGCTTGTTTATGACCCTTTAAAATTTGGCCCCCAGTACTGATTTCAGTGTTCTAAGTTCAACAGGTGCTTGGCTGGGAAGGGGATTGGAGATGAGGAGCTGATGCTGGAAAGTGAGGCTACTTGCTGCCACTTCTTTGCATATGGTGCTGAAGAGGTTCCGTCCGAACGGATGTGACCCTAACTCCCACTATGGCCCAAGGATATAGAAACATGTCTAATAGACTGAGGTGATTCAGAGAAGGGGCATGGGGACCCTGAGAGGAACTCCCTGTAAGCACAAGGAGAGGTGAACTACAAGTGACCCTTAGCATTAGGTCCAGAGGCTTGGACAGGTAAATAATACTGGACAGGGAACCCATCCTGACCTAGCCAGGCTAGGGTGGGTGGGTGGGAGTAGACAGCTCTGGTGGAAATTTCCTTTGCAGTTAGTACTGAAGCCATTTGTTATAGAGTCTGGCTTCTTGGGCTACATGTAAGTCTCCATTCTCTTGCCAAGAAGTGACAAGAAATTGGGAGTGAATTGTGGACAATTACAAACCCTCTTGGAGACTGTTGGAAATATCTAGGGTAAGGAATCCTAGGAATAGGTTGGACTTCTTGTGAGGCAGACATATGGAGACGAAGACTATCAAGATCTGGTATTTGGGATGCCAGTTACACAAGTATGGCCGTCCCCTATTAGATTGTAAGCTCTGTGAGCTCAAGGCTATGCTTGTCTTTTAATTGTGTTCAACCCCATCCCTGACTCTTAATAGGCACTTTTCTAAAAATTTGGTGAATAAACAAATAAGTTTGATCTACGTACAATAGAAATTATGAGATGAGATGGAACAGGCAGCAGAGGACCCAGTTGCTAGGCACTTAGCCCGTGGTAGAGACTTCGGAGTGTACTCTGAGGGAAATGAGACGCCACTGGAGTCTGTGAATGGAGACATAACATGATCCGACTTAAGGTTTTAAAGGATCATCTGGCTGCTGCGCAGTGAATAGACTACTGGGGCAAGTGTGGAAGAAGGCAAACCAGTTGGACTAGGGTGAGGGCGATGAGGCGGTTGAAGTATTCAGATTGGAAATGTCAGGGAACTTGGAAGGTCAGCCAGCAGGATGTGCTGGTGGATTGGATGTAGTCTGTGTGTGTGTGTGTGTGTGTGTGTGAGAGAGAGAGAGAGAGAGAGAGAGAGAGAGAGAGAGAGAGAGAGAGAGAGAGAATGAATGAATCAAGGGAGAGACTCCATGATTTTTCAACCAAGCAACTGGAATGACTGGGTTGCCATTTATTGAGATGGGGAGGCTTGGGGGTAGTAAATATAAATTTGATTTTGGGTATGTTAAGTTTGAAATGACTTTTCAACATCTGAATGAGTCAAGGATTGGTTGGAAAACCAGAAACCATTATGGCTGTGTCAAGGTGGACTGTTATCTCAAAGAGGGGTTCTCCGAAACTAACCTTACATGTCTCCATAACCCCAGATCCTGAAATCTGTCCTTGGCCCTGCGTATCCCATCTGTCCCTTTCATTTTGCATAAATACCCTTACTTACTACTTGCTAAGGCTGGTTTCCCCTTTGCAGAAGCCCAACTTTCTTCAGCTGTGATTTTCATGAACTAGTCTCTGTCACAAGCATTCCAGGCATAGGCTAGGCCAATCTGACAGCGGATAGAAGACTTCTGGGCTTTTTCCTAGTTTTTTCCTAGCTCAAAACTGGAGTCTTTGCCTGCCTGCTAAGTTCCTGTTTTTTTTCTTAGTGGGCTACTGCTGTCACTACCTCATTTGCAAAGTGGACATGACTAAGATACCTGGGTGTCTTTTGAGAAGTAACCACTTCCCCAGTTTCCCCGTGGTGACTCAGCAAAGTGTTCTCTCATCTCTCCACCCCCTTCCATTTCCCACAAGAATCTGAACACTGGAGGTTTCCAATAGAAAACTACTTTAAACAGAGACTGAGTCTCAGTAAGAGAAGATTTATCCCATTCATATTTCTTTCTATAAATTAAGGGATGGATTATTATTAAGAGATAATATTCTAAGATTCAGAGTATCAAGGGTCATGTAATAACACAAGCATTTAACAAAAAGAAAGAAAAGCAAAAAGTAGGGAACATTATTTCTTTTTATTTTTATTTTATTTTATTAAATTTATTGGGGTGACAATTGTTAGTAAAATTACATAGATTTCAGGTGTACAATTCTGTATTACATCATCTATAAATCTATAAATCCCATTGTGTGGGAACATTATTTCTTACCTTTTCCAAGGTCAGAAATATAAGATGCTTATTTTAGACGGTGCCTAAGACATCAACTAAACCATTTCTCTATCTCAGGTCAAGTTGGAACTCACCATTTTGCCCACATCCCTTTTCGATTTCATTCCTTTTATTTTCTGTGAAGGTGTTAATGAACAGTTAATTGCTTACGGATGGACTTGCTGACAAAGAAGGAAGAATAAAGGCAGGAAGCCAATGATGACAGGGAGTTTCAAAACTGTTAATAGTAAATTACCAATGAAATCTGTAGACTCGCAGATTAAACAGGTTAGAGTGGAGCTGCTTTGCTTCTGGCTCCTACCAAGTTCCCCACCCTCCCCATTCCATTCTCCCTATAGAGTTTTTGCAATAGCTGTTAGCATTTCCCTCACAGACCTCCAGAGAAGAAAGCTCTGTGTTCCTTAGTTGATTATAAAAGGCAAAGAGACTTCTTGGTAATCCCAGAGGAGTATTTCATCTTCAAGAGGGGTTTCCTTCATGGTCAGAGCCTGTAATTTAGACATTGAGAGCCAGGTAGTGGAGAACCTGGGCTAACACTATTACTGGCTTAATATTTGTGGACCCCAAACCATGCTTTGCTTGTACCAATTGAGAGTGAACATTTGAGGTTCTATTCATCTTGTGACTGAGAAGGCAGACTAAGGCTGTCTGTGCAACAGAAGGAAGCAGAGGGAATATACGCCTCGTACCCATGACTTTTGCAGAAGGCCTTGACTTTTTCCTCCCCTAATTCCTGAGTTTCGTGTCTTCATGCCCACCTGCCTCAGACTCATCATTCTGATTGTTTTTATTATGAGAGCACACACTCCTCCCAGACGGTGGTTTGAGCCTCAGATAGACACAGTGAGTGGCCCAGCGGTGACGGCTTCGTCTCTGAGTGGTGAGAAGCATGATGGACCGTGACTCACTCTAAGAGTTTCCATCATCTGCCCTGGCCAGTCAGCCCATCTATTATCTGTGGCTTGTCTCATTCTTCCTAAGCCTATTAGCTCACCTCTCTTTGTTGACTTGACTTTCGGTTTTCTTCCTTTGTTCGAACCCCTGAGACTGTCTGCTGCATTACCTTCTTATGTGCTCATTGTCCCATTCATGCCATTTGCCGACACGATTAACATGCCATTTACACTCTCTTGGATCACTAATAAAAATGTTAAATGAGTCAGAACCTCACACTGTGCTTTTGCCATCAGCAGCGTGTTGACATTTGTCATTATCACAAGCGTATGACCTTTTAAGGCAGAAATCAGACCCTGCATTCGTAGCAGTCAAAACTCGGACCCATTCACACTTGACTTTCAGCATCTGCAGTGATAAACATCCCCATTAGCCATAAGCAGTAGCTGCATGTACCCTCAGTGGTGGCCTAAGTAGCAATGAAGGTGTGAATCGGGTGGGGAGTAGGGAGAAAAGGGGCCGAGGGGTTCTGAGCTGATGTTGCCAGATCTGAGATTCAGTGGCTTCTCTGGGTCCTTGAAGTCTGCAAGCACATACCAGTGACATGCTGTCACTGGGATCAAGTTGGGGAAGGGAGTGCTGATACAGGGTCAACACGCTGCTGGGTCATTTGGGATGCAAAGCAGATTCTTTTTGGTTTGCATTTTGCTGTCCTGTCTACTGTGCTGAAATTGACACTTCAGCATATATACAATCTAGACAATCAGTTTTCTTAGTTCCTCGGCTGAATTATTAAATTCTAATTTATAGACCTTTATTTGCCCATGTTGTGGTTTGACTTTCCTTCTTTTTAGGAGTTATTCTGGTTATTTAAAAGTTTATTTTGGAATCTTCTCAAAATTCACTACTTTTCTCATTTATTGGCTTGATTTTATGTCTTGATAGGAAGTCCAGTTTTTCTTTTTTTCTTTCTGGAAAACTGATCTTATTCTCTCTCTCTCTCTCTCTCTCTCTCTCTCTCTCTCTCTCTCTCTGTTTAACTCTGCACTGTAAACATTGGTAGAACACAATCTTACAAGTTTTCATGTATCTTCCAGTTTTGGTGGGCGTTATTTTTTTCTATAGAGGTTTGAATGATTCTTCAAAAGGCCACACTGCTGTTGTTATTTCTCAAGAGAATTGAAATTTCTCTTCTAAATTTCCTAGTTTGATTTCTACTCTTTTAGTATTCTCTAGGAGGGACTATGATTCTTCTCTGTTTCTGAGCAGAGAAGGGAATGAGACATGGACATACATGACATAAATGTAAGGGGCAAAGTAGTAAGTGACCACACGCTGGTGCCAATGGCTGTGGCAGGGATCCAATCCTTGCCAGAGGACACTGACAAACCACTATTGTCACAGAGAGTGTTGCAGTGAGAAGGAGAAGGCAGATACATTCTGTAATCAGGGATCTGTTTATTTGGAGCACCAGAATTTAGAATGTCTGTGCTGAGAATCTGAAAGCAGGAAAAGAAAGTTTTAGAAATAACAGCCGTATGTATCATTTCTTGGAACATTATTCCTGGAAAAGGCAGTGTAACACAGGCAAGAAGAGGGGGAAAAATGAGCCTTTATGAACTGTCAACCATTTGTTTAACTGATGGATTGTGCCAGGCACTGAATTAAATGCTCTACTTGCATTAATAATAGTAATTATAATTATCTCAATAATCATTGGGGAGAATAATTTTCAATAATCCTCTCATCAGCCAAGTCAGCTTGGAGAGGTTAAGTAGGTGACCTAGAACATTGTCCTATCTGATCCCAAAGTCTGAACCCCTTACTCATTCTAAATATCAGAGATGCAGACGTGAAGCAAATGGGCCCTGCCCTCAAGGATCTCATAATAGAATGCGAAGGAGGTAGGATTCACATAAGCAAATTAAAAAATAATGT
The DNA here is from genome assembly GCF_036562045.2 of Rhinolophus sinicus. NCBI lineage: Eukaryota > Metazoa > Chordata > Mammalia > Chiroptera > Rhinolophidae > Rhinolophus > Rhinolophus sinicus. Next base: position 66,956,392 of record NC_133754.1, read on the forward strand.
GATAGTTGCTGTGATAGGAGCATGTACAGGGACCACTGGGATACAAAGAAAGGTGTGCTTGAGTCTACGTAATAGGGGTATTGAGTCAAGATAGAAGGAAGTGGCAATGAGTTGAGTCTTGAAAGACGAGTTGGCCAAAAAATCCCTCAGACCAACTTTCTTTCTTTTCTTTTCTTTTTTTTTTTTGTATTTTATTTTTTTTCTTTTTTATTTATCAGACCAACTTTCTACACTTTTCTTTGGTTCCTGAATCATCAGCAATCCTGGATCCAATTTAACTTTCAGGACAATGCCTTTAATTCAGCAAGTATTTATTGAAACCTGCTACATGAAAAGCTCCTTGTTAGACGCTGAGCAGGAATTCAAACAAAGTATAAGACTTGGTCTCACCTCTGCAGTAGATAAGGAGAGAGAATGAAGGGTGCAGACATGCAGTGCTCAAGCAATTCAGAGCAGGGGAGATGGGTGTGGGTAGGTGTCTTATGGAAATCTCTATTGAGAAGGCAACTTTTGGGGTCCTGGAGCAAGAAGGGGGTGGAATTGTTGGGAGCAGCATGAGCAAAGTCTTGGAGTTGTGACTGAGATGCTGTATTAAGAGGAGAGGCGAGTTGGTCTGAAGCGGAAAATTCTGATATCATTAACAGGGAGATAGCGATGTGAACAGGAGGGGTGGAGCTCGCTTCTGGAAATTCTTTCCTAACATTAGGCTGAGGACGTTGCCCCTCCTAACACCATGTTGCCCTCTAACCTCCTTGCACAGCAGAGCTCACTGTCTTGTGGCACTGTCCCACCGGCCCCCACTTAGCCTGACACTGACTGGCCTCTTCCACCCTTCCCATTGCTGGGTGACAAGCAGCTCCCTGCTACCCAGGTGGTGAAGTAGGAATATTTTCCTGTGAGTCCCCAAATATTGTAAATGATGCTGGATCTGCTAGCAGTTTCTGGGTGTGGGCCGGGATCCTGTCTCGTGAAGCTGAAGAATGGACACGCAGACCAAGGAGAGGCAAAAAGGTGTAAAAGAGGATAGTTTATTAGAGGCAGGAGAAGAGGTTGCAGCTGCCAAGCGGGAGGGGGTCCCAGTGACTGAGGCAAAAGCTCTTACTTTTATATCTTCCCTTGCCTCTTTGGGGAAGGGGGCTGGAGCCTTCTAATGGAATTCATCTATTAGGTCTGTCCTGTTTGCTCATCCTGAAGGGATTAACGAACCATCCCATTCCTGTCTATCAGATCTGCTCCTTTGTCCGGCCAGAAGGGATTTGAGATTGCCTATTAACCTCAAGGCGCATTCCCAAAGTCTCTGTCCTGGAGTGAAGGAGACATACCAGGGCCTGGGGTTTCAGGATATGGCTGCTTTTTGGTTTATTCCACTAGGGACTCCCCTATCTACCTAGTCAAGATACTAACTGTCCTGTCTCAGTTGTTTTGTCACTGTCTTCTTAGCTAATTCCAGTGTGGCTTCAACGTCTTCTGGAGTTGTCACCTGTAAGACCATAAGCCTCTTCAGCATAGGGACTGACTTTAAGGGTCTCCTGGCCTTATCACAGTTCCCCCTGGCCTTGGACACTGCCGGGGGCACTTTTGTGCCCTCTCTCTCTCCGAACATGTGCTCAGTGTACTTTGCATTTAGTTCATCTCTAACTATAAACACGTACACTTGTAAATTGCTCATGGTGGTCTCTCTTGGCACCTCTGTTATAATGGAGGGTAGGTAGCTTTTCCTACTTGGAGGAATTGCTCTAAATACTAAATTTTTTAAAGTCACTTATCTGTAAGTTTGTGGTAGTTTCTCTTACTTTTCAAACACAATTTAGAGTATTTCTCCATCACAGAGTTCATTATCATTGTATAATAGAACGTGTTTCAATAACCTCCTGTTCATCTTTCCATCCCCAGTGGTCTCAGGTCTCCCGCCGTAGGTGACTTTTGTAGGAAAGGGGAGGAAGCAGGAAGCAGTATTAGGCAGTGTTGTGGGAAGTAGTTTTGCTTTTCTGCTGGTCCAACCTGAGACTTTCAGACCAATTTACTAAACACAAGTTCCATGGCCTTATGTGCAGCATCCTGTCCTGGGCATTGTGGGCAATGCCAATGTGTATAAACTCTTTCCATTCCTTGGTTTCCGAGCCCACACTGGTTGTGTTTGGAGCCTAGCATTCTCAGGTGCCTGGGACATTCTTTCTAGAGTCTTGGATGATTCAGATTCCCGGATGTATAGGCCCATGGGGCCATTATGCCCTCTGCTCCCTTTGCCTTAACCCACCCCCTGACCCCAGTGTCCTTAGAAGGGAGTAGATAAGAGAAGACCTGCCATGTCACATCTGAAATGTGGCTCTCCCCCTGCTGTTGGGCATCAACTAACCACAGGAGAGCAAAGGATAAATGCTAAGGTGGGCAACCAAACATGAACAGCAGTTGAGGTGTTAACTATGAATGTTATTGAAAATGGTTTTTAATGAGTCTGTAATGATGTTAAAAATGGCTTCAGCTTTTGGAAAAAATTATTTATTTCTGTATTTATTGGGTGCCCTCCCTTTTTTTATGAGAAAGTAATGTATGGATAACAGTTTAATGCTGCTCCCTGCAGTGCTAATTTGTTACAGCGCTATTTGTCTCTGGAACATTTTTCTAAAATAGATGAGTGTAGTTAGGGGCGGCCGGATGGCTCAGTTGGTGAGAGCGTGAGCTCTGAACAACAGGGTTGCTGGTTCAATTCACACATGGGCCAGTGAGCTGCGCCCTCCACAACTAGATTGAAGACAACGAGCAGCCACTGAGCTTCCAGAGGGATGGCCGGATGGCTCAGCTGGTTAGAGTGGGTGGTCTCAACAATAAGGTTGCTGGTTCAATTCCCGCATGGGATGGTGGGCTGTGCTCGCTGCAACTAAAGATTGAAAACGACGACTGGACTTGGAGCTGAGCCACGCCCTCCACAACTAGATTGAAGTACAATGACTTAACTTGGAGATGATGGGCCCTGGAGAAACACACTGTTCCCCAGTATTCCCCAATAAAATAAAATTTAAAAATTAGATGAGTGAATATGTAAAATAATCAATTATAGAAAACAAAATATAATATATATTTTTATGTAAAAATTCCATTCTCTGAGTGTTATTGAGCTATGGTGGCAACATTATAAGCTTCAAAAGAAGCCAAAAAACTATAACTTTGAATCAACCTTACATAAAATTAGAGAAAATTATGGGTATCAATTCTAATTTATGGGAAGACTTGATAACATATCTTGTTGAGGAAAGTACTTTGAAATTTTAAGTACAGGTTGCTCTATTGTGTGTCTCAGTGAGGTAAACTAGAGAAGATTAGAGTATCTTACATTTTTTAAGCACAGAGTACAGTGAACAAAGACCCCTGTTAGATACAGTAGGCCCCCCTTATCTGCAGGGGATATGTTCCAAGATTACCCCCAATGGATGCCTGAAACCATGGATAGTACAGAACCTTATATATATATACTGTTTTTTCCTATACATACATATATACCTATGATAAGGTTTAATTTATAAATTAGGCACAGTAAGAGATTAAAAACAGTAACTAATAACAGAACAATTATAACAACATACTGTAATAAAAATTATGTGAATGTCATCTCTCTCTCTCTCAAAGTAGCTCATTGCACTGTACTCACTCTTCACTTTATGGCTTCTCTCTGGCATATCTGAATTGCCAGCGTCACTACTCTTGCGCTTTGGGGCCATTATTAAGTAAAATAAAGGTGACTTGCATTGCAATACTGTGACAGTCAATCTGATAACCAAGACAGCTACTAAGTGACTAAGGGTCTGGGAGCGTTTTCTGAGTGGTGATGCTGGACAAAGGGGTGAGTCACATCCTGGTCTGGATGAAGCAAGGCAGCGTGAGATTTTATCACGCTACTCAGAACAACGTGCAATTTAAAACGTATGAATTATTTATTTCTGGAATTTTTCATTTACTATTTTCAGATCACAGTTGGCCACAGGTAACTGAAATTGGGGAAAGTGAAAGTGTGAATAGGAGGGGACTACTGTATTAGCCTACAGGGTCAAAGTTCCTGTTAAAATTTAAATCTATATTTCCTTTGTTTCTTAACATGATCACAGTTCCTTTCTTCATGCTTGATGACATACAAGGAGAAGAAGGAAAATGCTTTCTAAGTCATTCTATTTTTTAACTATATACTTTTTATTTTACATCCTGGAAAAATAATGTTTTAACTGGAAAGGTGATGATAACCAAAAATGTTGAAAACTTTGTTTTAGGAAACTGTAGTTTACTTAATCCATAAATTGTTTGTATAGAAAATTGAATTGGCTTACGTAAGCTATACATGAACTCCCAGTCCTATGTTAATTAACTTGCCATTCCATAAATGAATTCGCCAGCTTTATGTTAATTGGCTTTCCACTAAATATACTGTGTGTATTCTCTTGTTATTCAGAAAGTAACCAATTCTAATCTAGTTTTCTCCCTGTAGGCCTGTTTGAAATAATGAGTGCTTCTTGCAAATTTTGATCCTAACATAGTACAGTGTATCATTCTTCCACAGTATACTCTCAGCCAATGAGAGCTAGCTCTTTAAACTCTACTTTCTTCTCTGTATACCTTGACTTTCATATTTTAGGCCAATGGTCATTAATGCACCACGCTGCAAATATTTTCAGCCAATGACTGCTCTATTACTCTACCCTGAGCATTTTGCAATGTGTGTTGTTTACTGCGGTCTCTCTTTGTGCCAATTATTTTGTATTCTGGTGAATCATCTTGACCCATACTAGTTGTCAAAGTTGTGTGAGTGATGGTGCTGGCCCACCATGAATCAAATGAGAGCATCACGGTGGATGTTAAAAGTTTGAGTTCCATGGCGTATAGAGTTTATTCAAGCACATCATTGAAGAAGTGGGAGGTAAAATTCAGTAAGCAGTTAGGAATTGGTTGACATTCTTTGACATTATAAATGACATCATAAAAATGATTACAACCTGGGAATGATTGGTGGGCATTTAAATGAATGGAGGTCAAGAGAACCTGGCTGGGTCAGAGAAAGGCCTGTTTTGACTTCCGAGGATTTGAAGGGAATAATCTGTGTTTACTGGTAGACAGTTCTGAGGACGCATCTTCACGTAGGTGATGATGTCACAACAACCTTCTGAGCTCTGAAAGAGTCAGTGTTCCAAATTCTAGGAATGTATTCCCCATCTCACTACCTCCACCAAGTAAAAGGGACATTCATGTTAGTGCACATGGTGGAAAACCTAACTGTATAGAGACAGGAAAATGAAAAATACAAATTTCTATCCTCTCTTTTCTGGTTCCGTTCTGTAGGCATAACTGCTGTGAGCTATTTCAGAAATTTTTAATACACGTGACTGCGTGTAAATGCATATAAGTGGTGGCAAACTTCAGGCCATAGCAGGTGACAGGAAATATAATTAACATTTTTTTCTATAACAAATTAATTCTGTTAAGTTGCTATTGGGCGGTATGAACGTTAAGTTCATAGAGATTTCAGAGTTTACCGCCTCCCTGTCCTGGAGTCGTGACTAAGCTTTGAGGGTTTGGTGGACAGAGTGTGGTGGAGAACCAAGATGGGGGGAAGACTGAAACTTATATTGTCCATGTCACCTGTCACTCCGACATCGTGGAGTTCTTATTCCTGTTCAGTGTCCAGCCACTGATCTGTGCAGATAACTATGGCAGCCTTTCTCATTCTGGCTTCAAGGCCTCTGAGTTCTGGCCTCTCAGTTACTTCATGGCCCCTTGGTGGCACTTAAGGAAACATCTGATCCTTGGCATTCTTTAGTGGGTGTTACACAGGGGAAATATCTCAGGGCCATGTCCCAAGGCCACCTCACTCTGCTATCTCTTCTCTTCTGCTTCCATGTCATGGGGGGAACTCGGGCATGCTTGCCATCTCCCTGGGTGCCCCCTTTCCTGAGGCCCAGGTCTTCTTTGCTCTCAGATCTCCTGACTTCTCTGGGATTTTTGTCATAACCTCCCCTGGCTGGCACATGGTGAGAAAGGGCCTTTGCCAGGGCAGAGGGCCTTTTCTTAGGGACCTGAGAGCATTTAACTCAATGTCCTCAACTAATCCAAGGAATCTTCATTTAGTTTGAGAGTGAGCAAAAATGGATACGACTGAGCATACATTCTTCCAAAACTATGGCTTGTGATATAAAATGATGTGAATCTCAAAAGCCCAGCTTCTTAAAACTCAGAGCCTTGGCTTTTGAACTCCTCAAAGCTATTATTTCTTCCAGGAATATCAAAAACCTATTCAAATATGCAAAAGCCAGGAATTGACATCTTTGTTTTCTGTGTAGTGTTTCTCAGAGGCAGTACACGTAGGATATTCTACCTGTTGCCTAAACTGTGGAAAGGTCATAGAGTAGCAGGAAATATCAGGAGCAAAGATCACATCACTATTAAAAGAGCACACCATTGTAAATGTCTGTCCTTTGCAAAGATACCCATGGGATCAACATTTACTTTTCTGCCCCTAGGCTGGTCTTTCCTGTTTGTTCGTTTGTTTAATTGTACATTTTGGAGATATTTCCATATCACTGCATATAGACCAAATTCATTCTTTTGAACATTTGCTTATAATTATTTTGTATGGCTGCATCATAATTTGATCAAATGGCAGTTTCTTGTTTCTTTTTTGGTTTATTTGTTTGTTATTACAATGAATGCTCCAATGGGGGTCCCAGGCCACTTCCCCAAGGGGATTTAACCACGTACTGTGTCCTGCCCTTTTCTCTCCCAGCATAGTTTGAATCACCTGGTTCCTAAGGGCTTTCCTAGCACAGAGGATAAGAATTATGTACTTCTGGGAATATGATACCCTCTGGCTCCCCCTGGAAGGGATTAAGCCCCTTGTGTAAATAGTTTTCTACAAATACTAAATTTTTTCTTAGCAGTTCTGGGTGTGGGTGTTTCTATGAGTTAAACAGAAAAACATTTGGCTGCTCACGATGAAGTTGGCTAATTGTTCGCTAGGCCCATCAAGAAGCTCTCGCATATATCTGAATACTGACTCAGGATCTGTGCCCTTGGAAAAGGCTTGTGTAAGTGGCAGCACCTCAAGGCATCCCATTGGCTACTCAGTTTTACTGAAACATGGTGATCACCTTCTGACAGATCTCTAAGGCAGCCCCACTTTTAGTCAGGAGTCAAGAGAACAACAGTGTAATTGTAGTACTCAGGATCTTTGGGTCATTCCAGGGGGTCTTCTGGGGAAAGAAGTAATTGGCCAAATTCAAGCTCAGTATAGAGTAGATGCTCTTAATACCATATATAGGTAATTACTGTGAACTTTTTCAAATTTCGACTGATAAAGTTAGATTCATTGGCAGGAAACAGGCTTAACAGGATTAAAAAATTAAAAATTCCTTCAGTAGAAAGGATTTCTGGGCTACGATACTGAAATTTTGGGTTCTAGTGGCTCTGGCTCTGTAACAAGTGGTGAGATATTACTTTATGTTGGAAAACTTTTTTATTTTTACATTTAAAAATATTTATTCATGTGTGCATGTACCAAGCTGTCGTGCAGGGAGACCTGCAGGGTCTCTGCTCCCGCTCCCCATACAAGAACGCAGGGCATGGTGAGGCCAAAAAGGAACACACAAGGAGCCATAGATAGGGGAGTCATACTTAGTATATTCTCGCCGGCGGCACTATACTCTCACTGGAGGCTGGATCCACACTGTCCGCAACCAGCCATCCTAACTGCAATCCGCGCTTGCCAGCCCAGCCACCATCTTCTTGCTAGCCCCCATTCTTTTTCCCTCTTCTCCCTTTTCTTGCTGGCGTAGCCATAGCAGTTATATTGTGGCCAATGGCTCACTGGTTACAGCTGACGGCCAACTAGCCACAGCTGATGGCCATGCAATCACAGTTGGCCATTTACTACCTGAGCCAACACCTTTCTATGTGAGGCCGAGAGCCTGGAAACTACTCTCTGGGGCTCCGCCCCCACACAAGCATTGATTGGATAGAAATGTTTATTGGATATGCACTGCACTATGTGAAAGACCCCGTGAAGTCTACATTGCCAGTCATCTCATCCACAGTCCTACTAGCATGGCCACGAAATACTAATACTCCCTTTCTTTTTAGCGTTTCCTCTTCCATCCTCATCTTTTTCAAGCTGCTTGTGATATTAATGTGACACTGTTGGGTCAGGAAGGGACAAAGCACACAGCATGTTTCCCAATCTGCACTCCACACCTATCTCTTGCTCATAGCAGGGTCATCTGATAATCACCTACCTGGAAATGGAGGAGGTACATTCTGCCCCCAAAGACAGGAAGGGAAATTTGGATGCCAGAGAGTGAGAGGGCTTTCTCTAAAACAATAGAGGTTGATGTGTGTAAAATTCTCAGCACTGTGCCTGACCCATGATATGCACTCAACAAATGTTGCTGTTTGATTACTGTTCTTGTCTCTACGTTGACGTAAGTCTGACCATTGGGGAAAACTCACCTCCTTCCATCATGTTGGCTATACTCTTAATGAATGAAAGCTCCCAAAGGATCTCTTTCAGAAGAGAAGCTGTGGCAGAGCAGCTCAAGATTAACTTTAATGCAGCTGTTTATCAAACAAATGAAATTGAAGGGAGGAAGGATGGTTTTATATAAAAGGAGATGAGATGAGGGATATGGCATATCTCCTCTCCTTCTCCCTGACCTTTCTGGCTAAGAGAAAAACAGTCACTATAATTACCAAAAGTAGATGAGCCTTCATTCACTTAGGGACCCCAATGTGTAATAGATGAAAAGAAATGCACACAAATAGTTCGACCTCAAATTTGGACTCCCATCTAAACTTGCTGTCAAAGAGAGTCTGTCTCCAGATTTGCACACAGAAAACGAGCTGCACTCTTGGGATAGTCAATAAATTAATTTCCCTTTCCACCAATTGCTGGTGGAAGACATTCTTACCTGCTTTTGTTTACCAGTTCTCCCAAATTCCATCCAGAGTCTCCTAGCATGAATTGCTAGTCCCTGTTCCTATGCATTAGATGTTTAGTAAAATTGGAAGCATTCAGGAGCAAAATGCCAACCTCTGTCCTCAGATACAGGAGACTGATAACAATTAACATACCTTCTATTATTTTCAACCTACCTGTGTTAATTTTCTCTGGCTACCATAACACAATATCAAAGACTGGGTGACTTCAACACAAGACATTTATTTTCTCATAGTTCTGGACACTGAAAGTTTAAGATCAAGATCCTGGCAGGGTTGGTTTCTGGTGAGGGCTCTCTTCCTGGCTTATAGATGGATGTGTTTTTACTTCGTCCTTGTATGGCCTTTCTTCTTGCACTTATGGGGAGAGAGAAGTCTCTGGTACCTCTTCCTCTTCCTATAAGGACACCAGTCCCATCAGGTGAGGGTCTCACCCTTATGACCTAATTTAACCTTAATTACCTCGAAAGCCTTGTCTCCACATACAGTCACACTGGAGTTTAGGGCTTCAACATATGAATTTTGGGGGACACAATTTAATTCATAACGGTACCTATACCTCCCAAATTTAGACTGGCTTATGTGTCAATGATTTTTTTTGCCAGTTATAATAGTTTGCCATTGCTGCATAATAACCATCCCCAAACTCAGTGGCTTAAAACAATAGTGATTTGTTCACCCTTAGGTGCCTATATGTGGGTCAGCTGGGGTTCAGCTGATATAGGCTTCTCCGCTCTTCACTCTGCTTCAGGCTTAGGCAGCTGAAGCTAGCTCTCATCCTCTTCCTGGGTCCAGCAGGCTAGCCTAGGCATGTTTTTGTCATGGTCCAGGCAGAGTCACCACTGCACAAGGTACAAGCACAAGCCCCACCTGTGATTCACCTACCAACATCTTGTTGGCCAAAGCAAACCACATGGTCAAGCCCAGGGGTGGGGAAACAGATTCTACTCTTAGAGGACCGCAAGTCACATGGCAAAGGGCATAGATCCAGGGAAGGATGAAGAACTGAGGTTGATCATGGGGTCTACACTGTGTCCTCTTGGCCACAATTCTTCCCATTGTCCACGTGCAAAATATGCTCATTCCTATCCCGACTTTTCACGGATAAGAAACAGGCTACCAAAAGGGGCGTATTTTCCAATATTTTTTTCAGAAGTGTCCACGGAAATGATGGGAAGGACACTGTAGAGGGCAAAACCAAGAGATATGGAGAGCAGTAGGTGAGGAGTTACTCCAGGGAGCAGAACTAGGATTAATGAAGGGACATTTCCTACCCCCAGAATAGGGAAGACCTGGCAACATTTGACCAGGGGATTTCAACTTCTTTGGATCAGTGACTGCTATGTACCTACAATTCTTCACTATTTCAAAAGGAAGTGTGAATTGCATATACCCTGTTTCACCATTGTGTATTGGGAGCATTGAGGGACATAACATCATTTTTTAGTCCATAAGTCACCAAATCAAGAGGAGTCACATCTAAACTTTATATAATCATGAGATCCTAGACTTTAAGCCTGAAACCATGGTGAGAGGAGACTTTGGGGTTCTTAGGATGGGAAAAAAGTGGAGGTAAAAAGTACCATTTAATACTGCAGCAAACTGGGTTTATCTCAAGTGTAATTTTTCTGCTATGTGAGCACACAGGGGGTCTTTTCCCTAGAGTCCCATCCTCCTGGGATCTGTGCTGAAGAATTGTAAGCACTAGTAATATGGTCCCTAGTCTATAGTTACCTAATGTCAAAACAGGTAACTTACAGATTTAAAAAAATATATATTAAATTCTATTTTTGTAAACCTTTGTCTCAACCAAGGAGAGACACAATCTTACCTTTTCATGAAGTATTAGGACAGGGTCTTATCCGTCTGTTACTGAGCCTAGAGTAAATTCTGTATCTTGATTTTCTTTCTAGGCCAGGACTGTGAGAAGATGAATAAACAGAGAAAAATCTAGGGGGAGGTGGGTGGAGGTGGCATGATAACACTCTGCTTCACAAGTTAAGCTAACCATTGTCCTTATAAAAATAATTAATATGTTTGAGCACATACCATGTATTGAGGTGGTTTAAGCACATCATGTGTGTGGGCTCAGTAACGCTGTGAGGCAGGTACTACTCTTGCCCTAATTTTTTCAGGTAAGGAAGCTGAAGCACAGAGATTTTAGAAACTTAGCCAAGGTCACAGCTGACAAGTGACAGGGTTGGGATTCGAACTTGGGAGGAATGACTCCAGAACCACAGTCATAACCACTATGCTACTTGGTTCTGATGATCCAAGGCAATTGCTTGCATCTGAAATAAATAGATTTACTCTAAGAAACAGGATAATTTTAGAAAATATCTGCTCCACTTGTTAAAAAACATATAAAGGGACATTTCCTCTGAGAATCAAGAGTAAGTTCTTATGGAAAAATATGTGAATAATCTGAGACTAAAAAACAATTGCAGTAAAATAAAATATAACATCTAAAAGATAACAGGTTGGAGGGAGAAAATAGAATACTTCAAACCATGGAAAATGGAATTCGTACAGTAGAAGCAAATTTGAGAAATGGCTCAAAAGCATAACTTTAAAGAATAAAAGATTAAACATGATAAATAACAGTTGGACAGTATGTCTTAGAGACCTAAATTTTTTGAATAGTAATTATTTCTGAAGGAAAAAACAACAAAAACTATAAAAAAAAATAACAGCAGGGCCGGCCCGGTGGCTCAGGCGGTTAAAGCTCCATGCTCCTAACTCTGAAGGCTGCCGGTTCGATTCCCACATGGGCCAGTGGGCTCTCAACCACAAGGTTGACAGTTCAATTCCTCGAGTCCCGCAAGGGATGGTGGGCTCTGCCCCCTGCAACTAAGATTGAACACGGCACCTTGAGCTGAGCTGCCTCCCGGATGGCTCAGTTGTTGGTTGGAGCACAAGCTCTCAACCACAAGGTTGACAGTTCAATTCCTCGAGTCCCGCAAGGGATGGTGGGCTGTGCCCCCTGCAACTAGCAACGGCAACTGGACCTGGAGCTGAGCTGCGCCCTCCACAACTAAGATTGAAAGGACAACAATTTGACCATTGTTCCCCAATAAAGTCCTGTTCCCCTTCCCCAATAAAATCTTTAAAAAAAAAAAATAATAACAGCATAATCAAAGAAATAAGAAAAAAGTCTTTATTTAATGAAACATTTCAGCTTCAAAATGGAGCACCATTTATGAAAAGGGATTTATTAATTATCTGTTGCTATATAGCATATTAACCCACATTTAGCAGCTTAAAACAATAAACACTCATTGTCCCACTTGTTTTCTGAAGGTCCTTGATTTAGTTGGTTCATTCTTGAATGAGTCAAGCTGTCAATTGGGGCAGCAGTCATCTGCAGATAAAGTTTAAGTTTGATAATTAAAGTATTCAACACGCATATTGGCAAAACCTTAAGAGTTAGCGTGAAAACAAATCAAACATATATAGATAATAAACATACAAATAATTCAAAAAGAACTTTGAAAGAAATAATGGACATAGTTAAAAATGGAAAAATGATGAGTTTATATAATGGGAAAATAAGTAATAAAAATATGCTAACTGGGGCTGGCTCGGTGACTCAGGCGGTTAGAGCTCCATGTTCCTAACTCCGAAGGCTGCCAGTTTGATTCCCATATGGGCCAGTGGGCTCTCAACCACAAGGTTGCCGGTTCAACTCCCGCAAGGGATGGTGGGCTGTGCCCCCTGCAACTAGCAACGGCAACTGGACCTGGAGCTGAGCTGCACCCTCCACAACTAAGACTGAAAGGACAACAACTTGAAGCTGAACAGCACCCTCCACAACTAAGATTGAAAGGACAACAACTTGACTTGGAAAAAAGTCCTGGAAGTGCACACTGTTCCCCAATAAAGTCCTGTTCCCCTTCCCCCCCCCAAAAAAAGAAAAATATGCTAACTAAACTTGGAAAGTGTAGAAAAAAGAAATTGTGTATTGATAGTATAATAATCTCTGATTTACATTGCTCTAACTGCTTTTTAGGTATGAACTTATTATTAGGTGGGATTTTTGGATTGTAAGTGACATAAAGATAAATTATTTTAAGCAAAGGAATTTATTGGTTCACTTAATAGAGAAATTCAAATTATGCATCTGGCTCTACATGTGGCTGAGTTCAGGGCTGAGGTCAATGTCATCAAGTCTCTCTCTCTCTCTCTCTCTCTCTCTCTCTCTCTCTCTCTCGTTTTCCTTTAAATTAACTTTATTTCTAGGCAACCTCTACCTCTGTGTTTCCAAAGACAGCCACTGCCTAGGCTCTAGGCTAGCTCTAGGTTTACATCTTTAGAACCATGTCAGAGAAAAGAGCTCACCACTAGCTGGGTTCTGCCATCACCTCTTTCCCTGTAACTCCATCCAAACACATGGGGATGATTCTCATTATCCAGACTTGGGTTATAGGTGCCTGTCAAGAGGAGAGAGTGTCAACAGCTCCTGAACAAGAAAGGCTGCTCCAAAATAAAGCAATGAGGGGAAGACAAATAAAAGTGGGCAATGATTACTACAAATAACAATACCAACTTTCCTTGGTTTACTACAATCTAGATACTATAATATAGGTATATACACGACTGTATATGTATATGTATGTGTATGTGTATGTGTATATATGTATACATAATTTCATTAAAACCTCACAATACACTTCTGATGTATTATTATTCCCATTTTGCATGGCAGGAAATTAAGGCTCAGAGAGACGAAAATTTTTTCAGGTCTTACAACCAGTGAATTAAAGATACTTAATTCAAGCTCATGTCTGCTGAACTCCGGAGTCTGTCTATAATGTTAAAAAGTAATGGGGGACTCATACACAGCCCTGCCATCTAAGTAGAAGCAAACATTTAGGTGTATCTCTTTCCAGCTTTCTCTCATTTAATTACAGGTTTCTATTGCCAGTCTTTTTACAATTGTAAGGCTTTAATACTAGATTGAACTGGGCAGTCAAAATGGGACTCTAATGGTTATGGCAATATTTTTGTAAATCGAGAGAATTTCTTCTTTTTCTTAACTGTCTTTCTAAGAAATTCTCTTTTTCTGAGGCAAGCTCACTTTCATCTGTTCATCTTTGCTCATGCCAATGTGTTTCTTTGTTGATAGTTTTATTATGAAATATACATAAAAACAGAATATGTAACACATCTATTCAGTTTAAAGAATAGTAACAAAATGAACACTGATGTATCCCTCATAAAGAAAAGGAATGTTTTTAGGACCCATGAAGCCCTTCTAGTTATAACTTCCTCTTCCGAGATCACCACTAACCTGATTTGGGGTTAATATTTCTGTTGCTCTTCTCTCTAGTTTTATTACACATACTACATTAACTGTGTGACTGTTGGAAAGTCATGTAACCCCTCTGTGCTTAAGTTGCCTCATCCATATATTGAGAACAATGAGAGTACCTACTGCACAGAGTTGTTGTAAAGATTAAATGAGTTGATATAAAATGCTCAAATTTGTGCCTGGCACTAATCTTTTTAATTTATTTATTTCTGCTCTAGTCATTATTATTTACTTCCTCAGGCTACCATTGGGCTTAGTTCTTCTTTTGCTAGTTCTTTGAGGTGTGATGTTAGGTTATTTATGGGAGAGCTTTCTTTTTTCTTGATCTATGTATGCATTTATACATTTATAGCTATAAGCTTTACTTTTAGAATTGCTTTTGCTGCATCCCAGAAGTTTTGATGTGTTGTATTTCCATTTTCATTTGTCTTATTTGGCTCAACTTGAAGTACTGGATGGGTCAGTTGGTAGCACCTGCTGGCAGGTGGGCTTGCTATCTCGATCTTTAGTTGGGCAAGGCCACTGCCTGAGTTCTGAAACTGGGGTGGGGGAGGGGAGAGTGCTGCTTGCTGGGTTCCATGGTTGGGGGGGTCTCCTAACTGGGCTCCATGTTCAGGGGAGGCCCCTGGGTGAACTTCCTGGTTGGGTGGGGCGGCTGGCTGTTTTGTGGTCAGCTGTGGCACTAGCTGGCCTCTGCCCTCACATCTGGTCAGGCAGGTTGCAGGCTGTGTTCACTGTCAGGGCAGTACCACTGACAGGACTCTGCAGTGGGGGAGGGCTATGGGCTGTGCTCCACAATTGCTCCAGCTCAGGTGGGGCCTCAGGCTGGCTGAGTGGCCCCAGGCTAAGCTCTAGGATTAGGTGGGGCCAACGGTTATACCCACTGAGCTGGAACTGGGCTGGTCTTCGGCTGTGCTGTGCTGTTGGGTATGGTTGCTGGCTGGGCTCTGAGGCGGCTTAAGATCACTGCTCAGGCTCTCTGGTTACGCGTGGCCAGAGGCTATACTCACTAGCTGTGCGGGGCTGCTGGCTTGGCTCTCTGCCTAGGTGGGTTGTCGATTATGCTCCATGGTTGCCAGGCATCTGAGGCCATGCTTCCCAGAAGGATGGAATTGGAGGCTAGGCTTAGCAGTTGGGCAGGACTGTGAATCTGCTCCCCTGCCCGGGCAGAGCCATAGAATGAGGTTCATGCTAGTATGGCTTGGGATCCAAATCAGGCAGAGCTGACAACCAAGCTCCCTGGCCAGATGGGGCCAGTGGCTCAGCTCTGCAGATGGGCAGAACCACATGCTGGTATCTTGCTTGGGCACTGCTACAAGCAAGAACTTGATCCACCCAGCTCTGAATGTGGTTGCTGTAAGTCTGCCCCTGTCTCCATCTCCATCTGATCCCACGTGGTCAAACTCTTCAGATTCCCTCAGTGATCCCCATGAGGTGAGACCTGAATAGGCCTCCTGGGAAGTATCCTGGGGGAAGGGCAACGCTTTCCAAATGAAGCCACTCTTCTTACCCTTATAACGAGGTCCTTGTTGCTGTCTGTGCTCCAGGGGGTGCTTCAGCCTCACCCCCATGTTCTGGGATTTTCACAGTGGTGTCTTGTCTATAGATAGTTGCTAGTTGGTCTTCTTGTGAGTGAGGAATGACCTATATCACCATCTTGATCCAGGAAAGTGCAATTTCTGCAGGAAAGGGATTGGTTTACCTGGTTTATTTAACCCAGAGTTTCTTAAGCACCTCTTACTAGGAAACCCTTCCCACAGAGACCCTTTTAATAGCCATGTAACCCACTTTGAGAGATGTTGTCTGAGATGATTCCCTGATGTAAAACAGAGCTAGAACCCCATAAAGTCTACTCACTTATGTTTTCCCTATGAAAACATTAATGAGTAATTATAAATGATTACTATAAAATTTATATTTAAAGGAAAATAGCCTTTATAAAAATATTGTGATAAATTTCTTGTTACATTAAAACTATTTATTTCCACTACCTTAATTTTGTATTATGTATTTTAATAGTGTCTTTAAAATTGTATTTTGCTCTAAGGAGGAATGTTTAGCTGTCACTCATTTTTTTTTCAAGATGTAAAAAGGCCCCAAACATTATTCACAGCTCCTGGCTGATTCTTGCAACTACCAGAAGGTGCTGGAATTAAGTGTCTTTCCTGCAAATTCTAATGGCAATAGCAAAAGTTTCTAATCTTATGTTCTGATAATCTTAGGCTGCCAAAGATTCTGAATATTCTTTGGATGTATGAGAACTACATTAAATTTTTTTCACTCAAACAACTGCTGTCTGTTTCCTTCAACTTGGCAATCTTTTGGAAGATAGATTGGCAGTGGGACGTGTTCCTCAGAATGATGTCGTTCAGATAGAAGATTCGGAGTCACCTGACTCCTTGTCCTACCTGCAGTGATGTTGTTAATTAATTTCATTTAATACTTACATCAGGCCCAAGGGGATAGTTCTGTTCCAGCTATTCTCTAGTGCTCATGTCCACTTTAGTATTTGATTTTTAATCTAACCAATGCTTGGTGCACAGACTGCTTTCTCTCTCTCTCTCTCTCTCTCTCTCTCTCTCTCTCTCTCTGGCTTTAAAAGGATTATAGAAAGAGCGGGGGGAAGGAGCATAGCTTTTTGTTTGTTTGTTTTTAGTAAGTTCCCAGGAATATGACACTGTGGGCAGTAATCAGAACCACCATGGACGAGGTCTCCCTCCCGACTTTCCTCCGCCACATGGAGCTTTGGAATCAGCCTGTTTCACGTCTCTACCCCTCCTACCAATCTCGACATGGTTTCTTCTTTATATCTTTACTTATAAAACTTCTGTTCAGCCAGATTTCAGATGGTCCTCCAGGTTCATTGCTCTATAATTTAGTTGTGTTTTAATGTGTTTGTGGAAGTAAGCAGGCACAGTGTTTACGTACTCTGTCATCTTGGGTCTCCTCAGAGTTTTATCCATTAATTCTTTCTTCCATGCCTTGTCTTTAAGACCATCCTGAGGAAATTTCTTTCAGACATTTGGTAAAACTGAGATTCAGTGAGTGATGGCAGCATGTGGATCCTGGTACTAGACTGACGTGGTACCATACAGACTTTGTCTCTTAGGACGCTTGTTTTCCTGCCCCATAGTATATAGTGATGCCATCTACTGACTTGTATAAATTATAGACAGATATATATCAATATTTATTCTCCTTGCCTAGGATTTTATTTTTTTATATCCTACAGAAGTAATACAAGAGAATAAAAATAAACAAACAATGAAATAAGGGTGAAGAAGAAATGAGGTAAACGTCAAATACGTGCCATAGGTCCTGTGTAATGGTTTGTAAGGGTGTGCATTGCAATTGTGTGTGTGATTCCTGGTAATCAAAGCAAGAGCGTAGTAAATAGGATGAGTAATGATAGTTTCAATGTCCATAAAATAAAAATTTACCTCCCTCCCAGGAGATTCAGAACCTGTCTTGTACCAAGATCTGAGAAAAATTTCTCTGGAGGTTCCACAGAAAAGGTACTACATGGTCAGGCAATTAACACCTCCCAGGACATGCCTGCTATACAGGCAAGAAGGGCCTTATAGGACTTTGTTTTAGTAGCCTTCAATGTTGCATAGTCAGCTCTCTAATGTCTCACTGATGGAACAAGTTGAGGGCAGCTTGTCTCTGAGACCATCTTCCACAAATATGATTTCTCCTAAGTGAACTTTGGATGAGAATTGGCCTAGCCTGGAGTTTGCCTGGGGGTACACCTTAGGTCTTATTGGACACAGTATCATCTCATAATGTGATTAGAGTTTAAACTTTTTTGTGCTGTTTTGGCTTTAGGGGTGAGAAATGAGTGATTTGGTTAACAATAAAACAGGACCACACTGGGCAAGAAAGTCCTTTACTCCTTTTGGCATCTTTCACATTCAGGCTGTACCTCTATGAACACGTTGATTAGCTCCCTTTTGCATTTAGTTGGATATTTTATGTCTCTGTCTTTGTGACATATCTGTGGGATCTGGCTGTCAAACAGACTCATTACATAAAGTATTTCCTGATGCTTTTCAAGGACTTGGGCTGTTTGGTTGGTGGATCCTCCCTGGTGACATGGCAGTCATCAGAGGAGGATTAGTTGTCTGGTGGAAACAGTGCTGCAAAATCCAGCCTCCAGGAGTGAGTGCGATGCAGGGAGCGTGGAGACATATGTGGAACTCCTGGGTTGGTAATGATTTCCACTTTTTCAGGAGTGTCACAATCATTTCTCACAATATCTATGTGAAGGGAGGTGATATCAGCCCTGTTTTATAGACAAGTAGCTGACAGATATTCATATCAAGAAAGAGTTCTGAAGTCAAACTCCTCATTGAGGAAAGTATGTTTTTTATTTTCCAAGATAGCCCTTTTCTTGACTTCTATCCATGGTTTTAAATCTTTCAAAAGCAACTCAAGTCTCAAATTTTCTGTAAAGCTTTTCCTGACCTTTTCTGATTGAGCAAAATTTTTCTTCCTGCAGGCTCCATGGGAGCTTAATGCAAACCTTTACTTTAGAATGCATTGTAGTTATTTGCTATTGTGAGTTTCTTAAGGTCAGGGGCAATCCTTTTTCATCTCTGTAAGCCTGTTGCCTTGCATGATATTTGAACATAGGCCCGATAGAGGTATTTAATATGACCTTCTCCTAGTGATCAATTTATTCTGGAACTTTCCTTTTGTTGTAAGAGATTACCATATATATGAGATACCATTATAGAAACCAAGAGTTATTTTTTGATAGACAATGAAAACCAGGTTTGACCTTGTTTAACCTTTCAGGAAACCAAGAAATTTCACCGCTCACCTGAGAACCCTACAGTAATACTAATGAAGTCGTGTGTTTGCAATAGGAAGGATAGATAATTCCATATCGCTCTTCCCTCTCCTGATTGATACCTTAAAAGCAGATATTAATAAGATGCAAATATTGTGTTTGTAAATAGTGTTGCATTATTGTGCTGGGTCATTACATATGTATTGACAGTTGGAACTCATGAAGAGCTACAGTAACTGCAAAGTAGCCCCTGTGCATATACTAAATGGTCCTTACTACAAGCAGTATTCCAGGTATCAGCTGGCCTGTGTCACAGGAAAGACGGCTTCTGTTGACGCTTAATACCATTTACCCATAGTCTTTGATCTGGAGTAGTTGTGTTCCTCTCTTTTCTCTTCTACCAACTGAGTAGAGTGATATAGGACTATCATTACTTGAGTGTTAATGGTAGGATTAGTAGAGGAGAATAGTTCTGATCTTACAGATTGAGAAATATAGGTGGGTTAATTAGCTATTCACTGTTAGAATATGAAAGACTGAGGTGACAGAAGCAATTTCATTGAAGTGAAATGGAAAAAGGCATCGTAGCTTGACTGAACAGTCTTAAACTGTTACCTTGAGTTGCTGAGACTCCTGGAAATAATCTGAGTCTCAAAATCAGGGCCATGTTTTGCTCATCTTTGTATCCCTGAGACTAAACAGAGATTATCAAGCAGATGGTAAACATTTTGAAGGATGTATGGAGTGAAATAGAGGAAAGTTATGGGCTTTGGCTCGAACAGATCCATGTTCAGATCTTGGCTGTACTAGGGTAGCTCTAAACAAGTTCCCTCAGTGTCTCTAAGACTTGAAAGAACTGGGAGACGTCTAATAATTTCTGCAGACTTCTGAGGTGACATTTCTGGGACTTAGTTTTCAAAGGAGAATGCTCTCAAAAGAGAATTAATGCATAGGCCTCTTTTCCACAAGGACCCAGGGCATTTAATTGTCAGTTTCCTGTGAAGGACAAGTGGGACTGAGGCTCTTCTCCCCATTGTGTAGTCAAGGTCCCGAGTCCCCAGACAGACTTGTTCAAGGTCCCTCTGCTCTCTCTACTAATTAGACTTCCTCTCTTAAGTTATAAGTCTGAGCATTTAATGAATAAAATGGTGAGCAGATGGAGAAGACGGCACTCTTTGATGGAATTAAGTTCCAGAGATCCCCAAGGACAGGTTTGGTAAGGGGGCTTTTGGTTGTAACTCAGGAGTTAGGCAGACTTCAGTTGGAAAATCTCATGGCTGAAAATTCTTACTCAATGGGAGGCTGTAAACCCAGCAATCTGTTCTAGATAAACGTAGAGCCAGGAGCAAATTGATTTCACATGTACTGCTTGATTTGCATGTTTAACCCTTCTCTGATGGTGAGTTTGGACTGGCCCAAGAGCTGAGTGTATGAATAACGGAGGGTCTTGAAGTAGTTGACTTCATGTTGCTGTAATATCAAGTACAGCTTTGTTTAGGATTTAGGACTTTATTTTAGATTCTGGCCAAGACAACTTGTGGGTTCAATATAACATGGCAGATCAAAATTTTACCCAATTCAAGTGCTCCACCCACAAAAATGGATGCCTTTAAGTAAAGAAAATTAACTACTAAGATCAGCAAAGATCTCATGGGACTTGATCTCATGTCTCTCTAGCTGTGGTTTTATTTATTTATTTATTTATTTATTTATTTATTTATTTATTTATGGAACAAGCAACTTAAAACTATGGCTCAGCTGAGACACCTGCTGCTTTGTTGTTTTCTGTCTTGGACTCTGAAGTTCCCTTTCTTTTGGCTTGAATTGTGTGTGTGTGTGTGTGTGTGTGTGTGTGTGTGTGTGTGGTGGCATTTTGGTGGGAGACAGAGACTGATGGAAGATCTCTCTGTGTTTTTTTCTCTTTGAGTTTGCTAGCTTGTATCTCCTGATCTACTAATTTCTTCAGGCCACTTTCTTTCTTGGCTAGTATATTATCCCGGTTCAGTAATTAATCCTTACTCAATATGGGAAATACAGCAGTGGTATGAAGGAATCCAGTTATTTAAATGGTGCATAAACCTTTTTAAGGTTTGATTTGGCTTTCATTAAATCAATTTTAGAGGTTATGAAGAAAGTGTAGATTATTGCTATTTATTATTTACCTTCAATTTGTACTCTAACAATAATTTTTTGTGCTGAAATGGACAGCAGTGAAGCACTAATATGAATTGTGGGCCTATGCACATTTTCCACTGGTTATTCTTTTATTTTACTAGCATGCATTTTTTTTATGCCATTGGAATAAAGCTATGTAAATGTGGGGACCACATATCTAGCTCAAGCCATTAATTTTTTTTTTTTTTAAAGATTTTATTGGGGAAGGGGAACAGGACTTTATTGGGGAACAGTGTATATTTCCAGGACTTTTCCCAAGTCAAGTTGTTGTCCTTTCAATCTTAGTTGTGGAGGGCGCAGCTCAGCCCCAGGTCCAATTGCCATTGTTAGTTGCAGGGGGCGCAGCCCACCATCCCTTGTGGGAGTTGAACCGGCAACCTTGTGGTTGAAAGCCTGCGCTCCAAACAACTGAGCCATCTGGGAGCTCAACGGCAGCTCAGCTCAAGGTGCCGTGTTCAATCTTAGTTGCAGGGGGCGCAGCCCACGATCCCTTGCGGGACTCGAGGAGTCGAACCTGGCAACCTTGTGGTTGAGAACCCACTGGCCCATGTGGGAATTGAACCGGCAGTCTTCGGCGTTAGGAGCATGGAGCTCCAACCACCTGAGCCACCGGGTTGGCCCTCAAGCCATTAATTTTTATTGCTATTGACTTTTTTCATTAATTACCTTTTTAAGAAGTGATTTTTCTCATGTCCATTTTTAATCTTACAGAGAATTGTAGATCAAATTTTAGGAAAATTTGCTCAGTTGTTTGGGAGATATCCAAATGCAAAAGCAGAAAAAGTATTTGTCAGCCATTCAAAAAATTATTCAGATCTCTGTTGTATTCAGAAACCTTGAAAATAGATCAATTTACATATGACATTTATTATAGCTATTTATAGTTTGATTTACAAAATATGCTCAGCAGGGTAACTTGCTAGATGCATACTAAAAGCATGAATACTTAAAGACATTTTTAGCTAAAGCTAAAGTTTAAGCTGAACTCTTGCTCATTCAGTTTGGTTGAAATGTGTGTGTTGTTGAATTGGATATGTTTTGTCTATAAAAAAGATAAATGAATATGCCTTTATTAAAATAAGGTATTATAAAAAATAAAATAAAGTATTATATATTGAAGGGTTCTATATAGGTTTTTACTTTTAATTCTATTACTTCTCTCATTAAATTCAAATTTGGAACAAGTTATACCAGGCACTGCAGGAAACGGAAGAGAAATATAAGAATATAAGACACGATCTCTTCTTTTGAATCCAACAGTTTAGTTAGGGAGATAAGGCTAGTGTGTGTGAAACCATCAAGGCTGTCGGCAAGACAGTACATAATGGGATGGTACATTGTGATATATGGATTGTAATTACCAAAGAACTTCAAAGAAATGACAGAAGAATGTGGATTCGAATAATCAGAAGAGAAGAGTTAGTGTACCGGTTGTGCCAACTTGAACAACTTAAAATTCAAGCTTTTTGGATTCATTTGAGTCTTCAAAACAGCAAATTCATCCAGCTTTCCTTTGGTTGAATCACCTCCTAGAGCTCCTTTCATGTGTATGTTAGTCTTTTCTTATTTTATCTTCTCATAACCTCTGCCTAATATTTTCACATCTTTTGTCTCTTTGAGATTCATGCTGAGCAATTTCCTCATCTTTACGTACACCAAGACCCTCTTAGGCTATGTTGGCTCTGCTGTTTAATGCACTTCCTGAATTTTATAATTTCAATGGCAATCTGTATTTTTTATTCCTAGAAATTTTACTTACTTTTATTTTCAATGTCTTCTTTCTGAGCTTTTTCTTTCCTGATTTTAATTTTTAAATAGTATAGTTGTCTTTTTTTTTAAAAAATGTCAAAATGTGTTTGATTTTATTACTATTACTTCAGATTATATAGAGAAGATGAACATAAATATATGAATAAATCATTCCTCCAGAAAGAGATGTTTTAAAATAATCCTCTCATTAATGAAATATAATACATAATAATATTGTAATTATACGACCTGAGAATATAGATAATCATATTTCTATAAAAACAATATAGAGAATGATATTTGACCAAAATGCACTTTTTGAACCACATATAAAAGAGAATAAAACACTGGGTAATCACATCAAAATTGAATGTAATTGAAAATACTGGGTTTATGATTTAGATAACAGTCACCTATAAAAGAAAATTTACTCAAACTGCCGAATATATTCATAAAAGTTAATTTCAATCATGGAAGTATCCACAACCAAGTAATGCAGGGTCAGTCCAGCCTCTCCACAGTGCAACCTGGGTAGGAAGTTTCCTGCATTTTATGCAGCATTAAATGTGTCTAGATGGAGGCTGGAAAAAGATCTACCAATAAAGGGACATGATGTTTCCTACAGAAATCACATAATTAAGAAAAGCACTGGAGATGGTGGCGTGGGGGTGACAGGATGAGAGAAGATCACTAAGAGCGATACCGTGAAGAAGTGGCCTGATGGACACGAATGTGCTACAGAAAAATGGAAGAATCTGAGTGAATCTGAAAGAGAATCCATGATGGGGGAGCTCGTGGAAAAGTCTGAGGAATCTGCTGCCTCAGAGGAAACTAACATCAAATGTGTATTTGATTTCCAGATGGGCAGAGCCAGCAGTCAGAAGAATGTGCTGTAACTCAGGCCCACTGGATTCCCACACATCTCTGCCTCCTGATGGTGAACTGAGAATCATGGCTTCTTCACTTCAGCCTTCCAACCTCATGCGTCTTCCTCTTCTCGAGACCTCAGAAGCATAATCACGAGGACTCTGGGCTAGAGCTTCCCACCTCACCCATGCTGACAGCACAATTCAGTGGAACAATTTGGACATGAGCTTTCATTGTCATGCCAAAGTCTCTAATTTTCACTCAATGCGTAACATCTAATTCCAGCCAGTGACAACACAGATGTACTCTCCACTGGAAACAAACGAATGTGGAATTTACCTCTTTCAATAAGAAAGACAGAAGGGAAAGGTAGACATCTAGTCACAAAATGCCAGTGTACACAGCAGTGGACCAAAAGAAAAACTTCAACAGTTCAGCTCTCTACCATGATCACTTAGGAAAAACATAATAATAATAAGAAATAGTCACAAAACTGTTCATGTAAAATTATATCAAGCTTCACATAAAAAAGAAAAAAACCCTACTTATTACCAGTGGTTGAAAAGACACTGTAATTCAAATGAGACAACTTTTATATAACTGTGCAATTATTTAAAATCTGAGATAATAAAATATGTACAGTAGAGATGAAGGGGACATAGAGGGATATTTATTACTTCAAGTGTTCATATCAAAACATGAACTAGAAATTAGTAGCAGTATATCTTTCTTAAGCTTTTTTCATATCTTCTTTTATGTCCTTAATCATTTAAACATAATTATTTTCTAGTCTTATTCAGATTATTTAATTATCTGAATTTATTGATGATCGAATCTGAAGTTATTGTGCACATGGTGGATAGAGTCCTAGTGTATTTATAAATATTGCTCATGTATTTACAATTATTAAGCTCCAAGTTCATCTTCATTGTCACTTTATCTGTGGGACTCCTACGTGGCTGGAATGGGGGAAATAGCCTTTCAGAGTTGTTTTACATTAGCATTCCAGGGTATTAACAACCTGGGACAAATTTTCATATTGATTTCTTAGATTGAGAGTTGGCACATCATGTGGCTATTATAAACTCAAATTAAAAAATCTGTGAGTGTGTGTGTGTGTGGGGGGGTGGGGGGTGGGCGGGGCCAGACCCAGATTAGATTCATTCCTAGGAGAGACTATTTTTTCCACCCAAAGTGAGGCCTAAACAGAACTTTTTTTGGATGTGTTTCTGTGCTTCTGGATGGTTTATTATTTTTTTTCCTTAATCTACCTTTCATGAAGGTGGATCTTTAAAAGGTTGTACGTAGTTTGAAGCAGAGACCGGAATTCTAATTCCCACACAGATTAAAAAACAAACAAACCCAAAACCCCTAGGATGCCAAACCCAGCAATGTTCCGCGCCCCTTCCTCTTTACCTTGCAGAGATGATATCCACTGGAAGGCCTTTCTCTCTGGTTTTTAGTGGCTTCTTGTTTCTGGAATTTGAAAATTTAATTTTCTTGCAAACTCACTTATGCTATTAAAGAATGCTTGCTATATTTTATCTAATATCTTTAGATTGTACTGTAGAAGAAAGAATTTCAGGACTTTATTTTTTTTTCTCAGAAGCAGATCTTTAATTCTTTATTACTCTTCTCCTCATAAAGATGTTCCAAACCTTCTTATCCTTTCGAGCTTCATGAATGGATTTTCCCTTTGCTTTCCAACATTATCAATGCATCTCTCTTTTTTGGGGTGTCTTTCTGTCTGCCTAAAATAAGCACAGATCTCCTTCACTTTGAAAACGTTTTCAGTTGACTTTGCCGTTTCTTATGTCTGACCTAATTCTTTTTTGCTTTTCACATTTGGAGCCACTGATGGAGTTTTCTGTTAATGTATTGCTAGCTGTACTATCTGATAATCAACTCATCTCTGAATGTCTTATAATATGACTTTCATCTCTAGCTCTCCACTGAAACTACTCCCTCCATCCTTCACCAATGATAACACGTATATTATATCCAAGAGGCCTTTCTCCTCTCCCAGGTCGACCAGTACGTATTTTGCTTTTCTGAGGTTTTTCTGTTGACATTCTACTGTTTTAAACTTTATTTCTTTGAGCCTCATTCCAGAATATTGTTCTCATTCTTCTCTGTTCTTCTCCTAGCTGTCTAGCCCCTCTTCTCTGACGTTTCCTTGAATTCTTTTCCCTTCCCATCCTTTAAATATGGGTGGCATTTCTCTTCTGGATTCCAGGTTGTTTTTCTATATTATTTTCACTCCCATGTCACTTTTGTAAAGATAATTCACGAATCTCTACTTTTACCCTTATATCTCTTAAATTAAAATTCTTGTTTTTCAGTTGCCCCTCAGATACTTTCCCCTGCACTTCCTGCTGACATGTCATATTGAATTATTGGATTTAATACCAAACTCACGCTTCACCCTCCTCAAACAAGCCATTCTTGGGATTTACCTAATTCTGTCTGTTATCACTATTCTCGTCTCTTAGACTTAAAAAATGATTAGAGAAATCTTTCACTCCTGTCCATTTTTTCTTTCCAATTTCTCAATGATTCATCCCTTATTTTCCAGTCTTATTGTGTCTCTCCCTGTTTGTACCACTTTTGTACTATTTGTCTTCCTAGGGTTTTATCCAACACATGCTCACTTTTCTATATTCCACTCCACTCACTAGCTCAGATTAGCCTATTTAACTCACCAGTGCCATATCATTACCCATTCAAAAACTTTAAATGACTACCAAATACTAATAGGATTAATCCCAAACTCCTTATTCCTGTGGTTAGGGAAAAAAAAAAAAGCCTGGAGAATTCAGTGGTGTTGTGCTAGGTTTGACTATCACTCTATGACTAGTGGGTTTTGTGCACATGGTGAAATCACTAGTCACCAGGTGAAAGATCTCTTTCCTTAAAAATGACTTACTAGCAAAAAGAAAACAAAACCAAAGCCCAAAACACCTGAGAGATTTTTCCAAAAGAGGAGAGCCAAATGGTCAATAAAAGATGAATAGATGCTCAACCACAATGAGATGTCACTACATACAACCAGAATAGATCAAATAAAAGATAAACTGTACCATATTTTGACAAGGATATGCAGCAACGTGAATTTTTATATACTGCTGGTCCGTGAACAAAAAAGCCTATTCCTAGGTATATACTTAACAAAATGTTTACATATATTATTACCAAAGGACATGTACAAAGATGTTCACCATAATGCTATTCAAATAAACCAAAAAAACCTGAAACTACCCCCAAACCATAGAATGGGTAAGTAAATTGTGGCACCTTCACAACTGGAATAGTATTCAGCAGCAAGAATGAACAAACTGTGCAACATGAATGACTCTCACAAACACAATGACAGAGGCCAGACGCGTATGAGTACATACCATGCGATTTCATTTCTAGCATGTGCAGAAGCAGGGAAAACTCGTTTGTGCTGTGGTTACCTTTGGGGTGCTCACTGGAAGGAGCGCAGGGGGTTTGGTGCTGTTAGTAAGTTCTTTTCCTGAGCCTTGTGGCTGGATGTACGGGTGTGTTCAGTTTGTGAGCACTTATTGAGCTGTATACCGATGGTATGTGCACTTCTGCTGTGTAGATTATGCTTTAATAAAAGATTTTAAAATGGGGACCTAGGGTATCTGTAGACAGTGGCATCAGTGTAGTAAGCAACCTCCCCAAATCTCTTCCCCAAATGATATGAAATAACTTTATAGGTACAAAAATTCTAGGCAAACATTAAAGTCTAAGAACGCTGAAACAGTAAAATCACTGAGAGTAAAAAGAGAAAAGTCAACTAATGCCAGTACTGTGGTCCATAGGCTCCCTTCTCATACCATGGGGTTTGGTGGCAAGCAAAGGCAGATTGAGAGAAACTGTGGGGACACAGAGGAGGTACACTAGTGAAGGGGCCTGGGGTGAGTTGGAGTGGCCGCCAGAAAGGTTACGTCCATCCAAAGTCTGTAATGCCTAAAAGGGTAACCAGGTAGATCAGAGCATGGCAGCAGAGAAGGGATTTCAAAGTATTCAGTCTTAAAGGACCAGGTATACTGAATAAAGGACCAGATATGCAATTTAAAAGGGATAGACTCTATCTTAAAGGGAAAACCTGATTTAAAAGAACAGGTATGATTTAAAAGGATAGTCTTCCGGGGAAAAAAGCTTCTGAGGAGGAAAAAGGCAAAAAAGAAAAGAAGAAGCACCCTTTGGAAATCAGGTGGTAAAGGGGAAAAGAAGAAAAAAGGAGAAATTCCATTTTCCTATAGGACGAAAGAGAACCAAAAAACTGGAAGTCTCACAATTTCCCTCAACCACTGAAACAGTCAGACAAAGCCCCACTAAAGTACCTGGACCTTTCTAGATCAAAAAGCTATTAAACCAAGACTCTTCTAAAACACTGCAATATCATAAAAATAAACAAAAAGAAAATAAAGTTTATGGAGAAATATTTCAGAAAATCAGGAAATGAATTTGCATGCCAATCAACTGAGGAAAATTTCCTTCCTGAAAAACAACCATGGAGCAGAAGAAAATTGTAAGTCTATATTCCAAAAAGAATGAAATATATTGAAACAAGCGTCTGAGGATATGAAAAACCACTTAAAATCTGAAATCCGAAAACTCAGGAAAAGAACTGGAAGAAAAAGACAAAATTATCTCAGAAATGAAGAACAAATTACAAGATGCACAAGGAGAATGTACCAAATGAAAATTTAATGAAGGGCAGGAAAAACAACTAAGGGAATGGAAATGAGTTAAAGAAAAAAGAAAAAAGGCTCAGGAAGTAGTAGAAATGAAAGACAGACAAAGAAAGACTAATATTCATATTATCTGAATCCTCAAGAAGAAAAATAAAACAATGGAACAGAGCTAATATTTAAAAGCATAATCCAAGAAAACATCTAGGAGTAGGAAAAACCCAAATCAATACATCGGAAGGGCTCATCTGGCAAACTAACCTAGAACTAGCAATTCTCAGATATAGCCCAATGCAACTATTAGTTCTCAAAAATAAAGATGAAATCCTCAAGGTATCCCTCGAGGCAAAAAGATAAAGTTACTTGCAAAGACAAAAGAATTAGATTAGCATCAGACTTTCAAAACTAGAGCACAAAACAAGGCAACAACGGCTATGTTTGTGTTCCTACATGTCTCCTTGAGATTTGTTCTGGGATGCAGGTAAGTTACTTAGAAACTGTTCAATCCTTTCTAGTCTTGCTGTTATAATTTGTTAGGTGGCTCCTGAGTGGTGTTCAGTCTGGGGTAATTATTCCCCACTACTGAGGCAAGACTCCCTGAGTACTCTTCCTAAGACCCCGGGAATTTTTCCCTCTTGGCTGGTGGGAATAGGCTCTACCTGCTCTGTGCGAGCACTGCTTCCTCTAATCTTTTTGGATGGTCCTCTCCCTAGTCTTGGGTCGTTCTCCATGATGCATGCACTGATCAATACTCTGCTGAATACTCCAGCGGGACCCTCTGCAGATTTCTGGGGTTCTCTCTCTGTGCTCCAGCATTCTGTCTGATGATCTCTAGCTGCCTTTGTCTCCTCTGCAGACTGTCTGTCTGTCTCTTCAACTCAGAGCATTTTTGGGTCTCTGCTTCAGTTACCACTCCCTGTTCCATGGCCTGGAAATTCTCTCAAAGCAGGAAACCTGGACGATTGCAGAGCTTACCTCATTTGTTTCCTGTCTGAGATATCACTGTCATTCATTGCCTGATGGCCAGTGTCTTAAAAACTGTTCCTTCATGTATTGTTCCAATGTCGATTTCTGGCTTTGGGAATTGTACTATGGTTATATAAGATATTAACGTCATGGAAAGCTGGGTGAAGGATACACAAACATTTTCTGTACGACTTGTGCAATTTTCTGTGAGTCTAAAATTAATTCAAAATAAAAAATTAAAACTAGTTCCAAACGAGGGGTTTAACTTGACAATTTAAAAGTTATTTAAAGCATCTATTCTTTATTTTTAACTCTGTTGCATATTAGTCTTCCATATAAGTCTTATAATTGAACATATGCTTAAATTTTTTATCTCTGCTTATGCATTCAGAAAAATGCCATTCTTAATATAATTTTCTCCTCTGCATATTCCGTTAGTACCTCTCACCTTAAGGCCCAACTCAACTATCACCTGTTCTATGGAGTCTTAAACAATCACCCAAGTTGGAAGAGATTTAACTTCATATAAATACTGGAAACACTTTGCTTATTACTTCGTGGAATGTAAGACTGCATTGTAATCAGTATAAGGGGTACATCTATAAACGATCTCTGTAGTCGTCTCCTATACACATACTTGGATTGAGTCCTAACTGAGTATTGAAGGAGGGATTAGATTTGGAAGGATAGAAAGAAGGAAAGAAGACATTTCAGGGGGGGATATCATCACAGGCAAAGGCATGATACAGAAATAGATATGGCAGAAGCAGGGATAAGAAATGCTAAGGAGAGGACTTGTATTGGGTTGTAATCCCACCTTTAAAAAAATAATATTATAAAGGAAATTCTGATTTGGAACAAGGGCAGGGAGGTTTTGGATTTAGAGACTACATGAACTTGGAAAGCCACCTAACTATCTCTGGGCCTCAAAGTTCTCATCTGTAAAGCACAACTAATAGAACATACTTCATAAGTTATTTGTGAAAAATAATTTTTAGAACATAAGTTAATTCAAATATATGGTGATAGAAGGAGAACTGACTCTGGGTAGTGAACACACAATGCGATATATAGATGACATATTATAGAATTGTATGCTTGAAACGTATATAATTTTACTAACCATTGTCACCCCAATAAGTTTAATAAAAAATATGTAAGTTAAGGTACTTTGACAACTATATATGATACATGATTTTTCGTAACTTCCGGTTTTATATCTATAATAAAATATCTGTAAAATGACTTGCTTTTTAAAAAATGAGTAAGTGATTGAGACTTGTTTGAAGATACATAGTTCCTTGGAGTATCTGATTATAGCTAGGTGCCCACAAAGATTAAAATTCTCTTTTCTCTACCCCTTTTCTTCTTTACTAAATGAAGAGCTAAGAAATCACTCTAGAATAGTTGATAGTAACTACTCCCCTGACTGAGGACAGTAATGTAAGCATCTTGAAAACATTCAGTGTTTCCCTTGGAACAGCAATTCAGTTTTGGGTAATGGGATGTAGGCTCTTTTAGAAGAATGGGTGAGACCTCCCAAGAGTCATCAAAGATAGGGATAAGACAAGTAGCACCCCTATCCAGGGAAATGCAATGTAAGAGAGCTCTTTCTGTTTTAAAAGATTAAAAGGAAAACTTGCCCAATACCTATGGTAAGTCTCCGGGGATCAAGATGGAAAATGGGGATCCTGCAATTGGCTGGCACACCAAGATGGTTGTGGAAATGCGTCCTAAGAGCCGAGCACACAGAGCCACACCTGTATGGTCCAAATGTGGGACCCCGGGCCAATACAGCACTCAGACTGGGATTACCTTCTTTTGAAAAGCTGTGCCATGTGCCCTGTGCTGGAATTTGGATCAGTGAGCATCATCACCAAGTAGATTAGCATCCTCAGTGACCAGGAAGAACCAGGCTTTAACCGTGACATTGTGTGGCCCCAGGAAGCAGTGGTGTCACTGCATTGGATCATTCCCACTCTTTTCCTGCCTGACTCTATGGCTAGACTGTCTCCTCCAACCCAAAAAGTTTTGGGATGGCATAAATCCAGTGGTATGCTGACAAATGTTTAACAAATGGCTCTCTGAAAAACAAAAACAACAAAAAAACCTCTTATTTATAACACTGGCAATATCCATGGTGTAAATACACCCACCGTGGCTGATTTCAAGGTGCAGCTGTGGTGTCACTGAACATGGTATTGGGAGGGGACGTGCAGCCATCCACCATTATATAGTACTTCTACCGTGCAGATACAATGGACGTAAATAAGCTTAAAAGCATTTATAACAGTGAAATGCAGTACAGTGATTAGGAAGTGATAGGTTTTGAAAATTTATTACCTTTGTTTTTAATGTAAATTATTTCTTAAGTTTACATAACATAA
This sequence comes from Rhinolophus sinicus, assembly GCF_036562045.2. Classification (NCBI taxonomy): domain Eukaryota; kingdom Metazoa; phylum Chordata; class Mammalia; order Chiroptera; family Rhinolophidae; genus Rhinolophus; species Rhinolophus sinicus. The sequence continues at coordinate 66,988,315 of NC_133754.1, forward strand.
TTTTGAATAATGGCTGTATTTACCAACTGCCTTCCAAATTCCTGAAAAGTTATTACTCAGCAGCTGATGAGACTAGCTCCAGTAAATCACTGGCTAAATCTACGGGATTTGGGATGGAAAGAACCTCAAGGATGAGATAAAATTAGAAAAATGATATATACAATTGCTTTTGTATCCTGGGTTTGTAGAGTATTCATATAGGTTATGTAGTCCTGGGTCCCAAATCCCCCAAATCTGAGAAAAAATAGTGAAACAAGGACACAGTTTTGAGGATTTAATAACCCCAGAAGTCTAGACGTACCTTTTCTTAAGTTCAGAATCCCTGAGCATTTAGGCAGAGTTGTGTTGCTTTCCTCGTGGAAATGAGGTCTCATTATCAGAGTTTCTGTCCTGTCTATTCAGACTGTTTTCCTGGGAAGGAGACATGACAATGAATATTTTTGTTATGGCTAATGCCATTGCTTCCTTAGGACAGTGGCCAGAGAAATACATTAGCTGAGTTGAGTGAGCTGGAACTAGTGACGCATCAGCTCAACCTCTTCTGCTTTTCTGTTCATTCCTTCTTTCATTCACTCAACCAAGAGCTATTAAACCCCTACTAAGTGCCAAGAATTGTATTAGCATCAGGAATATAAAGATGAATAAGATGTTAACTGTGCCCTCACGGTGCTGGCAGAGTCCCAGGCAATCTTTGTTCACCTTATATGTGAAAGAGCACCCTGGGAAGCACATGTGAAGTTATGGAAATGTTTTTATGGAAAAGGATCTTGGTTTGGGATGCCACTGTGGTCCTATAAAATCACTGTTTGTGTGTGTGTGTGTGTGTGTGTGTGTGTGTTCAAATTTGAACATATTTACTTTAGTTTTATTATTTTCTTCAGGGTTAACCTGAAGAAAATGAGAATTATTATCATGTAAATAAATATACATATAACTAATTACTATCAGCAAATGCTGAGACTTCAGAATACTTCATTTTATTACATTTGTGCTCAGATTTTATTTATTTATTGTATTTTATTTCTCAAAATCATTGTGTTTTTTAATTTTTAATTTTCAATTACAGTTGACATTCAATATTATATTCATTTAAGGTATGTAGCTTAGTGGTTAGACATTTATATAACTTAAAAGTAAGTTGACCCATTGGCTAATTATTCATGAGGACTGGATGTGACTACAGTGGAGGAGCTGTAGTGCAGAGGCTGACCCTACAGAGCAGAATTTGCTTTAATGGGGCTCTGGTGCCTGCAGAGTCCATCCTCTGTGGGTATCATTTGTGGAGGTGGTTGTGTGGTGCTCTGGTGTCATCTGAAGCTGGCCACTGGGTACATTCTGGGGCCTTTTCAGAGAGGCTCTGTTGCATTCCAAGGTCAACTGCTGTCGGTGCCCTGCCCAGGGCCACTTGGTATGAGCTACAAATTGATCTGCAGATGGTTGCTACTTGTGCTTGGCTTGGAGGTGCCTGAGAGAAGCTAAGCTGTAAACTGAGGCCGGCTGCCACTAGTGCTGGGGCTTGAGGTTTCTTACCAAGAGGTATGGGGCACACAGATGCTGCTTGTTTGGAGCTTGTGAACCTTTGAGAGATTTTAGGAAAGTCCACAGCATGAGCCAAGACAGGTCATTTGTATGGAAAAGCCATTGAAAGCAGCCTGGGTGGACCCATAAGTTGAGTGGGATGGGGTCTCAGGGAATCTCCAGGGTAGGGTGAATGGTGTTAGTCAGGTTGATGCAGACTCAGATATGGCACCCACCTGCAGCTGCACGCTGGGTGGGGGGAGGGCTTAATAAAACAATGGCTTCTGACAGCACTTCTGTCTGGGAGAAAGCTGCCTCTCCAACTCTTGCCCTGAAGCCAGACAATTCAGTTTCTCCCCATATATCCCTCACACCTTTGGGTTGTGGTCTCAGTCTCAGAGCTCAGAGGGAGTGAGTCCCTAAAAGGTAAGTCTGTTCTTGGGCACTCTTAAGAGGAAAACCTGGAGCTCCAGCAGGCCTGCATCTCACTCAGCCACAATCTCCACTGATTTTTCACAGCAGAAGTTATGGGGACTTCTCTCCCAAGCTCTGAAGCCCTGAGCTGGGGAGTCTATTGTGGGACTGGGACCCCTCACTCCTTAGAGGGTCCTCCACAGCTGAGATATCCCTCCCAATTTTTAATGGCTGCATGCAGGGGTTTCATGTCTCCGTCACTCCTACCAGTCTCCAGTAGGCTTCTTCTGTATGTCCGTAGTTGTAGGGCTTCAGTTCAGCTAGACTTCAGGTGATTCTCAATGAGGGTTGTTCTGTAGTTTAGTTGTAATTTTGATGTGGTCATGAGAGGAGGGAAGCACAGCATTTACCTCCTCTGCCATCTTGATCGGAACTCTGTAATCTTTCTTTTTTCTCTAGCTGCCTCCAAGATTTTCTCTTTAACTTTGATTTTGGCAGTTTGAGTATGATACGTCTAGATGTAGGTGTAGGGGTGTGTGTGTGTGTGTGTGTGTGTGTGTGTGTGTGTCCATAGTGCTTGTGATTCTCTGAGCTTCTTAGATCTAGTGTGTTTTTCATTCACTGAGAAAAATTATGTGCCATAATCTCTTCAAATATTTCTTCTGTGGTATTCTTTTTCCTTCTGGAATTTCAATTATACATATGTTAGACTGTTTGATATTCCTCCATAATTCTTTGATTCTCTGTTCTGTTTTTTTTCCTTATTCTGCTTTAATTTGGATAATTTCCTTTCACTTATTTTCAAATGTATTTATTATTTCCTAAGCTATGTCCCATTGAAATATATATTTTTTTAATTTCAGATACCTGTAATACATATTATTTCAGGTAAATTCTTATTTCACATATCTTAAATTTCAGATTTACAGATAGTAACTACAGCAGTAACAAATTTTAAACTCAACTCATCAGATCTAGCTTTTCCAGTTGATGCTTTTTTTTTTTTTTTATATACTTTTCATTACTGTGCTGAAATTTCCACCTCTTCATGCATGTTATCCACTTATTCTACTAGATTATTTAACACATTAGTTCTGGTTATTTTTAAGACCCTGTCTAATAGTGCTAGCATCCAGATCATCTCTGTTTTTTTTCCTGTTGATTGCTTTATCTCTTGATACTCCTTTATTTTGTCTTGTTATTTTGTATGTCCTATTATTTTTTGAGTGCCAGGTATTATGTACAAACAACTGTGAGTCTGAGGTAAATAGTATTTCTGTTCTAAAATGAGCATGGCTATTCTTATTTCATACTGTTAGTATGAGGGCTCGAGGTACTATCGTCAGTAGGTAAGTTGAGTTTTGGTTTTCCTGTTGTGGTGGTTACTTTCAGTAAATAAGAAACCACATTTCTTCAGTAGTGGACCACTGCTACCTTGGGCTTGATATTGGGCCTGGAGTGTCGGGGGTTTTCTCAGGGTTTATGCTTCACTATTAGCCTTTGGCAGGCTCTGCACAGTTGCATCACAGCTCGGGTATCTTTATACACTATTGCCCTTCAAATACAGACTGCTGTTGTTTGCTTTGGTGTGAGACATGTGGGGGTGGTGGCAGCGAAGCTTCTTTGCTCTCCTTGTCCAGCTTTAGTCTTGAGTGGGTCCTGTGTCCTTGGCCTTAATAGTGGTTCTTTCTCAGTATTCCTGTCCCTCTTCTCATTGCGACCAGAATCTGCCTTGTGGATGTGAAAGCTCTTGTGTAAGACTTATTTTTCTGTCCTTCCTTCAGTGGTAACAGAACACTATTTTGTATCAAAACAGGATCCTGAGCCAAAGAGGGTCTCTTAGTCCTCCCACAGGAGAAGAGAGCTTTCGCTTCCTTTCCCCTAGAGAAGCGAGGGTTCTGAAAGTGGAACAGTTTCCTGCATTTCTTCTAGCAGTTGTAGGGCTGGGCTTCATATCAAAGAAGAGTCTAGTAAATGGGCAAGACTTTGTGCTTGTACCACAGCAACAGCAGATGTTCACTGAAGGGGACTCATTCAAGTTTTCTGTTGTTCCCCCAATCTTTCTCAAGCATACCTGGTAAAGGTTTATGAAAAATAACTGGTGAGTAGGTGGTGATTCTGCTTGTATAAGGGGTTCCAGGGATTCTATACTATTTCATTAACCCACACTTAACCTTTAAGAATTTATTAACATTCTGGCTTTTTTTCTTTTTACACACTTTTATGGCAGCTGTCTCTTCCTTTTGTGCTCCACCAAAATGGAAATAGTATGTGTTACATTGTTCCTTGGACTAGTTTATTACTCATTGCAATTTAATTTACTTGGTTGTTTTGGGCTCTCAGCTCTCTGATGGACTCAAGAAAAGTTATAATTGTACAGATTATTTGTTTTTTTCTCATTTTTAGGGTGCGATCAATATTCCCATGTGACTTTCTATATCCTAAGTGGAACTCTAGGAGAGTTTAGTAAAGGAATTATTTATAAGAATGCATGTAGGCTATGTGAAGCACAAGGGATAGTGCAGAATCCTGGGACTAGTGATAGCAGAGCATGTTACCACCTTGTTATAGGTTGAATTGTGTCCCTCAAAAAATATGTTGAAGCCTTAATCTTTGGTTCCTATGAGAATGTGATCTTATTTGGAAAGATGATCTTTGCAGATGTAACCAAGTCAAGGTGAGGTCACTAAGGTAGATCCTAATCTAACATGACTGGCATTCTTTGCAAAAAAAGGGGAAGAGACACAAGGAGAACACTGTGTGAAAACAAAAGGAGAGATTGGAATGACACATCTACAAGCCAAAGAATTGTAACAAACACCAGCAGCTAGAAAGAAGCAAGGAAGGATCCTTCCTTCAACCCACCAGAGAGATCATGGCCCTGTCAACACCTGGATTGCAAAATTCTAATCTCCTGAACTGTGAGACAAATTTCCATTGTTTTAAACCATTTAATTTATGGTAATTTGTATGGCAGCCTAGGAAACTAATACACACCCTTAGGCAGAAAGGGGTGAAGGGAGGGAGAGAGAACTGTGTGAAGCTGTAAACTCATGGTGACACCCACACAGAATGGGGCCCAGAGAATAAATACCCTGACCTCTCTCTCCTCTATCCCTTCATCCTGCTTCCGGGGCTCCCTTTGACTAACCTCAACTGGATGCCAGAGGGCAAGGAAGTTGGTTGAGTTAATTCATACAAATCAGCCTCCTGGGGCAGAGAGCAGAGTGGGGAAGGCTGGATGTAAGACACAGGAGAAAAGGAAGAGAGCCAGTTTAGTAGGGCTTTGTGTAACAGACAATGTAACTTTATAAATTTATTTCTGGTAGGTGGCATTGGGTCATCAGAAAGATCATATAGTTAGTAGATCTGTGCTTTTGTCCCAGCTGTGCACTGACTCACTGTGACCTTGAATGTTTCACTTAACCTTTCTGATCCTCTATTTCCTCATCTATAGGCGGGCGTTAGACTAGATGATCTCTCTATGGTCTCTTCTTGGCCTCATGTTATATAGGAATGAGTAATCTTACATCAGACGAAAAGAGGTCTAAAATAAATTTTCTCAGGTTCATAAATTGAAGTTTTTATGATGTTAAGCCAGGTTCAGTGAAGAAAACTACCATTGTTGTTGACGATAATTATACCCTGACTACAATTTTTTAAAACGTTTTTTTTTTTATTTCTATAATCTCTTTTTAATGTTATATTTCTGTGAAAATTCTGTCACTTAAGGATTAAAACTCTCTCTGTGTGTGTGTGTGTGTGTGTGTGTGTGTGTGCATGAGTGTGTGTGTTTACAGTCCAAGTGGTCCATCTAAGAGAAAAGTTGAATTTCTTACTAATGCCATTTGCTTTTGTCAAGGAACTCACCACTTTTTAATTAATTAATTAATTTATACAGCCTTTTCAGTTACTTTTTCAGCACAGAGTTGGAAAGAGAGAGAGAGGGGGGTTTTTTATAGGCCTTCTGTATTCTCTAGTCACCAAGTAGCCAAAGGTTTGCTTATTGACTTTCTTTTGGCTTCAAAGTCAAAGCTGCAATGTGCTTGAAACTCTCTGTTCTTCCACATGGGCCACAGAATTCTTGGTATGATGATGCCCTTGGGTGTTCTGATATTGTTGATCCAAATGCTAGAGCTGGCTTTGATCAAAGGCAAAGACTAATTATCTAGTAACATTACACATCACAGACAAACCAGATGGAATCAGTTGTCAGGTTTCCCGGTGTCTGTGAGGTGAGATTTTTCCTTTATGTGAGGCCCAATTCAACTCATAGCTCATTCACAAAGGCTTGTCATCACACAAATCCACTGTTACCATTTTTCTTCTGTCCTCAAAATATTCTCAGTTAATGATTCATCATAGACGACCTTCTGATGTCAACTCATTTCTCAAGGCAAGAATTAGGAGATCTTCCAATGTGGTGACACAGGGAAGGATACACATTTTAGGACAAACAAAACAACCCAATTCATGATAGACACATGCTCACAAGAATACATGGTTATGTGCTTTGTTTTGTATTATAGCAAGCCTGTAATACATGGATGTAAATTGGATGACCACATAGTTAGAGATACCTGTGTAAGAAGCAATAGGGCAGGAGATGTTGGCACAGAGTAGGGTGAAAGAATGAGAGTGAAGATGGAAACAAAAGAGAACAAGAAAAGGTGGTATTGTTTTATATAAGTTCACTTTTCTTAACCTAGCCTGCCTCTTAGGAACTTGGCAATGGTTCATCTGATAAGAGCAGTGAATTGCAAACTAGCTAAGTGTGAGTCAATGAGGCAGAAGGAGGCCTAGAGGCAGAGGGAAGCACCAGACTCAGAGAGACTGGCTGGCAGCAGTAGGGAGAGAGTTTGCTCATTGAAATGGGTTTCGTGTTTGCCTTCAAGTTTATTTTGAATGTCAGAGGAAGGAAGGGAGTCCCAAGAAACCTGGGGTCCCTAGACCAAAGGGTCTTTGGATAGAAATATTTTCATATATTTGTTTCTTTTGTAATCCATGTATATTAAGAACATTATTCTGCCAAAGAGGTGAAAAAACATTAGGAATCCCTGAATTAGGAAAATAATAAAGAACTACAGATGACTGATGTCAGTGCATTGACAAGGTCCTATGCCAGCAAATACATGGAGGCCCGGATCGGCAAGCTGTGCACACTTCAAGGTCATCATGTAGGCAAAGTAGAAGCTGGTAAAGATTGCAGTGGCCCCAGCACACTCAATATGTGATATATACACAACGTACATTTTTTGTTATTAGTATGATTTCCAGATAAAAGGAACCGTTCCACCTGGTAAAGCTTGATACCTACTTCCTTTCTTATATCAAAATAAATTCCAGAAGGATCAAAATATGCATCTATAAAAACACTAGAATAAAACTTTTATGAATTTAAAAAATGATTTTGGAATAGGTGTCGCACTTCTAAGCATGACATAAAACTTAGAACCATAAAGATAAACAGATTTGCCTATACAAAACTAAAATATCCTACTTCAAAAAAGTACCATAAGGAAAGTCAAAAGACAACTTGGGAAAAAGAACCAGCAACATTTACACCAAAAGGACTCATTTTCTGTAATACCCAAAGATCTAAAAATAGAGAAGACAAACACCAAAAATTCAGAGAAAAATGGCATAAGACATAAAGAGGGAGGTCACATAAAAAGAATGAAAAGAGACTCATGCTTATTGGTAATGAAAGAAATAGAAAATAACCGGACAGATGAGCATTTTACCCCATTGAATTGGCAAAGATTAGACATTTAAAATCCCCTCAGTTGGCTAAAATATATGCAAACAGTAATCCTTGTACACTGTCGCTCATGGGAGAACAAGTTGGTACAATTGTTTCAAAGTACATTTGGTAATACACATACAAGTCTAAAATGCTCAATTCCTTTGACTCACCATCTCTACTTTTATGAATTTATTTTATAGATAAACTCATATAAATTTGCAAAGTTATGTGTACAGGATGTTCCTTGTGGCTCTCTAATAATAACAAAGCCAAACACATAGACACTAAGAAAGAACCTAACTGCCCATCAAGAGGTGGCAGTGTACATTCATTGTGGTGCATTAACACAATGGTTTGCAGCTATAAAAACAAGGTAGATATATTTGTACTAATATGAAAAGCTGACATACGTTCAATTAAAAAACAAGTTGCAGAATAGAAGGTGTAGAATGATCTTATTTGTGTTAAAAAAAAATTCAGACTATTCACAACCCATGAAGTTGCTAGCAGTGGTTACCCTGATGTAGAATGGTCAGCGAGATGGAGAATGCGAGGAGGTTTGTAGGGTGGTGAGGATTGGAGAATTACAGAATCTCCCTACCCGTTCTCACTTTATAGCTTTCTCTACTATTTGACTTTTTAAATGAAATTTACAAAGTATTTTGAAAAACATCAAAAAAAAACTTTTGTAAAAGGGGATGACTTACCAAGAAAAAAATGACTGCCTGCCTCATATAGTAGATATTCCCATTTGTGTGATGTTGAGAAGTTGGAGAGGGACAGATTAAGGTAACGTTGGGGACTTCGGGTAATACCCAGACCCACCTCACCGCTTGCATTTTTGGAGAAGGATAGACTGGTATTTAAGAAAGCAGGCTCTCGATGTCATTGAGCCTTTGGTAGAGTCTCAGCTCTTTTTATAGCTGTTTCACCGGGGCAAGGTACTTCACCTCTTAGGTGAATAGAGGATACCTGTAAAACAGTTAACAAAGTAAATCCACACTATGTGGGTTATTCAGTGGAAAACTGTAAAGAATTCATTGTATGTTTATAACTTTAAAAGTGTTTTTACTTACATTATCTTATTTGATTCCTAAACAGTGCAGGTAAGTATATAAAAAAGGTATTTGTTCTTCCTTTATAGATAAAACTAGAATACAGAAAGGGGTCTTGTCTAAGTCATGTAGGTAATAATAGAAATATAATATTCTAGTGTGGATTTACTTTGTTAACTGTTTTACAGGTATCCTCTATTCTATGATATTCTGACTCCCATTTCAGACCATCTCTGGTATATCTCAAAGCCTGTGGAGTATTGCTGGGCAGCACCAAATAAGCAGAATGAGAAATTTCACGTGATTACTCTTCATAGGGTATTGGTGGGAGGGTCTCCTGTAGAGGCCATTACCAATTTCTTCTCAGCTTTCTGCATTGTTGGAAACCAGACAAATGAGCACCTTGACTAGGAAACAGGTAGGCATCTTGCATCTTATTTCAATTTTCCATTCTGTGACTTTCATGGATAGAGGTTTCCTTCTGGATTCAGAGGAATTTGACTTGACTGTGTTTGTATTGAGTAGAAGCTGCTATGTCCCCAAAATCACATCCACGCTGGACTCAGAAGCATAAGGGCAGTACTATAAACTGATGCCTGTGTGTCCCCCAAATTCATGTTGAAACGTAACCCCCAATGTGGTGGTATTAAGAGGTGGGGCCTTTAGGAGATGCTTAGGTCATGAGGCTGTAGCCCACATGTATGGGATTAGTGCCCTTATAAAAGAGACCCCACAAAGCTCCCTTACCTTTGTACCATGTGAGGTTATAATGAGGATATGACCATCTATGAACCAGGAACCAGGTTCTTACCAGACTCCGAATCTGCTGGGAGCTTGATCTTGGACTTCCCAACCATCAGAACTGTGAGAAATAAATTTGTGTTGTTTACAAGCCACTCAGTCTATGATATTTTTGTTATAGCAGCCTGAACTAAGACAAGATGCCTAAGAGAATTTAAGAATTAATTTTCTGGAGCTAGGATTGTAACTAAAGGAGAGTGTTTAGAAGTGGGAAATATGTCAGTGGATTTTATGATGGTGGTAATATTTGTGTTACCGAGGGAAAAAAAAAGAGTAAGAATTTTAGGACATAGCATGCTTTAATAAGAGTCTTTGAGACAGACCTACCTGAATCTTCCTCAAGTGGGGGGGGGGGGAAGGGGAGAAAGAAAGGATGAAAGGGAGAGAGGGAGAAAGAGAGAGGGAGAGAGACCTCTATTTTCAGAGTGAAGGGAAATGAGAAAAGGCTGAATTAGCTTCTCGTTCCATCCAAGCATCCTTTAAACCGTTTTTGTCAAGCATCTGCAAGTTGACATAACGTTGATCTGTTCAATCTGGTTCTAAATTGTTCTGTTAAATGCTAGACAACTTTTGTCACAGAAGCTGTCCCCCCTCCTTCAGAATGATTGTCTATAATTAAGGAGGAAACCAGGAAATAATGATAGGTTTCTCTTGTGCCTTTCTAATGGCTTTCTTATTAAGTATGTCTGAAAAAGCTACTGAGATGTTGATTTCCCACATAACCAAAAGAAGTCAGCCATTATATAATTACTTCTTTTTAAAAACTACAAAGAGAGATGTATGAGAAATGCTTTCAATGGGCTAAAGACACCATGGAGCACAAAGGAAAAAAAAATCCTCTCAAACAAAACAGCAGTGAATAAATTAGTCATTAAAGAAATGTCTTTGTCAACAACCTTGAGGTGCCAATACATACCCCCCAGGGCATGGTTGTTGGAGGTATGTTTGTGGCAGGAAGAGCAGGTCAGGAAGGAAGGAATGTGGAAGAGGGCAGTGGGGCGTGGGTGGTATGACGATATTTATGCCTTTTAATTAAGTCTCACTTATATTTTCTCTATTGGAGGAGGCGGGCTGAGACTTAATTCCGATCCCTGGTGATGTCATCACAGTTAGTCATGTTTATTGGGTAAGGGTGATGTCCATGTTCTACTTGCCCAATTTTTGATGTCCATGTTCTACTTGCCCAATTTTTCGAGGACCAACTTATGACTTGGAACCTGAGGAATTGTGATAAATATGTGGCAGGATGGGCTTCCTTCTTCCTTCATTGCCTTCTTTCCTTTCTTCCTTCCCTCCTCCCAGACAGAATACACTTTGTTAGTGTAATTACCCACTGAAGATACTCACTAAAAGATGGCCAATATTAGCAACAGCAAGGTTTGTTTGTTTTGTAGATGTTTTATTCTGAAAAAAATCTGAGGGGTGGAGATACGTATATAACCCAGAGGTTACTTTGGGCCAAGGCCACATGTTATGAATGGCTGGGGATTCATTTCCAAATTCCACTATAATTTCCTCTCTGGTGATCTGAGTTCCTCCTCTTCTGGTCTCCATTTCCCTGGACACCATGATAGTCCTTTCAGGTTCATCATGACTCCTTACCAAGAAAAAGAGAGTTGATCCAGGAGAGTTTTTGTGCTAGTCCTGTGTAAACTTCACCCCACTCTACAGTGGCCCCATTTTGTTCTTGGAGTCCGTTTTATGCTTTACACATGTAGGAGTTGCTTCTCCATGAAGGTGGACTGATGAGCAGGGTGGGGGCCAGCTTGGAATAGCCTCAAGAAATGAGAGTGTGTGGCCAATGATTGTTTTGAAACATCTCCTTAGCATCTCAGATCACGCCATACAGGAAAGCCGGAAATGAAAGATGACAGTCCTAAGATGAGCCATTTAACCTCCTCATTTTTTTGTTGTTGTTCATAAAATGGGGTGGGAGAAGGGTAAATTAGTTAGTATTTAAAATCTCTATGGTTAAAGGTAGTTTGCACAAATTAGCTGTATTAATCATATAATATTGGGATATTAAAATCAGAAGAACATTTAGAGATCATTAGAGGACTGACTTCCTGCCTTCTGTGCAGTGTCCCTCATAGGTGATCATCCAGCATCAGTTTGAATGTTTCTAGGACTCAGGGTACATTGCCTCACAAGTGAGCCTTTTCAAAAAGTTTTTTAACAGTTTCATCAGAAACAAAATGTGCATCTTTGTAATATCTTCTCATTGGTTTAATTCTTGCTGTTCTAGGAGTCCTGTCATGATGGTTAATTTTATGTGTCAACTTGACTGGGCCAAAATAGCCAAATGTTTGGTCAGATATCAGTCTTTATGTTGCTGTGAAGGTATTGTTTTTTTCAAATGAGATTAACATTTAAATCAGTAGACTCTGAGTAAGGCAGGTTATCCCCCATAACGTGGGTGGGCCTTACCCAATCAGCTGAAGGTCTAAAGGAACTACAGACTGAGATCCCTCAAGGAAGAGGGAATTCTACCACCAGACTGTCTTCAGACTTAAGCTGGAAATTAACTCTTCCCTGAGTCTCAACGGGATGTCTATTCACAGATTTGGACTTGACAATCTCCACAATCACATGAGCCAATTCCTTAAATCTTTATCTATCTATCTATCTATCTATCTATCTATCTATCTATCTATCTATCTATCTATCATCTATCTATCTACAGTCATGTGCCATACAATATTTCAGTCAATGATGGATCCCATATGTGACAGTGGTCTCATAAGATTATAATGGAGCTGAAAAATTCCTATCACCTACTGATATCATAGCCATCATAAGATTGTAGTTCAATGAATTCTCGTGTGTTTATGGTGATGTTGGAGTAAATGAACCTACTGACTTCTGTGCTGCCAGTCATATAAAAGTATAGTACATACAATTGTGTCTAGTACATAACACTTGGCAATCATAATAAAAGGCTAGGTTACTGGTTAATGTATTTACTATACTATGCTTTTTATGGTTATTTTAGAGTGTACTCTTCCTACTTAATAAAAAGAAGTTATCTGTAAAACAATATGTGGTATTATGCCAGCAGCAACCTCATACATCGTGTGTTTACCACATCTCTTGATTGCATCATTTTCTCTTGGGCTTGATTTAATCTTGTGTTGTTTTGTACAGTAACCTGTTGTACAGGCTTGTGGGCCAGGAGCAATAGGCTACACCATATAGCCCAGGTGTGCAGTAGGCTATAGCACCTAGGTTTGTATAAGTGCCCTCTATGATGATCACACAATAGTGAAATCACCTAACGACACATTTCTCAGAATGTATCCCTGTCGTTAACTGGTGCAAGACTGTATATAGCAGGCAGCTATATATAATATCACATATTCTGTTTCTCCAGAGAACCCTGTCTAATATACCCACAGAGCAATATGTCAGGCCTTCAAATATTAAAAGAGGGTCTTCATATCACGCCATGTTAAGTTGGGTCCTAAGAAAGATTGGATGGTTTGATGGAGCTCTTTCTGGGCAAATAAGAGCAAACTTATCTCTGGATTCAGGGTGGGCAGAGATAAAATGCCAAGACATTAAAGAGAAAATAAAGAATGCAAAGTACTGAAGGTGTTAGCACAGAGCTTTGCACCTACTAGATCCTTCTTTAATGAGAGCTGTTACGATTAATAAAGAAACACCAGGCCAGGAAAGACAATCAGCCCCCGCTAGTGCCCTCTAACATTTGCAGAGCTTGTTGGGCTATCACAATATTTGCTTTCACGCTTGGGAGATAATTGGCACTTAGCTGTTACAGCAGCAGCAGCAGTAGGGGGAAAGAAAAAAAAAAACAACCATGGGGAAGAGGGTTAGGTCTGGTTCTCATCTGCTGGATCCGGCACATGCCCATGTGAATGAAAAAATAACAGCTACGGGATGGCTCCGTGCCTGGACATCTGTTGTCACCCTGTCTGGTAGCTGCGCTTTCTTCCTTAAGCATGAATGAGGTGACTGAGGGGGACTGGAAAATCTTTGCAGTGTGGGAGCCAAGGCCAGCGTCCCTGAGGCAGCACTGAAATCTGCCCACAGCCTGAGTCTTGGTTGGAGCTTACTGTTCAACGCTTATATCGGGAATGGGAACTGGGCTGTTTTTGCTTGTGCTTCCGTGGTGGGTTCCCCCTGCCCCAATTGTGTCTATGGTACCAGTTCTCTGAGAAGATGACAGAAAAACAATTACATAAAAATCTTACAAGTCCACAGCCTAACCACAACTGTTTTCAGTTTTTCGTTTTCTTGTCCACCTGTCCTCATACTTTAGTGTAATTATAATCAGAAGATGAATAGAATTTTGTATTGTATATTTTTTTCACTTAACATTCTATGACAAATATGTTCTTATATTGTTTCTCTTCATCAGTACTATTTTATAGCTGTGGTATTATGGTATTTCAGAGCTCAGGTACCATGGTTAAGTTAACCATTCCTCATTGTTGAATATTTCTAGCATTTGTTATAAAAAAATCCAAAAATGAATACAGCTGTTTTTTTCTTTTGAATAACTTCCTTCAGCATTTCCAGAGAGTGAGTCAAAAGATGTAGTTTTATGTCTTGATATATATTGTCTCCTAAAAGGGTTTGTATAGGTATAAATTACCAAAAACAATGTGCGAATGTATCACTTCTGCCAGAACAGTGCTAGATTGGGTATTAATTATAATGAATATAAAGTGATATCATAGTGTAGTTTACTTTCTTTTTTTCAAAGGTTACCATTTTCCATATGTTACTTACCAATTATATTTCTTCTTGGGTGTATTGTCTGTGCCTGTTGGGGAGGTCTATTATTGATTTTTACAAATTAATTTGTAAACACAAGATGTATGAGGTTGCTGCTGGCGTAATACTGCATATTGTTTTACAGATAACTTCTTTTTATTAAGTAGCAAGAGTACACTCTAAAATAATAATAAAAAGTATAATATAGTAAACACATTAACAAGTATTAATACATTTCCAAGTATTATGTACTAGATACAGTTTTATGTACTATACTTTGAGTGTTTGTATATTAGTCGTAATTGATAGAAATATTTGTTTAGTGTATTATTTTAAAATTTATCTTTATTATTTCGTTTTGTGTAAAAGTTGGATTTTTAAAAATCTTAATGGGTTTTCCAATTCTTTATTGTCTTATTAAGAAAAACCTGTTAATCGATCCTGTGTTGTCTTGTACTTGGTTTTTGTATTTATCTGTGACTTGAACTTGGAATGCAGAATACTGCATGACTTTGGGGAACATTTTGATGTTCATATTTAATTCTGGTTCAGAACTGTTCTGGTCACCCCAAACTGCAAATCAACAAACAAAAAAATTCAAAAATAAGCTTCGACTTATTTTATTATTCAGAATATACAATTAATAGTTCAGTTTCTGATCTATTTAAGTGTGGTTCATTCCATTTTTTGTTTTACAGAGTGCTTGAAGTCCTTGAGTAGTTTTAGTGTCTTTCATATGTGCTCCATATGTTTTCTCCATGAGGGGTAAACATCTCTGAAAGCAGGGTTTATGTGCTTCATTTACGTGGTGTTGAGCCTTCTTTCTAGCTCTAGTAATTTCCAGCTATATTGCCTGGGATACCCTTTGCCCTGGTTCCTGTCTGGGTCAAGGCCTGTCCCTTGCCCTGATGCAACCATTGGTTTAGTGCTTCCATTCCGACCAGTTGGTTTGTGGCTTGCCTCCCACATGGCAGCTGTGAGGTTGCCAGGGACAGGAATGCTGTCCCCGCTTGGTGGGCTCGTATTTGGCCCTCCTCTGCTCTTCTGGGTCAAGGCCAAGAGTCTGCTATTCCCGGCAAAGGCTGTGGTTAATTTGCATGTGGGCTCCAGAATGGAAGGTTGCGAGACACTGCTCTACAGTGTGTTCTGTTCAGAGTGGCTCTTTAGTAAGAGGTGTCCCTCATTTGTTGACAATGTGGGGATCCTTTCATGTCTTAGCCTGCAGCACTTCTTAGAATTCAATGGTTGAGGGACAGAGTAAGGCAGCAGGAGATGTGGTCCAGACTGAAAGCAGGATCCCCCAAGGCTTCTGTAGTTCAAGTTGAAATAGCCAGAGACAGCAGTAAGTAGGGCCCAGTCCAGGTGAAGTTAGGACCTAACGTGTGGAGGGTGAGGACGAAGCCTTGCGATTCTCTGGGGTGAAATTACTCATTGATGGACAGGTTGCTGAGTCACGGTTCTTGATTCACTGGGAAAAGGGGAAGAGAATGCACAGCAATGTGGAAACACACACATACCCCTCACACCACCACCACCCCACACACACTCTGTTCATTTGTGTCTCTTGTTCAGTGTGTGGCTCCATGAAATCTCCTGGGAAACTTTTAAGGACTAGGATTTATAGTGTAGAAGAACTAGAATTTTCGCTCTTATTATAGGAAGCATCTCATGGTAATTTAATAAAACCAACCATACAACATGCACATTTTTCTGTGGGATACTGGCAGTCTCTTCCATGCTTCCATGTCTTCTTCTTAACCACCTGTTTTCTTAGTTGAAGGATATTGATCTTTTCATACAGATTTGAAGCAAAAAGGCTTGGTTTTATTCATTTTTCCCTCTGAATGAATGATGCTTTCCAAAATGAACATAGTGAACACCAAATTATCATCCCATTAGGCACTTAAAATTATAGACAGCTGAGCTAAACCTGCTCCCCCCACCCCTTTCCCTGGATACAGTCTAGCAAGCCAGCTACAAATTCCAGATGATCAATTTGCTTAGCTGTGTCGGTAATTTACAAAACCCAGTATTTCGCTTCAAAGCCGTTGAGAGGCAGTCTTGAATGATAGGCCAAGCTCTGGCACTCTTTGGCAAGATGCCTTTCACTTGGCTTCTTGCATTTTTCATGGTGTGGGGTTCTAGCCCCAGCAGTTCTTGGTATCAGAAAGGAGCCTTCCAGGGTTGGTTCTATCACTACTACATCGCCACCACATTTACCATTAGTATAGTATCTCCCCATATGACTGCAGTTGCTGTCCAGTACCTTTTGTTCAATACAAATGACCATGAGGAGTAGGGATGCATAATCATATCCCTTAACTCATTTCTTAACGAATCCACTCAACATTTACTGAGCGCCTGCTATGTTCTCGGCACTGTGCCAAGTACTAAGGATTAAAAGATGAATAAGGAACAGTCACTGCCCTCAGGGAGCCCACAATATAGTAGGAAAGAGAGACACATAAAACAAAACCAAGAACAACAAAAACAAAGGCAATGCAATGGTCCATAATAGAAAGAGGGACAAGGTGATACCCTTAGGTCTGTATTAATAGTTTACTACTTAGGTGTTAATAGTTTCTGACGAACATAAGGAGCTCTTCCAACAACCATGTTTCTCCATCCTCACAGTCCACAAGGTGGTGTAATTATTGTTCACGAAGGTTAAATGAGTGCCTATTGATGACGGAAAGAGTCTCTAGGAATTCCAATTTCCCAATATTCCATCCATGCTACCCCTGCATAAGACACTCCAAATGAATTGGATTTAGTCATGATCGCAAACACATCGCCCCACCTTCTTTCTGCTCATGCTCTTCCTTCTTCTTGGAATACCTCTAGAAATCTTATCGGTACTTCAAGGCCAAGCCTACCCACTTTGTTCTGAGCCCGTGGGACACTTGATGCTTTTCATAGAGCATACAGCATATGCCTTGCTTGAGGATTTTGGGTCCATCTGGGTCTCCACAGCGGACTGTGAGCTTCGCAGGGGCACAAAATCCTTTGGAGAACATAAGCGCCCTGTGCAATTTTTAATCACTACTTTTTATGGGATGGGAACATTTAGCCGCCAAGGAAAGAAAATTCAGTTTGGATTTTCTTGGATGAGGTGTTATCAGGAAATCCCCCAGACTCACAGTTTGAATCTCATCACCCTTAAAGTAAGGAATATTTGTAAGCCTAATGCCAAATGTTAATGTCTGGAGATGTGACCTGGAGGTTGATCAAAAACCTTTCGTCCTATGTTCCACTTTTAAGGACATAAAGATTCCAATTAATTTTATGCCAGGCCAGAACAAGAAAAGCTCCTCCTCCCCTTCTCCTCCTCCTTCTTTTTTTTTTTTTTTATAAAGTAAAGCTTCTAATTAAGTAAGTAAAGAGGTGTTGACTTACATATCTAAATTCGCATGCATTGCCTTGGAATTCACTTGTCACTAGCCTGACTTGTGCAGCCGTGGAAGGAGTGTCATTCTGTCAGCCAAGGGGAGGTTCTATTCCTGTAGCTTCGCAGGAGAAGCTGGTCAATAAAGGCAAGATTCTTCATCCTGTAGATCCTGGATGTGGCCTTGACTGTGGTCTTGTTGGGGTCATCAAATCCATGTCCCTGACATCTATTAACCTCACAGGGATTTGGTAACTTTTGTCTGAGTTGGCATTTTCATAGTTAGCCAAGTAACAATGTTTGATAAATCACAATGAGGAGTCACTTCCATGGTGGTATTGAAAAGGAATACACATAGTTTTTAGCTCCACAGTCTTACAGTTTAACAGAGGAAAAGACAAGAAAAACACACATCCCAAAGGTATGAAAACAAAGAACAGACACCCCAAATTCTATAGTTTTGATGCACTGCACTCTGCTCCTGGCTGAGCCAGGTGGTCAGTGGGGTCTGGGTGCCTGGGACATCAGCTAACGACCATCTCCATCTGGTCCTGTGATGATGCTAGATTCCACAGATAGTCCCACGTCTGAGGAAACCAAAGGGGTCAAAGCACAGTAACGAGTTCAAGCGGGTATAAGTGTTGCAGAAATTCATTGGTTGATTTTATTGACATTTATAGGGCGTATCCAAGAGTTGGGAATAGATGTTGGGAGACAGATGTCTGGGTGTCAGCAGCCATGATGTGTGGTGCTGCTGACCGTGTTGGGTTTGGATTATCTCATAACCAGATTTTAGGATGATGGGCCCAGTCTAAGTTGGAGACAACTGCAAGGTTAAAACAAAAGTCCACTGATATAAGACTGAAAGCATGGGGTCCAGGATTCTAGGTAATGAGGTTAAGAGCTAGAATCTGGACCAACAGCAAGAAAAGTTTCAATGAGGTGGTAGACTTTAGCAGTGTTTTAGGAGGAGGCATACTCTATCAAGAGGATGGACACATGTGAAGCAAAGGAAAATGGCTAATGATTGTTATCTGGTCTAGAATGCTGCTCTGTCCTGGGGAAATTTGAGGACATGCCTCATGGATTAGCTGTAAGTCAATGGATGAGGTGGTATTGTCACATTAATAACTGGGCATTCATTTCTCATTTCAAAACCATTGCCAGGATTATTTATTTGTCTTCTTTGGTAGTCAGCAGGAGTTGGCAACCTCCCTGACGTGACATAATCAAATGGGAGTCTTGAAAATCTGTCTTATTTTAAAAATTGCATTTGAAATTCTGAGACATTTTAATCAGTTTAAAATCAATCTACCTCAGAAAAAGAGGATGAAAATTGGAAAACCATGCCACTGTAGCTCTTTAATATCTAATTGCACTGAGGGAAGGACATGGTTAGGCAGTGACCGTTAAAATGAATAATGACATTGAATGAAATACAAAACAAATCCATATCAGTTTTATTGGATTGGAAGCAAGAGACAAAAACAGGCTGAACATTTTCCTGAATCTGGTTCCTCAGACAAAGAAACAGTGGATGATGGTGTGAGCTGATTAACCTGAGTCCCACTGGGAGGTAAATGGGAGAGAATGTACCACAGAGTTTCATAGCTGGGGAGAGTTCAGATATTTAATCCAGATGTGCTCGAATTTACAGATGAGTAAACTAAGGCTTAAAGGAATAAACAACTGGACAAAGGTCCTACCAACTAAAAAAGGACAGAGTTTGAACCTGAATCCACATCTGACTCTTGAAAAGTTTGAGGCAGTTCGGTGAATGACGGTGCTTGGCCTATTGACAGGCAAGCTGCAAGAAGTCCTTCCTACGTATCTATCAGACTCGATGTGTCAGTTCTCCCCGTCATCTCAGTCCCTTTGTCACTTCTGCAGGCACTTGTGTTACAGTAGGAGAGCAGAGGATACCATGCAATGCTGATGGGCCATCCTGCACCCTTTATTCTTTTGGGTGTGGTGAAACCCTGATCTGGGTCTCGGTGCCCTTGGTTCTCCAATAAAGTTCTCAGTCTCCAGGTTGACTCGTGTGACTTGCTGCCATGTGTATCTGCTTCACAGAGCACTCAGTGTGCCTGCACTGCTGTCAGCTCAGAGAGGAAATGGGGAAAACAGGGCACTCATCTTCCACGTTTAGGGCCTAGCTTGCCTCTCCAGTGATCAGAGGTATCACTTTCCCACAGCCTCATGCAGGGAGCCTTCAGTAACGTTCATCTTTCTGTGTCCTTTTTGTACGCGGAATCAGTGCTAAATAGATTCTTCTTGAACTATGGATTCCCGTCTCCCCATCTTCTATTAATTAGGCCGCTGCCTTAAATCAGCAACTAATTGTTTTCTAAGCAACCGGTATCACTTGCCATAGTATCTTTTTTCATTAGGCCTGAGTGTTGTTTCCCACTCCCTTTTGGATCAAGTCTAAGATTTTATCACACCACTTTTCTTATCTTGTCACCTTTTATATTAAATTTCCATATCTTTCAGTCGCAGAGAGAATTATGAAGCTATGGAAACACTTGGGACCTACAGGGAGTAAAAAGTAGGCATGAATATTAAAATAGGTACAACCCACAGTGGCTGGTGAATTTCTTCTCTAGTCCAGGAACATGAAAGAGCATCACGTTGTTGTTGTTTTTGTTGTTGTTGTTTTGACATTTCTTAAAAGGGACCTCTAGAAAGTGAAAAGCAGTTAACTTTCCACTTATGGCATTTTATCATTTTTGTTTTGATAAAAAATGTCTTATTTTTAAAAGATTTGAAGTAGCACTGTACTATCCATGCAATCTGTGTGTGTGTGTGTGTGTGTGTGTGTGTGTGTGTGTGTGTGTGTCTGAAGATGCTTTTAGATTTCTGGAAGCTTTTAATTTCTCATACATGTATGTTGGAAAGTGAAGTGGCTATATATTCCCAAGATGACATTTCTTTAATCTAATGATTAAAACAAAAATTCTGTGGTTTTGGCTTCTGGTTGAAGATTAAGGATTGGATAAAGCACTGTTAGAAGTTGGCCTCATAGCAGGTGACCAGTGACTACAGGTGAGGAAACCCAGAACACATGACATACTCAGGGAATGTTCGTGATGCCACATAGCCCTGGCCCAAATTTTGTTTTTTCCCCTCTATAGCTCCCAAATGCTATCTCATTAATTAATTCTGACAATATCTATTAAGGATTAACTGAATTCTGTATTAGGTGCTAGGGATTCAAAATTAAATAATGTCCTATCTTACACTATATGCACAAATCAATTCCAGATGGACTGCAGATCTAATTGAGAAAGAATATACAGCTTTTAGAATATAGGTAATTATTTTATGAACTTGGAGTAGGCAAATGTTATTTTAAAACAGGACACAAAGAGAATGAATACAGAAAAAAAGGACTATATTAAGATTAAGAATTTCTGTTCACTAAAAGACACCATGAAGAGAGTAAAAAGGTAGGTGGAAAAGATATTTGCCATACATATATTCCAGTAAGGATTCATATCCAGAACACACAAAGATGTCTTATAAACCAATAAGAAAAAAGACAGAAACACAATAGAAAAATAGGCAAAATCCTTGACTAGGAGCTTCACAAAAGAAGGTATCTAAAAAGCCCAAAAAAGTGTGAATATTTGTTCAACATTATTAGTCATCAGAGAAATGTCAATGAAAACAATGAAATACTTTGGTGTACATATCCACGAAAGTGGCTGAAATAAGACAAAAAAATATCAAAATTGGTGACGTTGTATAACACTTTTATACACTGTTCATGGCAGGATAAATTGGTAATTTGGAAACCACTTTGGAAAACTAGTGTTATCAACTGAAAAAATGTTGAACTGTGATCCAGAAATTTCAATCCTTGGTAGATATACATACTCAGCAGATGATCCATTGCAATGGCTGAATGTAGAATAACTAGGGACAAAGGAAAAGCAGAGAGAAAGTGTACACTATTTTTTGAAGGGTTTGGCTGTTCAGGTGGGAGAGATTGGGTAGCAAGAGGTGAATTCTAGGTTGAGGGAGGGCTTTTGCTAGAGGGATATGATCAAGAGATAAAGGTTAAAAATGTAGGAGAGACTAGAATTAATTTAAGGGATAAGTTCCCAGATTAAAAGAGATTTTAAGTTAAAAAAACATATCTTGCATTATCACTTTGTGAGGCATGTAAGTGTCTAACTATTATGTTGCTTGGTACACCTGAATCTAATAAAAAAAAATCTTGACCTAGACTTAGGAAGAAATATGGGAATTAGTGTAGATGTAGGCAAGTTGTATGTGGATAGATGTGAGTTGAGAGAGTTTTCTATGGATAACTTCTATTTTCTTGGTGAAGTAAGATGCTAGTTAATAAAAAGCGAGCTGGACAAGAGTTTAAGTTGGGGACTGTAAAAAGTGGTGAAATTTTGGATTAGCTACTGTGGAGAAATGGGAGGGAGAGGTGATCAAGGAAGGTAAGATTGGTGTCATTCAGGACTCCGTTGCTGTGGGAGAACATATGTTTGCAATGACATCAACCCACATTCCTACATGCCTTTCTCTAGGATTCCTCAGCAGCCGAGTGTAGGACAGGGAGGAGTTCAAGGGAGTTGAGCATTTTGGCGAAAGATATTGAAGAGATGTTTATGGAAACTAGGTTGGATAAGAAAGGATGAGAAGGAATGAGAGAGGTGATGAGCTGATGGAAAAGAGACCAGTTGAGGACTGAAGGTCTCGAGGGGTGGAATACGAGAAGGAAGACTGGATCTGAGGGGATGAGACGACTAGAAGGAATGGTGGTTTTGGTCAGGAATGTGCATTTTAACCTTTGTTTCCCCATGCTGATAAGGTCTGGGGTATGGCTGTGATAATGGGTGATATTGTGACTCACTGAGTTCGAGAAGTTGAGGAACTTTGCAGCCAAACTGTTAGCGAGGCTCATTCTCTTGGGCTCTGGCACAATAGGGCAGAAGAGAAAGGCCAGGAGAAAGATACTACAGTTCTCAGTTGAATTAAGGGTAGTGATAGGTGGTGAAGAGGGTGCAAGAAAGGGTCAAAGGTGATGGAACTGGGAAGCATGAGTTTCAGAGGAGGGAGTATTTTTACATGTGGGCAAAAGAGAAAAGTCTTGAAGAGGGCAGGGAAAAGGAATAATGAGGAATCTAATGCTTCGGCATGTGGAATGAAATTTCAGAAAAAAGATGCTGAACTTGAGAGGATCCTTGTCCCCAAGAATTCTCCAAAAAGATTCCATAATCATGCCAGCAATAGGTTCACAGAACAGTAGGCAAGAAAAACAGTAAATAAAAGAAGAATCACACTAGACTATAAGCTCCTTGAAGTCTGTGTATAATCTACCTTTGTTCT
Organism: Rhinolophus sinicus; assembly: GCF_036562045.2. Lineage (NCBI taxonomy): Eukaryota > Metazoa > Chordata > Mammalia > Chiroptera > Rhinolophidae > Rhinolophus > Rhinolophus sinicus. The sequence continues at coordinate 67,011,317 of NC_133754.1, forward strand.
ATTGAAGCACTGAGCCCCAATACTTACGTAACACATCTTCACATATGTGTGTCATGTGTGAGTATACGTGTGACTATGTATGTGCACATTATGTGAGTGGGTATATATGTACGTATATGTACATATGATCTCATTCAACATTCTCTGTATGTATGAATCATATGTATACATGATCTCATTTGAATTCCTAAACACCACATAAGTTGTCTAAGTATTGTACACCCTTTAGAGGTATAGAAACTGAGGCTTAACTAGGTGAAGTATCCTGTATGAGTTTAGAGGGAGTGGTAGGGCCAGGATTTGAACTTGGGTCTTCCAAGTCATCTAGGGTAAACGCATTAAAAAATGTTGAATGTATACACTCAGAAGAAATATATTGCATTAGTGGGTGATATTTTATGTGGAATAAGACCTTGATTTTCTTTTGGATAGCATGCATTGCAGCATATTTTAAAGAAGACTTAAGAAAAAAACAACCCATGACAAAAACCAAAACCCTTCAGTCCACATTTTTTTCCTCTTCTTGGTGTCTCTGTGGACAGTTACACTTGACTGGAAGGAAGTGAAAGACATCTGTTTTCCCCTGACCTACCATAAATTTATAGACTTAAGGATGCTATAAACTAGTATGAACACTGAAACCATGCTACAATCATTACAAATTAACAGGACCACTTTGCCACGTTCTGACATCAAAAGTGATTCAATTTGAATCAATCACACTGATATTAATAAAAGGAAAGATTCTGCAAGGTGCCCTCTTTTGAACACGTCCTGTATAAATGGCTTCAGTTTTAAGGGAAATGAAATCTTTACTCTGAGAACCCAGAGTGCATTGTCCTTCAGTTCTGAATATTTTGTTAAATGGTTCACAGCTGATGGAGCAGGGACGCCTGCCACTCTGTTCCCTTGCATTCCATTTCAACCTCTTTCCTGAATCTACTGGAGACTTTATTGCCACTTAGAAACCCTGACATTCTGCAAATTGTATGGTGAACCCTTAATGATTTCTGAAACAAGAATGAGGTAATCTTCACAGCAATTTAAAATATTCCAGCGGTCAAAGGGGCATTTATGGTCTCCTTTATCACAGACTGAATTGACTTTTTCAGTTAATCATTTAAGCAACAAATTACGTATATTATCACTTAGGAATCTGGCTGTTTGTGTTCCTTCTCCTAGGTGCTTTGGGTATTTGTCAGTAAGGCAGGGAAGTCAGACCAGATGGCATGGATTATTATTGGAAGCAGATCATTGATTCGTGCCTGCCTTTCTTCTTTTTCCCTTCCTCCACTCTGTCTTCAATTCTATCAGCAAAAACAGTAATTGGCTCTCTGGAAAAAAAGGGAAATTGACTCCCTTGGAATGGCTGCCTGAGTAAATGAAAAGGTGCTTCTCCTTTAGATGACCATATGTGTGCTTTGTTCTTGGCTCAGATTGAAAATATTAGCTTTGTACATAGTGTGATGGAGGTGCTGATAACAAGAAGATGACTTGAATGTATTTTTATGGCTTTAAATTTCTGTGTAAGCCTCTCACAGAGAGAGCTTGGATAGGTTAGGTGTCTTTTTTTTTTTCCCCCTTGAAAACATCTTTATGAATGGGAAGTGTTTGCTAAAGAGGTCATTTCTGTCTTTGTAAAATTTTTGAAAGCAGAAGAAAGGTACATGTGTGGGTGGCACCTGGTCCAGTGCTCTACTTGATAAGGTGCTTTTGGAAAATAACAACAATGATGTAAATAAAAACAATACTGGGTCACACTGTTTGAGCCTAACATGATTGTGAGAAGGTCATAGATTCTGCAGAGTATTGTTAATGAGGAAATAACGTTGCTCCATGTGGTGGGGTTCCATGCTTAGTTTGCGGCTGAATTTGCAGCTTTAGGAGTTGCTTTCAGAATCCCATTTCCAAACACTCCAAACACTTTTACTTACAAAACTTGTAAATACTGATCTTCAGGGAAGGGTTGTGGAAAGCCCAACAGTTAGGAGTTGGGGTGTGAGCTTGCCTGCAGTTATAAAATTCACTGCTTTCGGGTACTGTTTGCCAATGTTTTTTGGCTGAAGTCAGGAAGGAGGGATGGGCTTCTTAAATATGCTCAACATTTCCTAACTAATTCCATTGGTTTAACCTCAACAGGTAAGTGAAATGGACATTTCAAGAATGAAGAAACCAAATCTCCAATTCCCTGGGGTCTGAATATAATTTGGATAACTGAGGAAAAAGACTGGAGGTGGGCTGACGGTGGGAGAACAATACTGTAGAAAGTACCTAAGCAATTGTTACCTCTTTTCTCCCCACTTTGCTTTCTTAATAGAAAGCCGACTTGAGAAGGCTTCTTTCAACACCTCTCCTATTTTGATCGTCCTCTCCCACCCTCAGACGGGGGTGCTTTTTGAACTGTGAGCCATCTGTGTGTGTAGGTGCCATGGTGCCATCTCGAGGTGATGGTGACAAATGAAAGTTCCTCTCCCCTCAATCAGAAGAGACTTCATAGTTGAACAGCTCTGCAGGGTTACATCTTGTTATTTTCCTCTCTGGTTGGTACCATTTGCTGTAAAGAGGGCATGAAGGCAACAATTATTATGGGTTATGGTTGCTGATTGTGGTCACTCTCAGTAGAATCGATCAACTCCCCATGTTAGAATGAGTGGATCTTCTTGAAGAATCTGCCTACACTGGGGCAGCCGTATGTGTTGTTTTTTTTAAAGTCATCATTCACATTGGTCTGATCTGAAATCAGGTCTCTTGGAGGAGTAAGTGGTGGCTGTGGGAGAGATATTTGCATTTCTGACCTGCTGCATGCCTTTGCTGAATGAAATTCATATAATTACTACACACCATGACTTCCTCTAGAGTTGTATCCGTTCTGGTTGGCTTTTTTTCTTCCTCCACTTCATCAGCATCCAATTAATTAAGAGTTGCCATGGTGACTGTTGCCATGACAGCATAAAATTCTCCCCAAGGGCTTCTCATTCATATTCTAATGAAATACAGGCTCATAGCTGGATGGCTGGAAAAAGTGGTAAGGAGAATTCAAGAAGAATGGAAGAGGAAATAGGAAAAGGCTGCTTTGTCTCCAAGTCCTGCCCTCTCTAGCTTTGGCCTCAGACTACCTTATCTTAAGAAGGGTATCTTTATTTTTCTTTATTATTTTTCTCGATTTCTATATTTTTCCTAATTTTTTTTTTCCTATTTCTAATGCGTGGATGTTCCTGGGGCTAGCAATAATGTAAGTATTCTTGGGGAAAATGGGCTTTTCCTGCCGTAGGGCCATGTTCTTCTCTCTACCTTTTTCTAGTTCATATAGTGAAGGACATGTTGATTTTCTCTTAGCTTTTAGTCTGACAGGTTTGCTGGTGAGATTTCTTCTTCATTGGTCAAATAAAGAAAGTGGAGCTTTGTCACTTACAACCATTGGCAGCTTCTAACTCTCAAAAACTAATATCTGTCACCTGCCCACATACAATTTCCCAGAAAGCAATAGTTCTAACAAGATTTCTTAACTGCTGTTGCAAATCTGTCCACTGATTTACGCATCTCTGTTTGATGTTTAACTACCATGTTTCCCTGAAAATAAGACCTAGCTGGACCATCAGCTCCAATGAGTCTTTTGGAGCAAAAATTAATATAAGACCAGGTTTTATTTTAATATAAGACTGGATATAATACAATACAATATAATACAATATAATATGTTATAATACCGGGTCTCTTATTAATTTTTGCTCCAAAAGATGCATTAGAGCTGATGGTCTGGCTAGGTCTTATTCTCGGGGAAACACGGTATACTCATTAGCTCTTTTAGTTCCTTCAGAAAGGTTTAAAAATCTCCAGGACTCCTCGACCTTAACCCACCACCTCCTCCTAATAGGAATGGCTCATATGTTGGCCTAAGGACCTCAGTACTGCTGCCGTAGTTCAGTTCAGATCCTCTTACCTTACTTGCTTTCCTGCTTCCAGGCCCTACCCCCTCCAAGACATTCTCCACATAGCTATTTCTGAATCACGGTGTTTACACCTTCATCTCTTTTCAACCCTTCAGAAGATCCCATTGTCTATGGCAATGGTCCTCAAACGTCACTGTGCATGAGCATCACTTGTGAAATACACTGTCCCGGGCACCCCTCCCAGAGTTTGTGACTCAGGAAGTCCAGGGTAGAGCCCAGGGACTTGCTTTGCTAACATACTAGGTTATTCTAATGTAGACAATCTGTGAGTCCCATCTTGAGAAACACTGGCCCAATATGAAGCCCAAATTCTTAGCATGGCAAACAGAGCCCATGATAATTTGATGCCAATATATTCCTGCCCTTTCAACTTCTCTTCTAGTAATGATTCCTCCTCAGATTTTCCACCCCAGTGTCTGGGGTTCTAACCATATCGCTTTTCATTATTTCATTACATATGCTGCACACAACTCAAGCTCCAACACTTTGTTCAAACTTTTCCTTTGTCTGAATGACCTCACTCTTGAAAGGGATCAGAATATGCCACCCCAAAATATGCCACTTTGGCTTAAAGATTATTTTGAGCTGAAGGCAATTAAGAAACAGCAGTCAAAGGAGGAACTCTCTGCCTTCCCCCTTTCTGCCTAAAATCAGGGTATAAATGTCCCTTTGCGAAGGTGTCCTCCCTCCCCTCTCCTGTACCAGAAGAGGAGAATGACTTAATCACCAGAGAAGACCAGGCTCTTCCCACTGGAGATAAGTAAGATTTAGTCATGTTTCCTTTCAATTTAATTTTAAGATTTAAGATTTTAATAAGATTTAGCAAGATTTGTTATGCAGACTTGAGTCTTACTTACAAACCGTACTAAATAATCCTTATTTTCCATTAGTTTCCCCCATATATTTACCTTCCCACAATTTACTGCTCCTAGAATCCTCAAACCCTTCATCTTGTCATTTCTCTACAATTTATTGCCCTTTATTAAAATGGTATGTAAGCTCACAGGTCTAACCACTTCTTGGGGTTTTACCTCTCTTCTGTGAGGCCCTCCATGTGCACATGAAAGAAACTTTTTCTCTTGTTAATCTGTCTTTTGTCAGTTTAATTCACATGCCCCACCTACTGAATATAAGAGGGTAAAAGAAAGGTTTTCCTGCCCTACACTCTCTGTGGTCTTGGTCAGACTCAGTCCAATGTCACCTCCTTTTTGAAGCCTCTGAGTCTGTTCTAAGTAGAATTACTCTTTTTTTGTGCCCCATAGCATTTCTTTAGGCCTATGTTTGTACTTGCCATATTTTATTTTAATTCTCTCTTTAAGAGTTATATTCCTTGTTCCTTGAAGTTTCCTGTTGATGAGAGAAAGTAAATAGTGACTTTCATGTACTGTTTATGGTGCCAGTGAACTGTTCTCACTATAAACTGCTTTTTAATCAAAAGCAATAACAACAGCAATGTAACTATCTGAATTGAGTCCTTCATTCCGGGCAGTGTACCAAGGGATATACATACATGTTATCATTTAATATTCATAGCAACTTTATGAAACTGCTATCATGATCCCCCTGCCCCCTTATTTTAAACAATAAGGAAAGACCAATAACCTACTCAAAGTTGATAGCTAGTAAATGGCACAGTTGGAATTCATCCAGATTAGTCTGACTCCAGAGGCTGCCTGGGTTTTTGAATTTTAAGATGGAGAAATTTGCCTGAGGGTATCTAGGTAGAGGTTTAGAAGAGCCAGGCCAGCTGGATTCCAAAGCTTGATGATAGATACCTTTCACACTTTAAACCCTCAATTCTTCCTGTCGTTTTTGACACATCGTTCATTGAATTGAAATAGGCTTGTCAGGTATTAATATGATTCTTACTTTAAGACTCAGAGAAGTGATTTATCCAGGATAGTGTAGTTAGAAAGAGGCTGAGCAGAGACCCTAACACAGGGGCTCAAGCACTAACATGAAATTTCTACCAAGTTACAGATGCCTCCTGGATACTATGGGTACTTGGATTCTGACCACAAGTTAGGGTATCGTTGCAAGGGAAACAGAGATCCTGGGGTTGGTTTTTTTTTAGACTATTAAGTTGAACATTTGGAACTGGGCACGGTGGGAACTGTGAAATAGACAAGCATATCACTGAGCTGCCGTATTGCTGCATCCATCGCCAGCACCATTGGAATCCAGATCCAAGCAGGTATCTGCAAAGCAGTTGTGGCCTTTGGAATTAGGAGATTCCAGTCAAACATTTGGTACTTTGTCCAAAAAAAGAACATTTGGAAGAGGATTCAACAGCACCTGGCAGCTGATGAAGGAAGGAAATGATTTCTCACCTAATTTTCACAAATGATTTCTGCAACTTCACCTTCAAACCCCTTGCCAAACACAGCTCTGCCTGCAGAAGAACAAAAAAAAAAAAAAAAAATGCAATTAACCCCATATGTTCTGTTTAGAAGAGCATCTGGGAGACAGCTTAGAGCCAGCGTCTGACAGAACAAGTGTTTTCTGATGCGGGGATCTGATGATTTTTCTTTTCCTAGGAATTTAATAAGCCAGGGATCCATCTGTCTACCAAGCAGCTGAAGTCAGCAGGGCCTCAGATCATTGGTGCTCAACCCTACTTTTGCCCCCAGCCACGCAACAGTGCTGCTGACCCCATCCTAGGATAGCTGTTGTCCTGTGTCTGGAGCTTTGTTCTGCTTGGGCTTCTGGGGGATGGGCAGCTATTGTCTCTTTCCCAAGGCAAAGCCTGTGTGGGGAGGTCATTAGGTACCAGGAGAGAGAGGGACCCTGCGCAGGTGATGGCGCTTCATCGATTTCCACCTTGCCCAGCTGTATCACTACCATGAACCTGCTGCCGGCTGCCAACATGATAACTTACCCTGCTCAGGCGTGAGGGGAGGATGTTGTGAACAATTCATCTCCTGGATGATTCATCAGGACCCTGCTTCCTGATCCACTCCTGCACTCTCCGCCCCGCTTCCCTGCACCATGTTATCAGCAGAAGTAGCAAGGCATCAGATTTTGAAGAGGTGGAGGTCAGAGGGTGAAATTATTAACCTCCATGTCAATTCTAATTAATGCAGCAAGCCACCTGGATATTTAGTGACTGGAAATGAAATCAATTTGAGTTTTAAAATTTAATTTACATGCAGCTGGTCCGCTAAATCCGTGACCCATTGCTAGGTAAATCACTTCTCTGTAGTTAGGGGAAGAATTTCTGTCCTTGTTGTTATATGAGTAGTTTGCAGATTCAGAAATTAATCCAGTGCTATTGGCCTCCCAAGAAAGGGCATGCTGGTTTAATGGCTTTGAAAAATTTAACTCTCACTGCAGCTTGGCTAGGAAGAGGAAATGTAATGTCTATATTTTGTTTATAGCTGCTTTAGTTTAATTTGTGATTACCCCGCTCCCCACCCCATAGTGGAAAAAAATAACTAAATGTCTAATTTGGTTTCAGTGAATGTCTGATTTGAGCATTTAAACAGAGACTTCAAGGAATGCTGTCTTTCTAGGAAAAAAATGCTTTGAATCTCAGATTGCTTCCATCCTCCTACTGCTTCTTTTCCTAAAATGACATCTGGTACATAGGAAGCATCCGGTGATGGGGGGAGGGGTTGTGGCTCTCAGGACTTCATGGGGGATGAGAGGAGCCGAGTCTTTGGTTATAGGCACTGTGGCCTCAGATCACTGCCTCTTTGTACTGGTTCCTGCCTGCTTCTGGCATGGTGCCTCTGCCTCTGCGGTGGCTGGTGTAACCTGGGCCTAGTCAGGGGCTTGTCCCTGGCTGACCTCTGACCCCCAGTGGCTGTGGTCATTAGACAGGTCCCTGACAGAGCTGAAGTGAAGGTGACTTGGAATAATGACACCTGAGGGCTCTCCGGTTTCCTCCTTGTTGAGTGGCCATGTTTATGTGGCCTAGCCCTAGTTTGGTACAGGCAGCCTGAGTTATTCTTTTTCCAGAAATCTATATAAGGAGCAGCGGCCATGCCTCCTACTCTGCTAGGTTCACTTGTTCAATGCCAAAGCTCAGAGAGGGGAAATGAAGATACTGCGTCTAATAGCTTGGTCTCCCTGCCTTTTCCACCACCCTCCAGGCTGGAAAAGGGATGGATCTTTCCTTCACTCTCCTGCATGATGCTCTCCTTTTCCTTGGGGTAGCAAGCATTCTGGGTTTCCTGCTCCAGTGAAGGGCATAGAACCTACGGAACAGTAGGGCTTTTGTGCATTAGTGTCATCCAAGCTTGGTCCTTAATAATTTAAAGTGAAGTGTGTGTGTGTGTATGTGTGTGGTGTGTGAAGGGGTTAAAGGGATGGAGCAGAATTGAGAACATCTGCTTTTAAGACAAGAGTCTAGCTTCAAGGCTAATGTTTTGCTGTTTAACCTTGTTTCTGAATGCCACAAGCTGACAATTATTCTTGTCATTCATTTTGTATTCTTTCTGTAAAAGTTCTGCTTTTTTAGGCAGATGGTAGTCTCTGGGTACTATTGGCAATTCTAGGGTGATGGCAACATATTCAGAAATCCAGAAGAAAAAAATACACGAATGATTTTCAACAAAATTTTACCTTCGTTGCAACAGTAATGTGTGAGTTTTGTCATTCATTCTTAGTCCAGACATGTCTGACTGTATAGTTCATAGACTCTACCCCCTTAGTCAACAGCATTTAAGAAGTATCAACAGCAACTTGCCTGTGTCAGCATGTGTGTGTGTGTGTGTGTGTGTGTGTGTGTGTGTACGCACGTGCAGGTAGGCAGCTATAGAGTAAATAGTAAGGGGAGGGATATCAAAAGTATAGAAAATCTGGTATTAAACTTGTAGACAGAACACGTAATTTAAAATATTTAAAAGGCCACAAACAGGTGAGTGAGATTAATACAGTCCTAACAGTATAGGAGTTCTGAGGAAACATGGAACCAAGAAGTCATTAGAGTTAGATGTATTTAATCAGAAAAAGACTTCCTAAAAGAAGCAATTTTGGGGTCAGACTTGGAGGCAAGATTATTTATACATATACAAATAAAAAGGATGGAAGCATAAGGGTTAGGTGACAGGAACTAAGGTCTATAGTGAGGAAAATGGGGTTGGTGAGAAAGAGGGGGACCAGTGTGAGAGATGGGAATGGTATTGTGAGAACAGCTTTAGCTTAGAAATGACGAGATCCACTAAACTGCTACTGATGAGCTGTGTGACCTTGGGTACGCTCCCTGACCCCTGAAGCCTCATGTTCCTCATCAGTTGAAAGAGGGAGCAGGGGTTTCTTAGGCCTCTTCCAAGTATAGCTGACGCTGATTCAGTGGCAAGAGGGATCCTGGATGTGGAACTGGAGGTTTTGAACTGACCTAGGTTTTGAGCTGTGGTGGGATGTGATGAAAATGATGTTGATAATGGATTCTTCCAGCCACTGTAGGTAGAATAAATGAGAGCCCAGGAGAGCAGTGACCCAGGCATGAAATGACGAACATATAGCACAGTGGGCTGAATAGTGGCTCCCAAAAGATATATGCAGGCCCTAATCCCTGGAACCTATGAATGTTACCTTATGAATGGCAAAAAAAAAAAAAAAAGGACTTTACAGATGTGATTAAGTTTAGGATCTTGAGATGGGGAGAATATCCTAGACTACCTGGTGGACCCTACATGCAATCCCAAATATCCTCAGAAGAGAGAGGTAGAGGAAGTTCTGAGACAGAAGAGACAATGTGACCCCAGAGCCACTGGAATGATGCGGCCACAAGCTAAGTTATGATGTGGAGACACCCGGCTGGAGTAGGCCAGGAAGGCTCTTCTGAGAGAAATCCTGGAGGGAGCGTGGCCCTGCTGACATCTTGACTTTGGACTTCTGGCTTCTAGAACCACGAAAGAATACATTTCTGTTGTTTTAAGCCACATATTTGTGGTTAGTTGTTACAGCGGCTCCAGAAATGAGCACCATATGGATGAGAGGGGAAATCGGAAAAGAAAGTGAAGATTTATGAGACACAGGCTCTTTTCTCAGATATTTTCTCATGAATGGACTGTGAGAGGGGAAGAGTTGAGGCTGAGGTGTTCATGAGGGTGCATATTTTGGACAGGGATTTTAGGATGCTTCTTAAACCTACCATCTCATTTCAACACCCTCTGTTACATATTTTTGTCCCCAGTTTTAAAAGTGAACACATTTTTATTCACCTGAAAGTCACAGATACACACATAGAGGATAACAGTCATAGAGCTAGAAAGCTTACGAAAAACCTTTCTCCTACCCCACCCGCCACACTCCAACCTCCAGTTCCACATCAGCTCTGAAGTGAAGTCATTTGTTTTTGCCTTTTGACTTTTTGGGGGGGCATTTACCCGCACCTATTACTATTTCTTGATTTATTAATTTTAGATCACATGTACTACTTTTTTCTTCTGACTGTTAACGATTTTCTTTTCTTGTAACCTCTCCTCTGCATCCCATCATTCTAGCTTTCCAGTGTAGTGCAGGTGACAGGAGGTCATTGTGGAAGTTTGGATCAAGTCGCTACAATGTCATAACTCTCAAAGGAAGTGAGTGAAAACTGGAGAACTGATTCTGAAGCTCAATAAAGAGGATAAGGAAGTTGCGTGTGGAAATGGTGAGAGCATTTTGTGAAGAGCTTTTCTTTCAGGAAAGCTGTGCTGAGTCCCTGCTGATGTCCACTCCTCACCTCAAGCTTGTGAGGGGACATCTCTTAGGATTACAAGGAGGGCTCAATGTGGGTCCTCTGTAGCGAGGGCCGTGTGGACCTCTGTGTGATTCCCCTGGACATTTAGAGGCTGAGAAACGGGCTCGCTGGTTTGGTGGGAGAGCCTGGAGACTTGCTTCTGTTTGAGGGAGGCCTGCACTCTCAGAATCTGACAGGACAGAAGATGAGAGTCTGTGGACGGCACCAAGGCAAACAAGTTGCTGATGAAGGGGTGTCTGCCAGAGGATTTAACACGTCACCCGTGTCATGAGAGCTGCTGTCTGGCTGGCAGGGTCGTCTCCAAAGAACTAAAAAGCACTCTTGAGAGAGAAGAGGAACCATCTCAAAACCATTCGTTGAGGATTCTTTCTGAGATCCCCTTACTTCTTGCTCCTTCCCACATGTAAGGAGGGGTTGGTGAGTGATAGTGGGGAAGCTGTCCACAGCTCTCCCCAGGTGGTAGGCCCACTTCAACTGGCCCTACCTGAGGGAAGAGAGAATATTCTTCTGTACATTAATTTGGGAGATTTGACTGTTACATGGGGATGGGCATTATAATTATGATATAGAGATTGTTTTTTGACATAATAATTCTAGGACTCAAGCAGGAAAATCTTGGGGCCTGCAGGATTTTCATCCAGGAATAAGGGGGAAATTTCTTCACTGAATACATTTTTAAAACTTTAAAAATAAATAAATAAACTTTTTCAGATGGGTACTAGCCTTAATGGGGTGATCACTTCGTAAGTTATATAAATGTTTAATAACTATGTTGTATACCTGAAACTAATATAATATTGTATATCAACTGCAATTAGAAAATAAAAAAAATTAAACTTTGTATTTTGAGATCATTGTAGATTCACATGTTGTTATAAGGACTCATACATAGAGATCCTTCGTACCTTTTTCCCAGTTACCCCCAAAGATAACATCTTGAAAAACTATAGTATAGTCTCCCAAGCAGAATATTGACATTGATACAGAGCACTTCCCGGACCCCAGGGACACCTCCTGGTACTCTTTCTTAATCACAGTCGCCACCCATCCTTAACCCCTGGCACCCACTAGTCTGTTCTCCATGTTTATAATTTTGTCATTTCATGAATGTTATATAAATGGCATTATATTGCATATAACCTTTTGGGGTCGACTTCCCCCCCCCCCTTCAGTCTGATTCTCTGGCGATTCATCCAAGTTTTTGCATGGATCAGTAGTCCTTGCCTTTTTTATTGCTGATGAAACATTTGATGGTATGGATGTACCATAGTTTGTTTAACCCTCCACCCATTATAGAAAGTCTGGGCCGTTTTCAGTTTTGAGTCTGTTTAAGAATAAAGCAGCTGTCATTGTTTGTGTCCATGTTTTTGTGTAAGCCTGTCTACATTTCTCTGGGATAAATGACCAGGACTGTAATTGCTGGGTCATATGGTAGCTGGTTGTTTAGTTTTTTTTAAGAAACTGCCAAACATGTTCAAGTGTGGTTGAGCATTTTACATTTCTACCAGCAGTGTATGAGTGATCCAGTTTTTCTGTGACTACATTTTAAAGGGACAGCAGGAGATAAAAATAAAGTTGTGTTTTGATGACCTCCTGTAGGGCTGCTGCTCTGGCCTCTGTAAATAGCAAGTGTGAGATGCCTGACACATTTCAAAGCAGCAAGGGCTTCAAGACTGGGAGCCGGCCTGACTGGGGCTCTGGTGCTGTGGTAGCAGGAACTGGCCAGAGAAATGCCCCAAAGCCCAAAAACCAACCTGCTTGGTTAGAGGACTTTGACGTAGCCCTGTTCCTTCCCGAGGGTCTTCCATAGTCATTGCTGTGTCAGTGCCATAGTCAGTGCTATGGCCATGTCTGGGATTTGGGCTACTTTGTCCATTATGGAAACAACAGACTCTTTTTTGTTTGAGCATGGTAATTACTATTAAGAACTGCAGTCACATGGTGGGCTGGACGGGAAGTGACGATTCAGAGAAACTGTTGTCGTCCCACTCCCGGAGTGGGGTCAGATGGAAGAATTGTGCTGGGAGTGAAAGGGAAGAGTGGGGCTAGGATCCAAGCCAGAAAGAAGGATGCTTCCCAAAGAAAGTCCTATGGAGGCCAGTTTAACTCTTTCGTTGCTGAGGTGGCCACAGGTGCCGTCTACCGGAGAACTCAGCTGCTCTTGTAAAGCTCAGCTGTGAGTCTGCAGGGCTTGTATGCTTAGGCCTAGAGCTAAATGCCTCCATCCAAATCCCAGCTGTATCCCTTACTAGCTGTGCAACCTCAGGCAAGATTATTTTAACCATTCGAAGTCTCAGAAGTCTCATTTGTAAAATGGGGGTATGAATAGTACGTCAGGTTTATTAATAGGACCAAGGGGGCAATACATGTGGAGTTCTTGGAACATGATTCTCAAACTTGTCTGCCCGTTGGAATTACCTGGAAATCTTTAAAGAATATTGATGCCAGGGGGTCCCATTCCCTTGGCTGAGGATCATTACAATTGGCCTTGAGTACAGATTGTAAAAAAAAGTCCTTGGGTTGGATTGTGCTCCCTCCCAAATTCATGTCCACTCTGGAACTTCAGATGTGACCTTATTTGTAAATAGTGTCATTGCACATGTGATTAGTTAAGATGAGGTCATACTGGCGTAGGGTGGGTGCTTAATCCAATAAGACTGGTGTCCTTGCAAAAAGAGAAGAGACACAAAGACAGACATGCACAGAGACAAAATAGTGTGAAGAGACACAGGGGGATGCCATGTAACAAAGGAAGCAGAGTTGGAGAGATGCGTCCATAAGCGAAGAAATGCTAAGGATTATCAACCACCACAAGCTAGTAGAAAGGCACGGAACAAACTCTCACTCTGAGCCCTCCAGAAGGACACTTTGATTTTGGACTTCTGACCTCCATAACTTTGAAAGAATAATTTTATGATTTTAGTCACCCAGGTTGCGTTACTTGGTTACAGCAGTTCTAGGAAACTAATGTGGGTTATTGTACCGCATAGTCAGTGTTGTCCACCACAGGCTTAGCCTATAGAACATAGCAAGTGCTCATTTAGTCAGCTATTTGTCATCACCCTAAAGCAGATCTCCTTTGCCATATTCAGGAGTCTGCCAACCTTGAGAAAAGCACCTTGCATAGAAGGTGGCACTGTTTGAATGGGTCCTGTGCACCCCATTCTCTGAGGATGGGCTACCCTAGAAAAGCAGGGGGAAGCAGTAGGTGTTACCACTGTGAGGGGAACACAGCACATTCTGTCTGTCCCAAGCAGCACATGCATAAAGGTCTGGGAAAGCATGGGCTCCATGTCAAGTTGGGTCATGTTAGCTTGGGAAACACTGCATTCCATCGTCCCCCTTTGAAGAATCATAGTGCACATACCATGTTCAAAGCTCTGGGGAGTCCTGTGGTAAAGAAACCCCCTTGACTTTACTTATCCTGGAATTTCCCAAGCCGATTTGACCACAGAAGGCTCCAGCTAACAAGATGTATTATCCCAGCAGAATTGGTGCTCTGGAGCCTTTGGAAATCCAGATTGAGGCTACACCATCACCCGTGGGTACATACTTGCCTAGAGGGAGCATTTAGAGGGAAGTGACCCTCCCATTTTGTCACTAGGCAGAACTCAGAATTGGAGCAGCTGGCGGGGGCGGGCGGGGGGTAGTGGTGTGGAACTCAAAGATGTTTACAGTTCAAGGGCACAAAGGATGGGTCACATGCGAAGTCGGCTGTGCACACTGTGGCAGCTCTCTAGAATAAGAGTCTCTCCCTACTGTGAAAGGGGCTCTTGGTCAGGTGTTAGATCAGGATGCCAGCACCCATTCAACCTGTCATCCTTGAATGCGGTGGACAAATGTAAGCTGGGATGGTGGAGGATGGTTTTTAAAGAGCAGCATTGTTTGGTCTTCAGGACGTCAGGGAGGACTTCACAGCTGTTGGAGGGTACGGGGGTGAGATCAGCTGTGCTTCCTCTTCATGCAGGACAGAATGAGAGAAAATGAAGCAGAGAAGGCCTGTGAGATGCGAGGAAAAATTTTCCAATAATCAACACAACTTTGAAGTGGTAGTGTCAGGACACAGAAACAGGCCTCTGACTCTAAATGCCATGTGGGATTGCTGATCACCTGTGAATCTCAAGTTAGAGATTCAGATGTATAAGGAACTGTCTTTTTCTATAACAATTATTTCAGATCCCCATGGTGACAGTGTGGCAGAAATTCTATTTTAGTCCATTTAAGAGTTGCTTTTACCCTTGGGGTTGCATCCAGTTCCAGTACTAGGGCACCAAATAAATGGGCAGAGCAGGGCTGTCTTTTGTCTGTGTAGGTATCCCGTGGGGTATCCATCTTCCTGTCTGGTTGTTTGTCATCTATTCATGAAGATTGTCCCTG
This sequence comes from Rhinolophus sinicus, assembly GCF_036562045.2. Taxonomy (NCBI): domain Eukaryota; kingdom Metazoa; phylum Chordata; class Mammalia; order Chiroptera; family Rhinolophidae; genus Rhinolophus; species Rhinolophus sinicus. The sequence continues at coordinate 67,026,335 of NC_133754.1, forward strand.
TCACCATGACAACTTTAGCTTTGGTGGTTCTACTTGTTGGCCAGGGAAGGCATGGGAGGCTCTGGCAGGGTGTCTCTGCTCTTCTTAGTCTACACAATTGACATCGTCACTTTCTCTCTGGTATTTTGCAGCCTCCCTGAGACTCACCAAGAGTCAGGGTATGGGACCTTATTCTGTTTTCTCTCCAGAGCATCAGTTTTTGGAAACCCATATCAGGAAGACAGCTTTACTTCTTTGTGTTCTACCCTGTTATAGTCTCACCCTCAAGAAATGAAACAGAAGAGCCAGGGTGGCGGGTGGGGGAGAAAAACTCACAAGACTGTGGGAACTACTGGACTGCTGGAAGGAAAAGAAACCCATCACTGAATACTGCAGTGACCGTATTCTTCCAGAGCCCTCTCCCATTGCAATGGACTCCGGAGAAAGGATATAGTCTCCTCTTTCCCTTCTCATGTAGATGGACAATTTCTGGGGCTCTGAGACTACAATAAATAAGTTTGGGCTGTGGCTTGTTGCCTAATATCTTGACCTTCCAGTTCTTAGTGATAAAGAGGCTTCCCAAGCTGGGATGACCAACTGTTCTGGTTTGTCTGGGACTGAGGGGCCCTTTCATTGCTAAAACTAGTACAGTCTGAGGCAAATTGGGATGATAGGTCACCCTACAAAACCCTTTGATTGTTTTTCTCTGGGACCAAGTTTCTGCCTTCTGTGTAGAATGACCCCAAAACTTCTCCATTTAGGCATGTCTTCTCTGTGCTGCATTAAATGCAACAGGGACAATTATTCATGTGTCAAATGTTTGTTAAGAATCAGGCACTTTGTTTCCTAGGTGGGTCTGACATCATTCTACTGTTGGCCATAGGATTCACCTCTTAGGGTGAGTATCAGGGTGTGGAGCCTGTCAATGGAGAGCCCTGAAGTCCCTTCCTTTGGCACTTCTCGTTATCACCAGCTTGCTGTCAGTATCTTATCTGTTTTTACTCAAATACTTACTAATTTCTGCATCTGCTTATACTCATACCAGAGGATGCCTTTCCAATTAACCACTGAAAATGGGAAGGAGACAGATTTCTCCATCAGTGGATTAGTTGTTAGCACTGGCAGGCAGCAGCGAGCTCATGAAGCATGTGTGTGTGCATGCGTATGTACACACACACACTTTGGTGGGTGGGTGAGTGGGTGCAGGAAAGAGAACGGAAGGTGGGAATGCAGTAGAGAAGACCATCTGTTCCTTGTAGCCCATTTTAATTCTTTCCCCCTTTCCTCCAGTCTTTCTATACTTTCCTAGTTACCATTGTCTGGAGACAGACTTTCAGTATTCATATTTCTGACTTACCAAGCTGTCAAGAACAAAAAGTGACTCCTGTTCCATTCTTCTACTCTTTAGGGCACCTAACCAAGTAGCCGGGACAATAGAAATCCTACAGTTGAAGGAAATCTGGATTGTGTTATACCTACACACTAACCTCCCATGCTCAGTTCCTGTTTGTTTTGTAGCTTTGAGAAAATCAATTAACCTCTCTGATCATCATGTTGCTTTGTAATAAAATGATAGTAAAAGCACAGAGTCCATGATGTATTGACATAGGTATAAACTGTGCTTTTGATGATGTGATTGTAGAATCTTTATTATACCACTCCTCTGCTCAAAGACGTAAAACATGAGCTAAGAAAGCCCCATAGTCCATAGAATAGAATTTAAACTACTTGATATGTTGGTCCATGCCCTGCAAAATCTAGAT